>NC_050453.1:29901466-30238132 GCF_903995425.1 Onychomys torridus
GAGAACCACTGCCCTGGATAGTCAGGTAAGTCCTTAACACAGAGCTTTGTCTGATTACTTTGATGTAGGAAAGCTGACAACGTCATGAACCTTCTGCTGATGCAGAAGGGCGGTCTCCAGGAGCAGTCAGCAAGAAAATGGTCACAAAAGCACCCACAATTAAGATCTTCCAGCAGCCTGTTGACTTAAAAAGGACCTCCCAGAGAACAACTGAGGCCTCAGCCAACACCTTGGTTACCATCTTATGTGGCCTGAGCAAATAACCCAGCTAAATGTTGATGACCCATGAAAACTTTGAGGTTATTTATGTAGTTTTGCTTCAGTTGGTATTGATGCAAAAAAACACAAATCTCACCTCAAAGAGGATAAGGAATGGATTGTTCTAGAGCAAACTGTGAATGACCATGGTTCTGAACAAAGATTTATGTTTTCCCTAATCCCATGTTCCAATGTGTCAACAGCTTGATGGAATTTTTATAGTAACAGAACAAAGGAAGTCATAAATCAAGGCACCCTTCAAATACCTTGGTGGAAACATTAAGTAGGTAAATTAAAATAAAGTTGAGAAACTCTCACTATAGGCCTCAAAGGCTAACTGATGTTTTCTTTTAGACTTTTGGTTGTTGGAAACTACTTTCATTAAATTAATATAATCAAGGATGTTTGGTCCAACACAGATGTAGGCCAAGAATGACTATTTAGGGAGCTAGTGATAGCCCAGCATAAACAGTAATTAGGCTCTACATCTACAACATTCCTACCTCCCCAGAGTTATTGAAGTTCTAATCGGTTTATCAGTCTTGCAGAAGGTTCAGTTGAAGGTTCAATTCCTTTCTGGAAATTGTGTTTATGGTGATAACTTGCTGCACAGCAATAAAAAGCTAAAACAAGACCATTATCAGGCTCTGCATAGCACTGATATTTCCCCGGCCTTGTCCAGGGCTGTAAAAGCACATGGAGTCAGAACCTCTATGAAAAGCTTTAAAAAAAAAAAAAAATTATGTGTGTAGCCAAGGCATCAAAGAACTTGAAACTTCTTCAGTACCATAAAACATGGATTTTCTTCACTCTAGCAACTCAGAAATAGAAGAGCAGATTTTCTTTAGAACTTACTCAAAATAAAGATTTTTCTTCAGAGCTGAAATCAAGACTGAGAAATACTAATCTAGAGAAGGAAGGAAGCTTAAGCCATGTAAATAGCTTGAAATAGGCTCCATAAACTGACCTTTTGTGTTCTCTGGAGACAACTGCTCATTTTTTTAGAATATAAGGAACGTTTGGTTGCAGTTGCATGCAAGGTACTAAGAGAAGCCTGTGCTTGTTCATAACTACTCACTCTGGGGAGCAGACACAGGGCCACAATCTGAACTGTACTTTAGCTATTGTCCTTGATAAATGCAGTGTCGAATTTATCTCATATCCAGACCTGATTCTGCAAGGCCACACAGTCCTTCATGGCTTTAAACAAAATAGCACAAACATAGTTTTTCTCTTCTCAAATTCTTCATGATCTCTTTCTCTGTCTGTCTGTCTGTCTGTCTGTCTGCCTCTCTCTCTCTCTCTCTCTCTCTCTCTCCCTCTCTCTCTGTGTGTGTGTGTGTGTGTGTGTGTGTGTGTGTGTGTGTGTGTGTGTGTGTGTGTGTGTTCACTTATGTGTGGGCATACCTGTGTGGGGGTACCCATGCTCATGTGTACATATGCTTGTGGAGGCCAGAGGTTAATGTAAGGTGTCTTCCTCACCAGCTGAGGCAGGGTCTCTCACTTAAACCCAGAGCTCACTGGTAGGCTAGGTGAGCTACAGAGTTATCAGGGGCTTCCCTCCTCTGTTTTCCAAGTGCTGGCATTACAGGCATCCTCCCCCTCCAGGCTTCCACCTGGGTTCTGGGGATCTGAACTCACTCCTCACACTTGTACAGCAAGTGCTCTATCCACTGAGCCGTTACCCCAGCCTTGATGGAGTCTTGAAGGCTCTCTTCATTTCTGTGCTTCTGCTATAAGATTCCTCTCTCCTTTTCTCTTTAGTTTCTCAGTTTTGTTCCATGAGGCTGAATACAAGACACTAGCATACACACTCACAAAGGTGATTTATCGATAGACAAGGATTAACCAGTGTCAGCAGCCATTGCAGCTGTTGTAAAGTTCATGGGGCTAATGTCCCAAGAGTTTGCAGTGCTCTTTCAGGTCATCATACATGACTTCTCTTCAATGACTGGAGTATTAGAGACAGACTTCTAGGTAGAACTGGCTCTAACAGGGAATTCCAGATTCCTGGCCTTGATGCCTATTTAGACATTGCTTTTACAGCCACTCATAAATTCCAGCAGTGGGCTGGAGTTCTGTGCCCTGATAGACATCTCTACCTGGAAGCCTGCCTATCCTCAAACCCACCCCAAATGAAGTATGCTGTTCTCTCCAGGTCTCCTTAGTCCTGTTTTTTCAGTCTCAATTACTCAGGATTAGCACGTACTTAAATCACTGTTTCTTCTTACTCATGTTCTTTACATACACATCCAAAACTTTGTCTTTTTAAAACAACATTTTCAGTGTGTTGAAATCATACTTTTCAAAGTCACTTGGGAAAGTGATTGAAACTGTTGTGCTATTTTTCAGTGTCCTCATTGACCTAAGTGGCTCACTATTCAAGCTTCTCCCTAGCTCCAAACCTCTGCCAATGACATTTTTTGGAACTCTACTGTGTTAATATCTCCCCCTTACTTTCAAAGGCCCTGTAACCTTTGATGGAAGGAGCTTGTGGTTATAGGTTGTTCACACATGAGCCGGGAACTTGGGTTGGAATAAGGACTTGGCTATAACCATCAGTACCTACTCTTCTAACAACCCACTTCTTCCAGCAAGGCCCCTTCTCCCAAAGGTCCCAGGATTTCCCAAAACAGTGCCACCAGCTGGGGCCTATGTTTGCAAACACTGTGGAAATCATTTCACATTCATACCATGATGACCTTAGACCCACTGAAACTATGAACTTTCTGAGAACATGGGTCTCTTTGGTAAGCAAGCAGTAAGCAAGCAGACACCCATGTGTTGCTTTGGTGAGAAAGATATCATCATTTCAGTTATGAAGCATCATCATGCTTAAGTAAATCGGGGACTCTCAGTGACACTATGTTGACATTCATGACAAATTCCTACTTAGCATACTGGTAACTATACTTCACAGCTGTTTTCCTGGGGGACACTTTACAGTTTTGTTTTGTTTTTTAATCAAGATAGTCTCAGGAGGTTAGTAATAGAGATTATTCTCTTATCCTTTCATTTCTTAGCCGAGAAAAGCAAAGTGCAGTATTTTTAAGTACTACACTGAGAATACCCAACATAAAAATGGATGTGGGAAAGGAATATATTGTTTTGGATCTCTGGGCCAGTAACACTGCTTCCCTGAGAACATTTTTCATTGTAAAGAAAAGCAAATAGCATTGCTGTGGAATAATCCTTCTGTACACTGTGTATGTATTATTCTTTAATCCCAGCACTCAGGAAGCAGAGCCAGGTGGACCTCTATGAGTTTGAGGCCAGCCTGTCTACAGAGCAAGATTCAGGAGAGGCTCCAAAACTACACAGAGAAACCCTGTCTCAAAAAACAAAAAAAAAGACAAAAAAAAAAATTTCTCAAGGTTCTCCCAAAGATGTCAATGCCCCCAAAACAACAGGAAGTAGTCTAGAGAATGATGCCCATATTCCCAAAATATGAGTTATGGAAGTTTATTATCATTTAAGGTGGGTTGGTTACAAATAGTTATTGGTTGTAGTTAAAAAAGAAAAAGACTAAGCAAAAGAGATAAATTCAAAAATCTCTTTGCATAGGAAAAAAGAGGAATATAATATAGAAATAATGAGATAGAGGGTAGATTACTAAGTCTACTTTAATTTCAAAATATTTTACATCGATATGGATTTTGGTTTATTGATACAAATTTAATGTTAATTTTTTTATGCTGTATGTATGTTTCTATTCTTGCTTAGGGTATTGTGTTTATGCATCTCATTTAAAAATGTAATGTATAATTAAGAAATACAGATTAATAGTCACCTACAATAGTCAGACTTATAGTCATGTTAGGTATGTTCCAAGGTCATACACAGATATATTTAGATAGATAGAAGGTCTTCAAATACTTCAAAGACCTACAGAATATGGCATTTAATGTGTTTAATAACCTCAGGCTTTTCAGGACAGGGAGACACATCTGCTCTTAGCAGTACCAATAAACTTCAAAGAAGATGATAGACACTGAAGCAACTCATGTAGAGTTTGTTTTCTTTAGGGAAAAAGCTAGCTATTTAGGCAAAGAAACTGCCCTTGCCTCAATTGCTGACAGAATACTCTCCAAACTGGACCAGCAGGACACAAAAAAAGCAACTGCCAAATTTTGAAGGACAGTCCTTCAAAATTCCCTGCTTCTCAAATATGTCTGTCAGATATTCTAGGCCTGTAGGCTAAAGATAGATGCCCAAATGTTACAGAACAACCTAGAGTGACTGTCAAGCAGCCAGACATCTTTGTCATTTTGGAAGTGGCTTGCACTGCACTTCTTGTATACTCGGGTAATATTATAACCTTGTGGGATCTTTGACGGAGTGGAAGACTAGATAGTCATAGTTAAAGTTTTCCTTAGTTATGCTAAAAGGTAAATTAGGTATAAAAGTTTAGAGGCACAAAGATAAGTTAGATAGGGTATTTTCTCTAACTTTACCAAATACAAATGGACTGGATATTTTAACTGTAATTCTTACTTAATAACTGTTTTGTTATATATAGTTTTACTATGTTAAGGTTAAAACCTTCCTTTATAATTAGACAAAAATGGGGAAATGCTGTGGAATAATACTTCTTTACACTGTGAATATGTATTACTCTGATTGGTTTAATAAAGAAGCTGACTGAACATTAGCTGAACAGGATAAGATTATGTGGGAGAGCCAAACTGAGAATGCTGGGAGGGAGAAAGGGTAGAGAGAGGAGTCTTAAGCAGATACAAAGGAAGCAAGAGATAAACATGCCATGCTGAAAGAAGGTACCATTACACGGCAGAGGGTGGATAAGAAATATGGGTTAATTTAAAATGTAAGTGTTAGCTAGTAACAAGCCTGAGCTATCTGCCCACTATTTACAATTAATATTAAGCTTCTGAGTGATTATTTGGGAGCAGCTGCTGGTACAGGAAAACTCCACCTACATATTATTTTATCAATTCTGCTCCTGATAGTAGCCATGGGAGACCAGGGCAGTCTCTGGTCCTCTCTTTAAACACAGAGTTCTCATGGCAGCACCTGAAAAGGAAAATGACTTTATGGTGTCTCAACTGTCATATTTAGTTTTATTGATTGACTTTTGCTGATTAAAATAATGCAAAGAAATCTAAAGTAAGTTGAGGGAGAGAAATAGCAAAAGACCAAAACCAATAAAATAGGAATTACCAAAATAGATTTTTCAAACAATAAAAAGAGTAAAACTGGTAAGCCTGTAGCCAAACTGATAAAGCAATAAAAGAAAACAGAGTTGGCAATGTAAACAGAGAGACAAGGTTGCCATTAGTGCCCCTGAAGGCACTAAAGGGACAATAAGGAAAATCCAGGGGTAGCTTTATGCCAATAGATTAAACAGCTTAGATAAAATTGAAAAGAAATTAAGAAATTGGAAAAAATGCAAACTACCCATTACATGAAAGCCACCAAAGGATGAACTGGATAGCTTTTTACCTGTAAGAGAAATTGAATTTAAAATTAAAATCCTCCCTCAAACAAAACTCCATTCTGGATGAATTCATGGCTGAATTGTACCAAAATGTGCTGAGAAATGATGTCAATTCTTGAGATATTGTTATAGAAAATACCAGAATGAATGTGGAGAGGGGAATACTCTATACCCAAGTCAGAAAAACACAGTGTGAAAAGAAAACTACATTATCAATAGTCTTCATACACCCTTAGCAATCACTTAACAAATCAAAATTCTCAACATGTAAAAGTATACATTGACAGAAACAGTTTAGACAAAGAATTTAAAGTTGCCTTAACTCTCAAAAATAGTCAAAATAATTTGTCATCTCAATTGGCAAACAGATTAATATTTTCAATAGTTGAAGAATAAGAAATTGAGAAAATTCAATACCCATACATGATAAAAAGATTCTCAGAAGTTCAGAAATAGAAGAGAATTTGCTCCATATGATTTAAAAGCATCCAAAAACAATCCAAGCCCTTCTTTACTCACTTTCCATATTAAAAAAAAACCCTTAAAATGAGTCATAGATTTAAATTTTAGAGCTAAGTCAGGCAGGCAGTGGTGTTGCATGTCTTTAATCCTAGCACTCTGGAGGCAGAGGCAGGTAGACCTTTGAGTTTGAGGCCAGCCTGGCCTACAGAGTAGAGTTTCAGGCCAGCTAGGACTACACAGAGAAACCTTGTCTTGGAAAAACAAAATGATGATGATGATGATGATGATGATGATGATGATGATGATGATGGCGACGATAAACTTCAGAGCTAAAACAATGAAATTGCTAGAAGAAGATAGAGCAGGAATCTTGGCAATTAGGGGTTAGACAAAGATTTCTAAAAATGAGATACAAACAATGCAGACTATAAAAGAAAAATAACGGCAAGATAAACACAAAATTAAATTTTGCTCTCCAAGATGATACAGCTAATGGGGAAAAGAAAAGTCATGGAAAAAGACTTGAAAATACATATTCAATGACAACCTTTATATATTTAGGAAAAATAAAGAATAGAATTTAAGAATAAGAAGACAGTCCTATAAATATGAGTAGGGTATGAAGGGTTCAAATAGACTTCTCATCAATGGTGTGTGTATTGCAAATAAGTACATAGAAAGATGCTGTCTTAGTTAGGGTTTCTATTGCTGTGAAGAGATACCATGACCTTGACAATTCTTATAAAGGAAGTATTTAATTGAGATAGCTCACAGTTTCAGAGGTTCAGTCCATTATCATCATGGAGGAGAGCATAGCAACATGCAGGCAGACATGGTGCTGTAACTGAGAGTCCTTACATCTTGACTCAGAGGCAACAGCAAGCTGACTGACAGTCACCCTGAGGGAAGCTTGAGCAAATGAGACCTCAAAGCCCTCCTACACAGTGACACACTTCCTCCAACAAAGCCACACCTCCTAATAGTGCCACTCCCTTTGGGGGCCATTTTCTTTCAAACCACCACAGATGCCCAGCATTGCTAGTCACTAAGGAAACATGCATTAAATCCACAATTAGGTACCACTCTGAACCCATTGCAGTGGTTAAGTTGCAACATCAACAATGGCCCCTGTCAGGACATAAAAGGAATTATAGTGAACAAACACCAAAAATGGCACATCTGTTTGAAAATAGACATCAGAAATGCCTTATAATCAACAAGTAATCCAATAACTCCATTTTGTTTTGTTTCATACTTGTTTAATAGTTTTATTTTGTGTATGAGTGTTTCATTTGTATGTGTACCACAGGTATTCCTGAGACCCTAAGAGTCCAGAAGAAGGACTCAGATTCCCTGGAGCCAGCCATGTGGGTATTGGAAACTGAGCCAGAGTCCTCTGAAAGAGCAGTAAGTACTCTATTTAACCATCTCTCTAACCCCTAATAACTCCATTTACTTGTTTACCTAAAAGAAGGGAGAAGTGTGGCGGCACAGAACTGCATCATAATGGTGAGTGCAGTTTCATTCATCACAGTGAGAACTTGAAACTCCCAGGAAATGGTGACTAGAGGATCAGATTGTCCTGTGTCTGTATATTGGAAAGCCATTGGCAACACAAAGGGCATGCTATTGACACACCTGGTATCATAGAGACACTCAGAAACATAACACTAGCACAAACACTACCAGCAGTTAAGATTCCGTTTACATGAAATGTTAGAAAAGGCCAAACTGCAGATCGATAGAAAGCAGGTCGTGGGTTTTCACAAGGATTGGGAAATTGGAAGAAGGAAATATAAATGGGATGAAAGAAACAGCTTTTCTCTTAACTTGGGATATAGTCATACAAATACAAACTACCATCAAAATCTATCCAGCTGTATGCCTAAGCCAGCAAATGTCACTGTATATAAACTGTTCTTTAATAAAACTTTGCTAAATAATATATAGTGATTGATTACAGATGAATATGCTATATTCCCCTGCTTTAGATGTTCTTTTTCTATATATACACTTTAGTTCCTACTTTTAACTTAATCATAAATAATAAATATTTACCACAGTGCTGAGAACTTTACTTCCTACATGATCGACCATGTGGATGGGTATGACCATGTATAACCATTCCCTAATTTTTAGAAATTTCTGTTGTTTTCAAATTTTCCTTAAATTAGTTAGTGTACTGATATACTTTGTACATACATGCTTACATATTTTAAATCACTTCTTTTTCATAGGTTTTTGTTTCAAAGGTACAGTTATTACATCAGCATGCAAGCAGGCATTATGGACCTTTAAACATACTGTTAAATGTTTTTCCAGAAAGGTTATACTGACTTTACGATCACAATTAGGGTGTGAAAAGAATGCCATCATTTTATTAAGTATTTGCAGACACTGTCCTCTAGATCTTTACACTTCAGTCCTGCCATGAGTTATAGCTTTCTCTATACATCGATGCTCTAAAGCACAGTCCATAACATTCACAGTACTATCCTATCAGAGGGTTCATTTAGTCAACTCACAGGGACCAGGGCATTTGCAGAACCCTTGGGTTGTGTGGCAGTGTAATCCAAGGTCATCCTCCTAATATTCAGCAAGTGAGGGTGATTCTCCATTGCTTACTTCAGTCTGCCTAGTTATGTCTTAATGTGTTTTTGAATCCCTGGAATTTGTAACATCTCCAGGGCTTATAACTTCAATGTAGCACCAGATAACATATCTAAGCTGTCATGGCACTTTTTTTTCTATGATGTCTATCTCAGCAGTCCAGCATGGTTTAGCCACCTAACACAGTTGTGGTTTATCATGCACAGATGTTTGCCTCTTTATCCTACCTTTTAACTCACGGCTCTCATCTCCCTAAACTAGCAACTAGGATAAGCAACGATCACATAAATAATTAAATGATCATCATTCAAAAGACATTTGAGCTCTCTCCTCCTTGGGCCAAGACTGGTCAACTTTCAGCCTATCAATCATCTCTTGTCTCTTCCCTACTAGACTCAATGTTCCCTTCCTCCTGGCTGTTTAATCCCATCCTAGTCCTGAGTCACTTTTGACCACAGCTGCTTTGGGTCTATCAGGCTCCAGCTGGACCGGAAGTTGCCTTAGGGTGGGAGAGTCACTGACTCCTAGTAACCTCAGAGACTCAGTGTGGACATCCCCCATGCCCTATTTGTCCCAGGACAGTCCGTTGCTCTTCATGCACTCTTCAGTGGCATCGTCTGTGTTCCCCTTTATGCACATCCTAGCTACTGTCTAGTGATAACAGTGTTCCCTACCAGAGCTAAGCTACCCAGGAAGTCAGAGGCTAGCTCTTTCCTCTGTGGACAAGTGGCAATTTGCATGGTCCCTTGATTCCGCCCTTCTTCCCTACAACATATTCTTCAGATGGTGGCCACATGATCTTTTTGGATAGTTAATAATTTTTCCTGCAATGCATAGATTTTTATAGTAAGATGTTTGTGCCCTTCTTCCCTTCTGGGCTATGGAGGATGTGTTTTTGTTTTGGTGGATGGATATGTGGTCCTCTGCCTGTTTCCTTGGTTGTTACTGTTGTCTACAGCAGTTCAGAATCATGGGCTTTTAATGCACTTTAAATGTAACAGTCCATTTCAGTCACTTTATTTTGGGTGCTCAAATTGTTCTGCCTTGTGCTAGCTAAAGATCCTTCAGACTTGCCCTAGGGGAACCTTTTGATATAGTTCTATTATTTTTAGTAAATTCTTTGCTTTACAGGTACTACAAGGTTTCTCAGGTTCATCTTGCCTGTTTTAAAGCCAAGACTTGGAATCAGCCCTCTTTCCAAGAAGCTAGCCACTTTGGTGTAAATGTTACTTAGATTTTGCAATCTGACTACCAGGAATATTTCTTGACCCTGGTTTGTCATTTGGAATTGCTCCTAGAACTTCAGGGTGAGCAAAAATAAGGCATTTGTAACTATTTTCCTCTTCTGTGTGATCCAAAAGATGTTTAACAAAATCTTTACAAACCCCAAACTCAAGAAGAATAAGTTTCCTTTTTTAAAAAAGTGATTGTTATTAAATGCATTGGTGGAATCATCAATTGAGGTAATGAACATCAACAGATGCTGAAACTGTGGGGGGAACTCTGGGGACCTTCACGATGAAGGGACCAGGCTACCTCACTGAGCTCACTTATCAGTTTGAAAGTCTCAGAAGTGAGATACCAGACATTGTTTGCCTCATGATGTAATGTACTAAAACATACACATCACTGCTTATGAAGTATCCCTCATTAAAAAAGCATTAAAGTTGAATGTAATTGAGATTTTGATCTAACTTTTGGTTTGCAGAGCAGCCAGAGGAAAAAAAGAAACAAATACATCATTTGGAACATTTTCAGAGCCACGAACCCAGCCAGTTTCTTCAACAGGTCAAGTGTGTTCTAAAGGAAAAGATTTCAAAAGCTTTCCAAGCAAACAAAATAATTGGATCTTGCCTTGATCCTAATTTAAATAAATAAATTGTAAAAGTCTTTTGTGAATAGTTGACCAAGTGTGAAGGTAGGCTTGAAGTTAGGTACTATTGACTCCAGCCAGGGAAGCATGCAGGGTAACTATAGACCTTCACCATGTCAGCTCCCCTAAGACCATTCGCCCAGTCTTATCCCCAGCTCTGCAGCAGAACACCTGCTGAAGCCTCTCTTTCCCCTCCCCCACCTCTGGTGGACCACACAGATCTTGTCCTTCCTCAAAGCTTTTATCCCAGCCCCCAACTCCAACAGGCATCCCATGAGAACCCTCAGGCCACTCCAGCTAGAGAACTGGGGATGCCAACTGCAGGTCTTCCCCTTTCCTTCTCCTTGTCTTCACCTCCATTCCCTCACGTCCAATCCCTCAGGCTCATCACCAGGTCTGTAACAGACCATCTGCTGTGGCCTCTTCCCACTCTCTGACCCCAACTCCAGGGGACTAAGCAGATCCTGGTGGAACACCCTGCTTTCCTCCCTCCCATGAACCCCTTCAGTAAACCTCCCAGCCCTTTTATATTCCTAAATGTCAGTTCCCAATACCTAGAAATATAGCCAGCACTTTTCTCTGGTCCTGTGGAATCTCTCCGACCCGTGTTCCACAGCCACTTGGTCCCAAATAAACACACATAGGCTTATATTATTTTTAAACTAAACTAGAGCAGGGGAGATGCTGCCAGCCATTTCCAGAAGCAGCAAGATATAAGGGTACTGGTAAGCCATGACCCATGTGGCAAAGTATAGATTTATAGAAATGGGTTGATTTATGATATAAGAACTAGATAACAAGAAGCCTGCCATGGCCACAGTTTAAAAATAATATTAGCCTGTGAGTGTTTATTTGGGTCTGAGTGGCTGCAGAACCAGCAGGTGAGAGAGATTAGGCGGGACACAGAAAACTTTCAACTACATAGAAATACGGTCTACCTATAACCCCTAGTGACCACATCTATCAAGATTCCAGAAGAACAACATCCCTGTTTTCTACTAGGCAACACAAAGCAACCACGCTCTCTCCTAAGAAACAGAGAGGACAACAGAAACCAAGGCACAAAACAACTACCCTACAAAGACAAGACCAAATATTAGCACCTATGATCTTCCTAAACCCAGGTGCTTAGATGCCAGCATAAAAACACAATCAAGAATGGAACAATATGTCTCCACTAGAACTCAGCATCCCTTGCACAAGAGGCCCTGAGTATTGCAACGTAGCTGAAGCACAAGAAAAAGGCATTAAAATAAGCCTTATTAAAAAGATAGTTCGTTTTTATTTAAAATAGATTTTCTCATACAATATATCCTGATTATAGTTTCCCCTCCCTCTGCTCCTCCCAGTTTCTCCCCTCTCCCTCTCTCCCTCCCCCTCCCCTTTAAATCCACATCCTTTCTGTGTCTCATTGGAAAGGAACAGCCTTCTAAGAGCTAACAACCAAACAGGACAAAATAAAATGAAATAAGATAAAGCAAAAACTTTCATATCGAAGTTGGGCATAGCAACCCAAGAGGAGGAAAAGAGTCCTAAGAGCAGGCAAAAGAGTCAGAGACCCACTTGTTCTCATAGTCAGGAATCTTAAAAATACTAACCAAATAGCTATAATATATACACACACAGAGGATCTGATGATGAATATGATAATATGATGGGGTTCTTACAAAGGAAAGGAATAATTCCCTTAAGGAAATCTATGAAAACACAATCGAGTGGAAGACAATGAATAAAACAGTGCAAGACCTGAAAGTGAAAATAGAATCAACTAAGAAAACTCAAAGTGAGAGAAATCTGGAAAAGAAAAATTTAGGGACTCAAACAGGAAGCCTCACCAACAGAACGCAAGAGATAGAGAGAGACTCTCAGACACTGAAGATAAGATATGAGATATGGATACCTCAGTCAAAGAAATGTTAAATCTAAAAACCAAGAACAAAAATCTCACCACAAAACATCCAGGAACTATGGAACACTGTAAAAAGACCAAATCTAAGAAAAATAGGAATAGAAGAAGAAGAAACACAGGCCAAAGGCACAGAAAATATTTTCAACAGAATCATAGAAGAACCTAAAGAAGGGGGTACATACATATCAAGGTACAGGAAGCATACACAATGACAAATAGGCTGGACCAGAAAAGAGAGTCCCCTTGGCACATAATAGTCAAAATGCTAAACATACAGAACAAAAGAAGAATATTAAAAGCTGCACAGAAAAAAGACCAAATAATAGGTCTGTGTAGGCAGACCTACTAAAATAATGCCTGACTTTTCAATGGAGGCTGTAAAGGCCAGAAGGGCCTGAATAGACATTCTACAAACTTTTTTTTTTTTTTTTTTGAGACAAGGTTTCTCTGTGTAACAGTCCTGGCTGTCCTTGAAACTGCTTTGTAGACCAGGCTGGCCTCAAACTCAATGAGATCCTCCTGCCTCTGCCTCCCAAGTGATGGGATTAAAGGAGTGCGCCACCACTGCCGGGCTCAAAGAATTAACAGCTTCATACTGGGAGCTGAACCCAGGCCGCCTGGCTGAAAACAAGGAATCCTAACTGCTAGACCATGTGGGAGATTCTACAAACTCTTAAGACACCACAGATACTAGCACAGACTACTCTACCAGCAAAACTTTTGTTTTGTTTTGTTTTTTTCAGACAGGGTTTCTCTGTGTAGCTTTGTGCCCAACAAAACTTTTAATCTGAGTAGGTAGAGAAAATAAAATATTCCACGATAAAAACCAAATTACTAAATTTAAGCAGTATCTATCTACAAATCCAGCCCTTCTGAAGGAGCTAAAAGGAAAACTCCAACCTGAAGAGGGTAACCACATCCAAAAAAAATCACAGGGAATAAATGATCCTTGGCCAACAAATCAAAAGATAGGCAACACATACACACACACCACCACCACCACCACCACCACCACCACTACCACCATCACCACCACCACCACCACAACAACAACAACAACAATAACAACAACAAAGTAATGGGAATCAACAAACACTGCTCATTGGTATCTCCCAAATTAAATGGTCTCAATTGCCCAATAAAAAGTTACAGACTAACAGAATGGATGCAAAACAGGACCATCCTTCTGCTGTATCAAAAACAGACCTTAACATCAAGGATAAACATCACTTCAGAGAAAAGGGATAGAAAAAGCTATTCTAAGCCAGTGAAGCCAAGAAGCAAACTGGGGTAACCTTTTTAATATCTGGAAAAAATAGACTTCAAACCAAAACTAATCAGATGACATAAGGAAGGACATTGCATATTGATTAAAGGGAAAAATCCTGCCAGGAGGACTTTGCAATTCTTAACAGCTATGTACCAAACACAAGTATACCCAACTTCATAAAAGAAACATTACTACATATTAAATCACATTGAACCTCACACATGCATAGTGGGAGAGTTCAATATCCCATTTTCACCAATAAACAAGTCATCAAACAAAAACTAAACAGAGGAATGCTGGAGCTAACTGACATTATAAACCAAATGGACCAACAGTATTTACAGAACATTTCACACAAATACAAAAGAATGTACCTTCTTCTCAGTACCTCCTGGAACTCTCTCCAAAACTGACCACATACTTGAACACAAAGCAAGTCTCAACAGATATTAAGACTCAAGAGAACTGAAAAAACAGCTTACATCCTATCAGACCACCATGGATCAAAACTGAATATCAACAGAGACAACAGAAAGCTTACAAATGCATAGTAACAGAACAATTCACTTCCTAATTAAAAAAAAATGGGTCAGGACAGAAATTAAGAAAGAAATTAGAGACTTTCTAGACTTAAAATTATGAATCCACAACATACCCAAACTTATAGGACATAATGAAGTTGGTTCTAAGAAGCAAGTTCATAGCACTAAGTGCCTACATTAAAAAAACTGGGCGGATTTTATTATGGTAATAGCACATCTGAAAGCTCTAGAACAAAAGAAATCACATTCAAATTGGTAGATGGCAAGAAACAATCAAACTTGTGGCTGAAATCAATACAATAGTCTTGGCCCTGGAGGAGATGGGAAAGGAGGGGAGGTGCTGGGGGGGGGGAGGCAGGGACAGAGACAGGAGTGGGGAGGACAGGGGAACCCATGGCTGATGTGTAAAATTGAAACACAAATATAATTTTTAAAAAAAGAAATAAACCCACAAAGAATCAATGAAACAAAAAGATGGTTCTTAAAAAAAAAAAAAAAATCAAACTTATATCCAAATTGACTACAAGCCAGAGACAGACTATCCAAATTAAACTGGAAATAAAAAAGGGGGGGCATAACACCAGACACTGAGGAAATTTAGAAAATCATAATGTTATATTTTTAAAACCTGTACTCCAAATTGGGAAATCTAAAACAAGTGGATAATTTTCTCAATAAATACCACTTACCAAAGTTAAATCAAGATCAGAGAAGCAACAGACAGACCTATAACCCCTAGTGAAATAAAAGCAATCATTAAAAGTCTACCAACCAAAGAAAGCCCAGAAACAGATGGTTTTAGTGTAGAATTCTAATACACTTTCAAAGAAAAGTTAATTCCCATACTCCTCAAATTGTTCAACAAAATAGAAACAGAAGAAACATTACCCAATTTGTTTTACAAGGCTACAGTTACTCTGATACCCAAGTCACATAATGACCCAACAAGAAAGAATTACAGGCCAATTTTCCTTATGAGCATAGATGCAAAAATTCCCAATAAAATACTTGCAAACCTGATCCAAGAACATATCAAAAAGATTATCACAATCAAGTAGACTTCATCCCAGAGATGAAGGGATGGTTCAAAATACATAAATCAATAAATGGAATCTACCACATAAATCGACTAAAAGACAAAAAGCACATGATCATCTCACTTGATGCAGAAAAGGCCATTGTCAAAATCTAACATCCCTTCATGATTAAAGTCCTGGAGAGATTAGGGATATACGGGACACACCTCAACATAACAAAGACTATTTACAGCATGTCCGTAGCCAACGTCAATTTAAATGGAGAAAAACTCAAAGCAATTCCACTAAAATCAGTAGCAAGACCAAGTTGTCCACTTTCACCATACCTATTCAGTACAGTACCTGAAGTTCTAGCAGAGCAGTAGGATGACTGAAGGAGAGAAACTGATACTTAGGATTGTTTTAGCTATTCTGTTCTCTCTCTCTCTCTCTCTGTGTGTGTGTGTGTGTGTGTGTGTGTGTGTGTGTGTGTGTTTCCATATGAAGCTGAAATTTGTCTTTTCAATATCTGTGAAGAATTATATGGAATTTTGGTGGGCATTGGTTGAATCTGAAAACTGTTTTTGGTAGGATGGACATTTTACTATATTAATCCTACCAACCCATGAGCATTGAAAGTCTTTTCGTCTTCTGATATCTTCCTCAATTTCTTTCTACTATGTCTCAAAGTTTTATAATACAAGCTCCAGTTGCTTGGTTGGAGTTACCCTAAATTATTATATATATTTGAGGCTACCATGAAAGGTGTTATTTCCCTTATATTTTTCTCAGTCCATTTGCCATTTGTATATAGGAAGGCTACTGATTGTTGTGAGTATCCAGCTACTTGGCCAAAAGTATTTATCAGCTGTAGAAGTTTCCCAGTGGAATTTTATTTATTTATTTATTTATTTATTTATTTATTTATTTATTTATTTATTTATTTTACTTCTTTTCTTCCCGGAGCTGAGGACTGAACCCAGGGCCACTGAGCTAAATCCCCAACCCTCCCAGTGGAATTTTTAAGATCACTTATGTATACTATCATAACATCTACAAATAAAGATACTTTGACTTTTTCCTTTTCACTTTGCATCCCCTTGATCTCCTTCAGTTGTCTTATTGCTCTGCTCAGACTTCAAGTACTATATTCAATAGGTATGGTACTACAGAGCAATAGCAATAAAAACAGCATGGTATTGGCACAAAAAGAGACACATTGACCAATGGAATCAAATTGAAGATTCAGACATTAATCCACACATCTATGCACACCTCTTTTATATATATAAGCTAGAAATGCACACTGGGGGAAAAATACATCTTCAACAATTGCTGCTTGTGAAACTACATGGCTGCGTGTAGAATCCAAATAGATCCATACTTATCAATCTGAACAAAATTCAATTCCAAAGGCATCAAAAACCTCAACATAAAACAAGATACACTGAACCTCATAGAACAGAGAGTGGAGAATAGCCTTGAACTCATTAGCACAGGAAAGGACTTTCTGGAAAGAACACCATTAGCACAGGCACTGAGGTCAACAGTAAATGGGAACCCTTATGAAACTGAAAAGCTTCTGTACAAAAAAGGACACTGTCACTCAGACAAAGTTACAGTCTACAGACTGGGAAAACATTTTTTACCAACTACACATCCTATAGGGTGCTAATATCCGAAATATGTAAAGAACTCAAAAAAACTAAATATCAAGAAAACAAATAACCCCATTAAGATATGGGGTACATATATAAACAGAATTCTCAAAAGAAGAAACTCACTCTCTGAGAAACGCTCAAAGAAATATATTCAACACTATTGGCCATCAAGGAAATACAAATGGAAACTGTTTTGAGATTTCAATTTACACCAATCAGAATGGCTAAAATCAACAAACGTGATAGCTCAGTATGTATATATTCACATACTGTCTTGCTCTGCTATCATCAGAAAAGCTTCCTCCCACAGCAGATGGGGAAAAAAATACAGAGACCCATAGCCAGACATTATGCAGAGTGTGAGAGGCCTTGTAACACTCAGTCCTAAATGGTATATCTCCATCAAATCTCTTCCCTCAGGACTCAGGTAACTTGTGAAAGAAGAGGCAGATAGAGTGTAAGAGCCTGAAGGGATGGAGGACACCAAGAAAACAAGGCCCTCTAAATCAACTTGATCAACTTGATCAAAATTCATATGAATTCACAAAGGCTGAAGCAGCCTGAACAGGTCTGCACCAGGTCCTCTGCATATATGTGTGTGTGTGTGTGTGTGTGTGTGTGTGTGTGTGTGTGTGTGTGTGTGTATGTATGTATATATGTATATATACATATTAGATATTATGGCTTCCATTTTAATACCTTTATGGGATTTGTGAGTATGCAAATGAGTGGGTTTATTTCTTGTGCTTCCTGTTAGGCTCTTTTCCTTCTGTTTATTTTGTCCAATTCTAATTTTTTAGTTTTTGTTTTATCTTATTATATTTTATTATTATCCTTTAGACAGTGGTCCTCAACCTTCCTAATATTTCGACCCTTATACAGTCCCTCGCGTTGTGGTGACCTTCTAACCCCAAAGTTATTTTTGTTACTACTTCATAACTGTAATTTTGCTATTATTATGAATTGTCATGCAAATGTATGTTTTACGATGATCTTGGGCAACTTCTGTGAAAGGGTTGTTTGATTCAAAAAAGGGTTGTAACCCGCAGGTTGAGAATTGTTGCTTTAGAAGCCTATTTATTTTCTTCTTCTTCTTTTTTTTTTTTTTTTTTTTTTTTTTTTTTTAATTTTTCGAGACAGGGTTTCTCTGTAGTTTGGTGCCTTTCCTGGAACTCACTTTGTAGACCAGGCTAGCCTCAAATTCACAGAGATCTGCCTGGCTCTGCCTCCCAAGTGCTGGGATTAAAAGGCGTGCACCACCACCGCCCAGCTCTGTTTATTTTCTAATGGGAAACAGGAAGGAGATGGATCTGGATAGGAGGAGAGGGAGGAAGAACAGAGGGGAAGGAAACCACAATCAGGATATATTATGAAAGTGGGGAAAAAAAATCTAATTTCAATAAAAGGGGAAAAAACAAATTAGGTCATATTAATAGACTTGTGTTGACTCTGTTAAACATGATAACAGGTTGCAGTTGTACAAATTAAAAGAACCAGTGAGGCAGCATGCAGCTCACATCAGCACTGAGGTCTTAGGAGGCTGAGGCAGGAAGACTGCTGTGAATTATTCAGGGGAATATATATATATATATCACTAATACACCATTCCAATAACAGATTATTTGAACATATATCACAAATTTGGGATTTATATAAAATATAATTCACTAATATATAGTGAATTATCCAGGATTAAAATGACAGCATAATAATTTGTCTTAAAATAAGCAATGAAATAAAATGTGAAAGAAAGAAGAAAGGAAAAGACAGAAGGAGGAAAGAAAAGAAGGAGAAAAGGGAAGGCGGAAAGAAGGGGAGAGATGGGCAGCCAGCGTTATTAGGAAGGATCATCATGTTGCTCTCCGTACGGAAAGAGACAGTGCTGTGACCAAATACCCCAGGAAACCACTTAAAGAAAAAGGATTCATTTTGGCTCATGGTTTCAGTCTTTCACAGCAGGGAGAGCATGGCAGAGCAGGGCCATTCACACCATGCCAGCCAGGAAGCATAGGAGAGGTGGGGCTTTGTTCTTCTCCCTGTTTTATACAGTCTGTGACCCCCAGCCTACATGATGGGGTTTGTACTAAGAACAGCTCTCCTCCTCTAGTTAATCATCTGGAAATCCCCTCACAGAGTGGCACTTTACTCATTACCTAGGTGCTTCTCAATCCAATCAAGCTGACAAAATTAAATACATAAATCATGTGTAGGTATTGTAGAATATTATTTTAAAGTGTGTAACTTTTTTTATGTTACGCTTGTTTAACTCTGTGAAGCTGTGTTACTGTTCCTGTCTAAAATACCTGATGTAAAGAACTGAATAGCCAATACCAAGGCAGGAGAAAGGACAGGCATGGCTGGTAGGCAGAGAGAATATATAGAAGGAGAAATCTGAGAGGGAAAAGAAGAAGCCAGAGAAGGAGGTGGACTCCAGGGGCCAGCCACCCAGCTACACATCAAGATACAGAGTAAGAATAAGATTTACAGAAGTAAGAGAATGGGAAATGCCCAGAGGCAAAAGATAGATGGAATAATTTGTTAAGGAAAGCTGACAAGAAATAAGCCAAGCTAAGACTGGGCATTTATAATTAAGAATAAGCCTCCATGTGTGATTTATTTAGGAGCTGGGTGGTGGGCCCCCTAAAAGAGGAAAAACAATCAAAAACATGCAGGTGAGATTACTCAGTGGGAAAAGGTGCTTGCCACCAAGGCTGCTAACCTGAGTTCAATCCCTGGGACTCACATAGTGGAGCTGACCTCCATACATGTATTGAATGATGGTGTGAGCATACAAGCATTCACAAAGATAGAAGATAGATAGATAGATAGATAGATAGATAGATAGATAGATAGAGTGGTAATAGGAAATGTTACTGTTGGGAGATATGGCCTTGCTGGAGTAGATGTGGCCTTGTTGAAGGAAGTGTGTCACTGGGGATGGGCTTTGGGGTTTTAGAAGTACAAGCCAGGCCTAGTGTCTCTCTCTCCCTGCTGATGGCCGATCCAGATATAGAAATCTCATCTACCTCTCTAGCACCATGTCTGACTATGTGCTATCATGCTTCTTGCCATGACAACAATGAACTAAACCTCTGAACTTTAAGCCAGCCCAAATTAAATGTTTTCCTTTATAAGAGTTGTTGTGGTCATGGTGTCTCTAACTAAGATGGACAGACAGACGGACGGACCAATGGATAGATGATAGGTACATTTTTTTTTAAGCTGAGGATCCGAACCCAGGGCCTTGTGCTTGCTAGGCAAGCACTCCACCACTGAACTAAATCCCCAACCCATGATAGGTACAATTTTTTAAAAAGACTAAACACCATAATCTTTCAAAAACACATATTATATTAGATCATTCCTACATCAATTTTCTGAATTGATGTATTATTATGATTGTGTATTGATGGGGTAAGGGTTGAAGACAGTACTTAGACCAGGATAAAGAATGCCACTCAGGAGGCAGAGGCAGGCAGATTTCTGTGAGTTTGAGGCCAGCCTGGTCTACAAAGTGAGTTCCAGGACAGCCAGGGTTACAAAGGGGCTACAGAGATAGTTCAGCAGTTAAAAGCACTTTATGCTCTTGCAGAAGCCCTGGGTTCAGCTTGCATCACCCATGGATGGCTCACAGCATCTGTAACTCCAATTCCAAGGAATCCAATGCAGCCTTCTGGCATCTATAGCCACCAGACATGAAAGTGGTGAACATAAACACATGCAAGCAAAACACTCATACATATGAAATAAAAGTTTAAAAAACATTTTTAAAAAGAACACACATAACCACCCAGGATCGTGTGGAGGTGACTATCTAATCTTTGCTATCTAGACCATTCTCTCCTAAGCCTTAGTTCCTTGTCTCCACCAGCAATAACCATTGCTTTGTGTTGTCCATTTCTAATCAGTAGAAATGACTCATCCTTGCTGTGTTCACACCTTGTCATCTATTCCCTGGACACTTACATGTCTTCCTTGATGCATTTCTTGATTTGTGGATCTTGTCATTATAACAACCTTCCCTTCCTAGGGTTGTTGCCCAAGCACAGGGGAATTCACACAGATGATATGTTACAAGCCATCAACGAGACATTGAAGAAATTTCTACTGGGGCTCAGTAGTTGTGAGGACTTCAGTTATCTGAATCCCTGACGATCTGGCATCCCCAGTGCTCACGGCAGAAAGCATCATCCACCTAGACACAATGTGCTACTCTGCTCTGAAAGCATAAACAAGGAAGCAGCAGGGGACTCCTAGTTTTTCTGGGCTATAAACCTCGGTAGGAGATAAATAGAAAACAAGTGTAGCAAGAATAGCATGCATTATTCTATAACAGAAAAACAAAAATATGCAGCAAAATACTGGGAATATTTATGGATTGGAAGACTTGATTTCTTGTCTTTAGAAAAGCAGTAAAAGCCCAAGGAAATTGTACACACTTGGGTTTAGCCAAGCATGAGAGGCCCTTCACTGATTTTGGTTTCAAGCTTAAGTGTCTCCTTACATTCTTGTCCATCTCCTCCTCGTTATCTGTACCTTTGATCACCTCTTGCCCTTGTCTAAAGGATGTTATTCTTGAAAGCTTCCAGCAAAAGAGAGATTATCTTTCCTGCTTGTATTCTTCTTGACTCTTTCTGAGCCAGACTGCTAGAGGTCAGGATTCTAGGAAATCACACTATAGTCCAGGACAGTGGTGTGTTTATGCAATTAGGAGACATACCATAGAGAGGGATCACTGCATTAAAAGTAATAAAAAGTTATCATCAAAGTTCTTGCAAGAAATTAGCACAGGAAAGCAGAGTTGGGAGAAACAAGGAAGACTTGGGGGAGGGGCAGAAAGAGAACAACTATCTTGCAACTAGTCTGTGTCATCCCCAATTGACGTAGTTTTATTTCATCCTTTTAATTCTCAGAGACAGGCTTATTATCCCTAGTTCACAGAAGAGGAAACAGAAATGCAGAAAGATTAAGTAAATATCTAAATGTCACCTGGCTTGTGTATGTTGTTAGCAAGATTCAACACCAGCTCTTTGTAAAATCACAGTAGCACCAAAGAAAAATGTAAAGGGGAAATGGACCACATAGAAATGATGGTTACTGAGTTTTGATGATGTCATATAGATTTCACTTCTTCAAATACACACAAGAACTCTGCAGAATTGTGCTTAACCCTGGCAATTTTCTTTTGAAAACAACTGGAACAGGTTGGCTTACAGAGCAACCAGCCAACTCAGACAATGATTAAAACAAAGTTGGTCAGATATTAAGGAGGTGTATTTTCATTTTATTGGAAAGTTTCACTTCTAGAGCTTAAAATCTGGAGAAAGGAAGACAATTAGGCAGAGAATATTATATGTGCACATGAGGTTCATCTCTTGCATGACATTGTGCTAGAAGATCATTGAAGGAGCTACATCCTTGCCAGGCATTGCTGATTTTAACTGAAATGCTCTCTATTGCCTTCCTCATTTGCTTAGAGAATTTCTGTTGACCCTTCAAAGCCCAATTTACATGTTCATGGCATAAAATTTGCTCTAGATAAGGAAGAAGCTGATGCTGGCCACCTTCAGCAGCAAACTACCACAACATGAAACAATAATTTTAGGAATTCATTAAAATCTGTGGTCATCCAAAACTCTCACTGCTTCATCATTATTATTGGCTGTTTCACTCTTGAGAAGTATTTCCATTCACAAGGCAAATAGGATTTCAGGAAAAGATGGCTGTTGGTGAAATAACTACTTCTTCATTCTATATGGGGAGAAAATGACCATAAATGCCAAGATGAGAAACAAGCTTTGTATTTCCATTATCATTTCCTTCCCTGGTAGCCCTAGTACTTTGAACAAGTGAGAACAGTAAATAACTCAAATTAACCAATCTCTTTTTTCTCTCCCTTTGACTTTTACCCCTCCTGTGTTGACCTGTAAGAAGAATAACTTCAGAAACCAGCTTTGGTTTAGAATGCTAATCTCTATGACACAAAAACCCTTTCTATTTTTTTTTTTAAATTAAGGTTGAAAAAGACCTTCTCTACTCCTAAAAAGTGAATGGGCATTTGTTGGCTATGACTCAGCACAATGATGGAGCACTGTCGCAGTAAGAAGATTGTGTCTTCGTCATCAGTCACTTTCACTTAGGGATGAGCTCTTTAGCAACTCCTAAATCTTTCCTTGGTATGTAACATGGCTATTGCTGAACTTTTACAGTCATGGTTTAGGATGGAAAGTAGAGTCTCTCAACCTCTGGATGAGCCTGTTAGCACCCAGACACAACGTTGGACAAGGTCAGAGTGTATTGCATATCTAAGGGGGGTACTGTAACATCCAAACCAGTCACTCCTATCTTGTAAGAGAAGTGGTACAATCTTAATAAGGAATCTACATAGCTTTCCTTTGCCTTAACAGTAAAGGGATCAAAGAGGAGAGAGAAATGCTGTGGATATCGCTCTGTGTAAATAAAATTCTGATTGGCCAGTGGCCAGGCAGGAAGTATAGGCGGGACAAGAGAGAAGAGAATTCTGGGAAGTAGAAGGCTGGGGATAGACACCGCCAGCAGCTGCCATGAAAAGCAACATGTAAAGACGCTGGTAAGCCACAAGCCATGTGGCAAAGTATAGACTAACAGAAATGGGTTAATTTACGATAGAAGAAGCAGATAACAAGAAGCCTGCCACGGCCATACAGTTTCTAAACAATGTAAGTTTCTGTGTGCTTTCTTGGTTGGTTCTGAGCGACTGTGGGACTGGCGGGTAAGAGAGATTTGTCCTGACTGGGCCAGGCAGGAAAACTCTAACTACAGAGAAAAGCTTTCATCTCTGTGGTCCTTGGGTACCACTGACGTGAGAAGTGGGAACATGTGGCTCAGGAGAGCAGAACCTGTGTAAGCAAACAAGACAGCCTACAGGAGAGAATAGGTGACTCTTCACAGTCATACAAGAAGGCTCCCTCATGGCTGCCAAGTGCCTGACAATCCAGCTAGCGCCAGCCATCTTCAATGCTTCATATCCTCCCTCCCTCTTCAGAAATCCTTTTAAGCTTTTCTATTCGGTATAAGAGGGTGAGGACTTGCATGACGGAAAAGTAGAAGGTATCAAGGGAAACAATGTACAGTATGCAACCACCATACTCACGTCTTGTAGGAGTGAAACTGTCGGGGAGTAAGGGGACTGTGACCGAAACTAGACATGTGCTGCAGGAAGAGCACAGCAAAGTGGAGCACAGGAGACAAGGTGAGTGCCTAGTCATCATGGCTCCTTCTCCATCTCCTAAGTGCTCCTTCGGGAAGACTAGAAGGGCCTCAAAGACCTCACAACTCACTTCCATCCCATTGCAGAAAACTAAACTATGTGGGTTTACAACTCTCTGGGTCTAACAATCATAGCTTTTCATTCTTTGAAGGCTGAAATTTGGAGGTAATTTATCTTGTTCACTGTACTTTGCTTGCTAAAATGTGTATGTGTGCCAAATATTGAGAAAGGAAGGAAGGAAGGAGAGAGAGAGGGAGGGAAGGAGAGAAGACAGAAAGAAGTTTGTTCCCTGAATAGCTCAAGATTGGACTCTATACAGCAATTTTTTGGAATTGAAGATACTAGTTTGTAAAGAATAAAAATAAACATAAGAAAGCACTCCACATACATTACTAATGAAGATCTTGGCTCCTAAAACACCAGGGAGAAAATATGAGCCGAGGTCAAGAGTTTAGGATTCTGGACTTCCAGAAAGGGAACACAGCTTCCTTCTGTTGACTCAATGAGATAGCTGGTGCCAGAGGAAACCCAAGACCCAGTCTCCCCATGAAACTTCCAGCAGTGTTGCCTTCCACAGAGACGGTAGTGCTCATGAACTGGTCAGGAACCAACATTCTTTTAGAGCTATCAAAATGCTTTCTCCAGAGTATTCTTTGTAAAATACTCTGAAACAAAGAGAAATCAAGTTTGCAATACATTTGGTGAATACGTTCATTGCCAGGGAACAGGATTCATTTCTTCTTTTATAAACTATTCTATTGTGTGTAGGGTGTTTTGCCTGTATGTATGTCTGGGCACACGTCTATGTACTTTTCTCAGAAGTTAAAAAAAGGCATCAGATCCCCCAGGACTGGAGTTACAAGTAGTTATGCCCCACCATGTGTATGATGGATGGGACTTGAACCAGGGTCCTCTGGAAAAGTAGACAGTACTCTTAACCACTGAGCTGTCACTCCACCTGACAAAACTCATTCAAATAAAGAAATGTCAAAGGGAATTGGAAAAAACTGGGTTCCAATGACTTACTGTGACTTGTCCATATATGTCCATGTTTCTTTGGATTCTAGTAAGTTCTAGTTCTGACCTGACAGACATATGTGTCAGAGATGCCCATGCTAAACTAACCCATTCTCTTTTCCTAGCTGCAAATACTGCCTGACCTCACCCTGTTCTAGACACAACCTCCTCTCCATTTGGCTGGGTCATATGCAACCTTCAAAGGAAGCCCAGATTTCCCGATAAAGCCTATGGCCCTCAGCATTACCACCACTGAGGCACTGGTCCCCTCCTTCTCTCCTATTAGCAGAAGTCTGTGCTGTTCATTAATGACTGGGCAGGAGGTACCACAGAGAATAAGAGTCTCAGCTTAAGCCTCAATGATGGCCATTGCTTTAAAACCTCCCTGATCAACTCTAATACTGCGTGCACTGGAATTATGGGAATATGGTTACAGTATGGAAGAAACAAGAAGCCCAAAGTGACTATATCTTGTAGGCTATGAGACCTACCCTATTTACTTCCTGTCATGATGCTAAAGAAATTAACTTTATCTGACAAAGAGCTAATAATGCCTTTGTCTAAGGAGCAACTAAAAGAAGCTCCAACCATTTATCTTTCTTCATTTCTGCTTTTCATTAAAGCCATTATTATACAAAATAAAACTGAACTCCTAGGAACCTGGTGCACTTAGCATAACTGTTCTTAGAGCTGAATAGTTTTGTCATAACAAGAGTGGTTGGTATAAGAGAGTCATGTTAGACTGTAAGAGCCTAGGACTAGAAAATAGCTTCGAAGCTTATTATTCCAACCCTTTGTATTAGAACAGAGCATTGAGGCACAGAATGAGTTTTCTCAGAGTCTGACAGAGTGTGGTGATGGGACCAGGTAGCTCCAGGAAACTCTAATCCTTCCATTTCTTTCTGTATCTTCTCAACCACATGGTACCAAGGACAAACTTATTCTTATTTTTCTCCTGCTAGAAGACTTTCTCAGACAAGACCCTGAAGCTTCAGTGTGACAATCACCATTCTTGGTTCTACTAGAGTTCTTCACAAAGGTCAGGAAGGAATCCTGGGGGTCATGAAGCGGAAAGGACTTGCTGCTCTGGGCTGACAGTATGCTGTGGCTTGGATGCTCTTGTACAATGACAGTGGCTTAATAAGACTGAGCCAAGGGGCAGCTGTATGTTGTCAGTCAGTCAGAGCTGATTTGCCCTTTCTTTCTCCACACCAATCAGATGGAAAATCCCACAGGGCAGCCATCTTCTAGAACTAAACGTCAGGATGGTGGTCAGAGTTCTGTTTTCTGCTGAAGTGTGTTCGTGAATAGGAGTACAGAAATTCGGGGACTTGCCTGTTTTACTAGGATACAGCCTTTTTCTTGTTTCTATGTTATTGGGGACCCGGCCCGTGTTCTCAGTTGTCTGTGCTGTACATAGATCCTTCAGTATTTGAACTTCTATAGTTTCCATTTCCGAAGTCAATGCCTGAGGAAACAGACTAACCTTCTATCATGTCTGAATCCGTACAGCTGAGTTTAAAGTGTGGGAAATAAGACTTAGAAGCTAAGAGAATAACCAGGCTTAAATACCAAGAATGTCTTAACTCATTAGCCCCAGATTATTGTGAAGTATTAAATCGACAATTTCTCAGTATCTTCATATTTAAAATAGTACCTCTTATTTGCCTAGTAATCAGGCTGTGACAACTAAGCATTAAACACCCTAGACTCAAAAGAAAACATAATTTTTTTTTTTTTTTTTGATTTTTCGAGACAGGGTTTCTCTGTGTAGCTTTGCGCCTTTCCTGGAACTCACTCTGTAGACCAGGCTGGCCTGGAACTCACAGAGATCTGCCTGGCTCTGCCTCCCGAGTGCTGGGACTAAGGCGTGTGCCACCAATGCTCGGTGAAAACATAATTTTTAAACATGGAGTAGTTGAATAACAATGTCTTGTAGAATCTGCTTTGTTTCAGGTCCTTGGCTTGAAATTTGGGATGTTTCGTCTCTTAGTTTTGCAATAACCTTGCACAGGAAGTACTATGAGACACATACATGAGACACATAAAATTTGGTCGGCTCTGCTAAGGAGGATGGAATGCATTCATAATCCCAGCACTGGGGAGGTGAAGGCAGGAGATTCAGGAATTCAATGACATTCTCAGCTACACTGGGAATTTCGAGGTCAGCGTAGGCTGCAAGAGACCCTGCTTCCAATAAATAGTTTTCTCCACAAGAGCCTGTGAAAGCTAGAGGGGAGTGGTGCTCAAACCTGCCCTATACAGCCATGGGCTCTTCCTCACGAGAAGCTGTGGAAATTCATCTAGAGCTAGAGACAGAAGATCTAGGTTAGGAATCAAGACTTGACTTGAACATTTTAAAGCTTAAACAGGACCTGGGCTTTAATTACTTCGTCTGTAAGTGGAATGCTAGTGCCTGCTTCCAAAGAGTCCTTGAGGATCAAACAAACCTCTATGAACCACAGGGATGAGTTTTAAACTGTTAAAAATAATCAAAGGAGCCAGGCAGTGGTGGTCCACGCCTTTAATCCCAGCTCTCGGGAGGCAGAGCCAGGCAGATCTCCATGAGTTCAAGGACAGCCTGGGCTACCAAGTGAGTTCCAGGAAAGGCGCAAAGCTACACAGAGAAACCCTGTCTTGAAAAAAATAAATAAATAAACAAAAACAGCAACAAAAAATTAACTTTTCTAAGGCAATCAAAACAGCCTTGCAGAATAACAGAAGCCCAGAAAACGTCTTCAGACATAAGTCTAGGAGATGAAGATCATTGAAGACATAACTGGGTAAAGTCTCCAGTAGAATCTACTCCACTCAATTGTTAAAGAGCTATAGAAATTATGTAGCATAAAACCTTAGTTTTGTGCATGAAGAAATTAAGATGTGAAGAAGTGGACACACAGTGTCTTAGTGAGGGTTTCTGTTGCTGTGAAGAGAGACTATGACCATGGCAACACTTATAAAGGAAAACACTTGACTGGGCCTGCCTTATAGTTTAGAGGTTTAGTCCATTATCATCGTGGTGGGACATGGCAGCATGCAGGTAGACATGGTGCTGGAGAAGAGGCTGAGAGTTCTACACCTTGATCTGCAGGCAGCAGAAGCAACTGTGTGCCACACTGAGTATAGCTTGAGCATAGGAGACCTCAAAGCCCACTCCCACCGTGACACACTTCCTCCAACAAGGCCATACCCACTTCAAAAAAGCCACATCTCCTAATAGTGCCACTTCCTATGAGATGGGACTATGGGATAATGGGGCCCAATCACATTCAGACGCCCACACTCTGCAAACTTAGAAAGTTTCTCCTTGTCTGTGTCTCCACACTTTCATCTACAATGTAGGAACTATAGTACTTAGATTACTTAGAGCATTGTGACAGCCATTCACAAAAATTCTGAGCAGCTCTAGCAATTGCTCACTTCTTATATATTCAGCAATTCCCACATGCATCAAGACAAGCACTGTGACTCCCTCCCTGGGACAACCCCAAACAACAGAAAGTTTAGCAGAAGGCAGTCTGCCTGTGACTTAGGAAAATCCTGTTGGAGGTCAGTCTGTTCATCCCCAAAGTAGAAGTGTCCAGCAGTCACTGGCTGGAGGGATGAGGCTAAACATGGAGGGAGTGGACATGTGATGCTACTTCTAAGCCTTGGAGCCTGGGTCTTAACTCTTCCATCCACAGATGGAAATACGATACCCAAACTTTCTAACTTCGCAATATCTAAACCTATCAGCTTTAATAAGAAGTGTTCTACATAAAGATGGCTCACAGTGATCTGCACCCATGATGGTGGAGCTGCCCTTGTGTTAATGAGCTTGTTTATCACACACAGCATCTGGGGATTCAGTGTCAGTGATAATGAGTTCATGTACCACTAATTGTCTTGTCTGAGAGCCTTGAGCTTGGGTATTCACTTACCTCTAGTAAGGAAAATACAGTCCTTGCCTTAGAACACAGGACCCTTTGTCACTAACTTACAAGTTTGGGGTCTTTGTTTCTTTGTTTTTACATTCAGAATTACCTTAAAGCTTTGCTCGCCAGCTGTCTGCTTTGTACACACTCCTAACTATTCTCTCCTCCATTTCATTGCTATCTCCTTCAAAAGTGTCAGAGCGATAAGTAAATATTACTCATCAAATAACTTTTATGAGATCCTAAGTTTAGCTTTTTGTTTTCCCCCCTTTTTTTGGCATGATCACCTCCTTTTTCAGGGATATGACCCAAAGCAAAGACACTCTGTGAAAAGAGCGTGGGTGAATCTCAGCACACTGATCAATATGCTTATCTTTGGTGAATTAAAAATGGGCACAGCACCCCCAGATGAAACCCATTCTGCCTAGTCTTTTCTTTTTCCTTCCTGTTTCTCAATATTTCACCAATGGAAACTTTTCCTAGTTCAAATGGCATTCTTACTCATGGCTTGGTTTTGCTAAGAAAAGTATATTATTACAAAATATACCTGGAGGAAACATCTTAAACAAAATAGGACAATGTTATTTTTTTTTTCTTCAGAGCTGAGGACCAAACCCAGGGCCTTGCACTTGCTAGGCAAGCTCTCTACCACTGAGCTAAGTCCCCAACCCCTTGTTTTTATCTTTTTTTTTTTTTTTTTTTTTTTTTTAATATTCGAGACAGGGTTTCTCTCTGTAGCTTTGCGCCTTTCCTGGATCTCACTCTGTAGACCAGGCTGGCCTCAAACTCACAGAGATCTGCCTGCCTCTGCCTCCCGAGTGCTGGGCTTAAAGGTATGCATCACCAATGCCCGGCCAAGGACAATGTTATTTTATGGGCCACACCTGAGATCCTAATACACAGAGTAAATCTGAGCCAAATATGTCTTTCTATTGCTTTTCTCTTATGGCTTTATTTCCTTTTCATTCAATGACTTTCTGAAATCATGGAAGTAAATAGAATTCCTAGGCCCTTATGAATGCAGATACTAACGGTCACTTAAGTGGGGAATGTCCTTCGGTAGTGTGGCTAGGTATCTAAAAGCCTAGTGTGGAGCATAAAGCAATCAATGCCTCAGACCCAACACACCCTGCCCTGTCCTCCCACCTTTTCAAACCAGTAATAGAGGTAGCAAGGAAATACTAGAAAACAAGGAAGTCACGGAGCAAGCTTAGAAAGATATTCAAAGCCTTGCTCTGTCACAATCTCAAATCAGGATGCATTATTTAATAGCTCTGTTATTTCTTTATCTATAAGCATGAATATTAGTAATGCCTTTCTTTCATACTCGAGTTGAGGATATGAGAATATGCACACATAGAAAGACAGACACTTGTGGAGGTGTGTGTGCATGCGTGTGTGTGTGTGTGTGTGTATGTGTGTGTGTGTGTGTGTGTGTGTGTGTGTGTGTCTGTGCACGCGCGCATGCGTGCACAGAAACTCCCTTACAGTTTGAGTGAAATGGAACCGCCTCTACAATTCATATGCTTCCTGAAAACCTCTACCCCAATTGGTTGATCTAGGGAGAGTTGTTTCAATTATGGGTTATAGAAAGCAACAGCTGTTTGATTCAGTGTTTGCTTTGTAAGACTTTCTTTGAAAATAACTTTTTTCTAATAAGATATATACCTCCCCCAAAATAATTATAGTTCCTTGAGAAAATGAGCTCATTTCCTGAAAGAAAAAATAAATAAATAAAACCTAAGCTGCTTGCAGGGCTGAATGCGAGCCTCTTCGGGCTATGAGTACTTGTGTATGATGAAGATGGCACACTATAGCAGTGTCGTCAGGAAGATTTCAGTGCAGGCTAGCTCAGGCCAGTGCCATCAGTTCAGCAACTGATCAACAACGTGGATCCAGAAGTGGGGAGCCAAGCCTATCACAGCCTGTCACATGATCCCCCAAGACTGTGTCTGATGAACTAAAAAACATCTTTAGCTTTCATTGTTCACCTGCATAAAATAATTTAAAAATATTTATTTTGAAAGCATTGTGTGGATTAGGAGGCATTTCCTGTTTCGAGCTAGCTGTGCAGCCTAGTTTTAGACCAGTGTGGGAGTGCTTGTCCAGTGGGTCTCCAGATGAGGCAGAAGCCCACAGGGACAGTCTTACTTGGCAAGGACCAGTGGACTTCTAGACAGCACAGAATTCTGCTGGGACCCACAGCCTGCGTGCTCTCTTTTCTCTTGTGGTATTGGTGATTCTCTTGGTGGTTTTAGTGTCATTTTGTCAATCATGCATGGGACAGGTGTGATCATTCCTGGAAAGCCCATTTTTTCTCAAGTATCTTCCACTAAAATTCTTTGGGAGCTGATGCTTCTCAGGTTCTTGTTTGGGGATGCCAGCTGTCGCTCCAGACCCCGAGGAGCTGTTCTAATTCAGTGTTGACAGGATCGGAGGCCGAGCACCCCCATTTCTGTAAACTTGTTTTGAACAATAGTGTTCTTGAAAATATGTGCCTATGTTTATCACCTTTAGTTTTGTAAAGACAAGATGTACCTGGCTCGGTATTTGGCCAAGCTAACAAAATGATAAGTGTTGTTTTGGGTTTAAAGGTGTTTTGATGTAAAAGTTGGGGGAAGAAAACATAATTGACATACTTGGTTTTTGCCGGAGGTTGGAAGATGGAAAAAGCTTGTTTGTTAGTTTGGAAAAACATGCTTGTTTTTGATGTATAAATAAAGATGGGTGAAGCTATTCGGGGCCGGCCACTTGGGTGAAACTCATCTGGTGGTCGGACAGTTCATTTCTTCACACCAACGCCCCTTCCCCATCTCAGGACCTGAACCCGGGCTGCAGCTGGACCACAGCAGTTTCTGTGTGCACATGGCCTTCTTGAGAACTGGGGGAATTAAGAATTCTTACATGGTTTCTTCAGTGAGAGCTCTTTGAGGAAACAATTGGTGACTGAATGTGCGTGAGTCTCTAGTTGGGCAACGAGCTGTTATAAACCAAGGACTCAGATCTCTTCTCCTGCAGAAGAAAGCCACCAAGGTGGGTTGATGTGGTGATTCTTGCCAAAGAGTTTAAAATAAAAATGAAAATTTAACAGGCCTGACTTTTCCATTTATTCCTCACACATTAAATATTTTCGTTTAACCAATTATCTCAGACTGCCTCTCCACGGCAGAAAGTTAACCTTTATGTAGAATCCATTTTAATAAATTATCATTCCAGAAGCAATACTAAAATATGGCTTTATAAATTAATTCATCTATTACATCTAAATTTTCTTTTCCAGAAGATGGAAATTAATGTATTAGTCATCATTAACATTTATTTGAGTATTTATTATTTACACACCATTTTGCTGGGTGCTTTTAGATAGATTATCTCCTTTGTCCTTAAAACATCCATATGGAGCAGAGGCAGATTTATTATCCCTGTCTTCTAGTTAAAGAGTATGGGTTCTTACAAAGTTTAGAGGCTTGCCAAAGCCAGTCAATAAAGAGTTGGAGCCAGCGTTCAAATGAAGGTATTTCACAGTCAAACTGCCTTGATCTTGATACTTAGGGTCCTTCCCCACTAGCCCAACCTTGGGGTAAGAGTTCCAGGAGACCTTCCAATAACCTGCACGATCCTTGTCATGCCAAGAGTGTGTGTGCAGTTATGGACAAGGGTGCAAGCACAGAACATCACTTTTTATGTTTCCACTAGTGTGACGCTATAGTGGATGTTGGTTTGTGTCTGAAGGTGTGTGCTCTTTATTTTCAGAGAGAGGCACATCACTGACAGTCAGATAAGCTATGTTGCCCTGGAAACAGACAGGAAAGAATCTGAGAGTCACAATTGGCTAGCTAAAGTCGGAGAACCTAGATGTATGAGTTTCATGAATTGAATCAGACAATACAAAAAACAATGAAATTAAGTCACCCAGGTAAGGCTCAAATGCATAAATTTGGCTTTGTTAATGTGCATCATTAATTAGACAAGTTATCTTCTAAAAGCTGCACTAAAATCAAGTTTATATGGAAAAAGAATAGTTACTCAACAACTCTCAAAGCTAGTCATTTGCTCATTTTTGTTGGTTCTGCTGTTGGGTCATTTTTGTTTGCTTGCTTGTTTCTGTGTTGTTTTCCAAGGTGTCAAATGGTTTCCATAGTGAAAGGAAGCCCTGGGGACAAGCTGAGGATCCATGAGAGCCTGGAAGGTGATGGATTTCCATTCCTGGTCTTGGCTCCTCCCTCTCACCCTAAGTTGTATCAGTTGCTAATACCCTTTGCATGCCACAGGACTCTGAAAGCAGAAAGATATGGAAAGTTTTGACATGATTTTTAAAAGACTATAGTCTAGTTGAGTAACTTTTCTGTTTGGTTAAACATAGGCTGTAGTTTGAGAAGATCTTTTTAGAAGTGTTCTTTAAAAAAAAAATGTTAAAAATAAACTTCTAAAAAAAAGTCCCACCATTTACACAAATAGCTTATTTCAATTTGGTTATTGTTTCCTTCTACCAAAAGGTACAAAGCAATTACTCAGAGAGATAATTGTGGGGATCAGAGGAACTGAGGACCTGCTCGATTAGGAAATTTTCCACTTCTAAATTCTTCCCTTATCACAAGCAAACCAGTATGCTCCCAACTGCCAAACTCAAAGGATGTGCAGGGGGGGCCCAGCGTCAGGCTGAAGGCAAAGGCTGGAAATACCAGCAACTTGAAAAGAGAAGGCTGATTTGCATTCTTGAAACTATTTTTGAATGCTATCCTAAGCAGTTCACTGGAGTAAATAATGAGAAATAAGAGACATGTCCCAAGAGAACTAGAAACTGAGCTCACGTGAAAGAAAGGACAAGCCAAGTTTCAAACCTGAGTCAGAATCCTAGTTGTCATCACCTGTGCTGGTCACCACAACCGTGGGAGCCTCTGACCTTCTGAGCCTCTGGTTCTTCTACCTCCCTGCCTGCCTCCCTCCCTTCCTTTCTTCTTTCTTTTCTTCTTTTTAAATTTGTAGCACTATAGGTCAATCCCAGGCCTCGTGCCTGCTAAGCACACACTGTACCACTGAGCTACACCCTAGCTGAGCCTCAGAGTTTCTGTCCATCACATCTCATTCATGAGATGGGGTTGCTGTGAGGGTGAATTAATGAAAATACTAGAGATGGTCTAGGCACGTGGAATTCTGGACTCCACAGTTATATTTTAAACCAGAAGTAGAACAATTGAGGTAGCTCAGTTACAGAGATGAAATCCAGGCAACAGAATCAGAGAGTTACATAGAGAGACACCAAAAATATCAACAAGTTACATAAAGGTACACAGAAAATATCAACAACTTACATAGAGATACACAGAAAATATCAACAAGTTACACAGAGATACACAGAAAATATCAACAGGTTGCATAGAGAGACACAGAAAATATCAACAAGTTACATAGAGATACACAGAAAATATCAACAAGTTACACAGAGATACACAGAAAATATCAACAGGCTGCATAGAGAGACACAGAAAATATCAACAAGTTACATAGAGAGACACAGAAAATATCAACAAGTTACATAGAGAGACACAGAAAATATCAACAAGTTACACAGAGAGACACAGAAAATACCAACAAGTTACATAAAGATACACAGAAAATATCAACAAGTTACATAGAGATACACAGAAAATATCAACAAGTTACATAGAGATACACAGAAAATATCAACAAGTTACATAGAGAGACACAGAAAATATCAACAACTTACATAGAGAGACACAGAAAAATATCAACAACTTACACAGAGATACACAGAAAATATCAACAAGTTACACAGAGAGACACAGAAAATACCAACAAGTTACATAAAGATACACAGAAATATCAACAACTTACATAGAGATACACAGAAAATATCAACAAGTTACACAGAGATACACAGAAAATATCAACAAGTTACAAGAGATACACAGAAAATATCAACAACTTACACAGAGATACACAGAAAATATCAACAACTTACATAGAGATACACAAAAAATATCAATGTCCTTTTTAGGAAAAACTTCATATCTCATCAATAAATGCACTTTTGGGTTTTTAGAGAGAGAAATTTAAATTATTTGAAATTATTATTGATAGGAAATCACAACATGTCCACACGGTTGGGCTTGCCCAGCGGACCACCTCGTTATTTCCGGTTCAAAATAGCCATTTCCAGGTCAGAACACCTCGAGTGACTAGGACTCTGTGGCTTTACATGGTTGCGTAAAGCGCGCATGGCCATGTAATCTACACGCATGTGTGGAGTAGCCACATGCAGTCCTGTACGCATGCGCGGCTCACTCTTTAAAAAGCCGGCGCCATTTTGCACAGGTCTCTCTCCTCTTCTTCTCTCTCTCCTCTTCTCTTTCCTCTCCTCTCCGCCTCTTCTCTCCTCTCTTCACTCACGTGTGTGCTTCACACAGGCCTGTCACGTCTCTTTCTATCCTATATTAATAAACAGCTCTTCTGTGGATTTGTCGTGTTCAGGACGTGTTCCTCGCTGGGTAAGAGCACAGATAAATAACTAACAATTATAAAATCCAGATAAGTGTTTTTAAAAATCTAAACTCTGAAAACGATAGGAAAAATCTAAAAAGAATGCTAAAATTGCCGGGCGGCACTGGCGCACGCTTTAATCCCAGCACTCGGGAGGCAAGCCAGGCGGATCTCTGTGAGTTTGAGGCCAGCCTGGTCTACAAGGTGAGTTCCAGGAAAGGAGAAAAGCTACACAGAGAAACCTTGTCTAGAAAAACAAAAAATAAATAAAAAATTTAAAAAAGAATGTTAAAATTATTTAACTGAACCACAAAAAAACAAAACATTTAATATATATGTAATATATATATATATATATTACATATATATATAAACATATACTAACAATTTCAAGATTCAAGGTTCAAATACTAAGAAAGTATGTTTTATGTCAATACTAAAACATACTTTGCTATGTGCTTGAAAGAGATGTATGGCATGGAGCTTGTACAGTTCACATTACATGCAGCTGGAGGTTTGTTCCATCAAGCAAAGCTGTGATAAAACTTTCCATACACATCATTATTATTTGTATTATCCCTTATTTTACCTTGTATGTAAGTATGGACCTTTTAGAACTCATATGATGACTCGCAGACACCCTCCCACCCCTCACCAGCAATCACTCAGAAACCCCAGAGATAGGTAACGTCGCCATCCTGAACCAGGTCCAGGACAGGGACTGTGCAAATAGTCAGGCTCCCAGACTTGTCAGCCCTGGATTTGAGATCAGGTTTGATGTGCACTAACAGCACCAGCATGGAGGAATGCCTTAGCCAGTAAAAGACTCCGCCTCTTTGTCAAATGGGAATAATAATTAGACCTAACACTTGATAACTTAGATGAGATAATGTCTGTGAATCACTGAGAACAACAGATGCACTAGTTATTTTCCTCTTTATTGACAAAATACCAGACCAAAAAAATTAAGAAGAGTGGAGAGATGGCTCAGTGACTAAGAGCATGGAATGTCTTTCAGGGGACCTGAGTTTGGTTCCCAGCACCTACATCAGTCAGTTCACTGATGCCCTCTTCTGGAATCTATAGGCACTGCACTTACACGCACATACCCACCCACACCCATAACAACAAAATTTTAAAAATAAATAAATAAATAAATATTTTTTTAAAAGAAAGAAATGGTTTTGTCTCAGAGTTTGAGGATATAATCCATCGTAACAGGACAGTAAAGGCAATGGGACTGTGAGGCAGCTGGCCACATTGTATCTGTAGTCTGAAAGCAGAGAGTTGAATGCTGGTGCCTCACTCACTTTTTCCTGTTATTCAAAAGAGGATCCCAGCCCATGATGGTGCTGCTCATTCTCAGGACAGTCTATCCTCCTCAGTTAAGCTTTCTAGAAACACTTTTATAGACACACCCAGAAGTATGTTTCCATGATGATTCTAAACTCAGTAAAGTTGATGATTAAGATTAACATCACGGTAAGTGTCAACCAATGTTAGCTACTGCCGTTCTTCTTTGTCTGGTCAGCATAGACACCAGGAAAGAGCTATTCAGTGTAGCCAAGTCCCTGAGATCTCCTACTATACTGCTCACGCAGCCTCCACATTTTAAAGGGCACAGCAAGCCCACCAAGGACTTTACCTTCTAGACCCAATAATGAAATCTATTAGCTTAGTGAGAAAAGAAAAAATGAAAAAAGAAAGACTGTGTACATCTTTCCTTATCCTTCTGTCTCATCTTATAGGGTTCCTAAATTTCAAGATAATAAGAGAATTAAAAATATATGTCAACTGACTATTTTATGTGTCTTTTCCATGTATTTGGTGTGTGTGTGTGTGTGTGTGTGTGTGTGTGTGTGTGTGTGTGTGTGTGTATGTCACAGTACACATGCAGGAGTCAGAGGACAACTTCTAGAAATCAGTCCTCTCCTTCACAGTGTGGGGTCCAGGGATCAAACTCAAGCCATCAGTCTTGAATCACCCTGAAGCATCTCATCAGACTCACAACCACTTATTTCTACAAACTCAGAAATTATAGGTTTCCTATAGAAGAGTCATCTCATACAGTATCACAGGTACCAGAAAAAAAAAACAACAGAAAGCAAGAGATCTGATTGACTGGCTTCATTTAGGGCCGATCAAATACTACTATTATCTCCTTAATAGAGTAGGGCTTAATCTCAAGCTGTTAATGACTACTAAAATGCTCATAATATTTGGACTTCTCAACTGTGACCTTTCATATAAAGAAGTCAGGCTTGATCAAGACTCTGTGACACTACTGGAATGTAGTAGAAGAGGCTATGAAAAAATCTTGGCAAGAACTTCCCACAAAAATATGAAAACAGCCAAGATTCAAAGGAGTTGAAATAACCTGTGACAGTGGACTGCACTGGCACTGAAGTTCTCTAGGGATTTTGCCTTCTACCAAAATCCTTACATCCTACTAGACCAGCAGTTCTCAACCTCTCACAGTGGTCACCTAACATCATTGAAAAACACAGGTGTTTACACAACAGTAGCAAAATTAGAGTTATGAAGCAGCAACAAAAATAATGTTATGGTTGGGGGACTGAATCAGAGGGTCATGAGGAACTGTATTAAAGGGTCACAGCATAAGAAGGTTGAGAACCACCGCTCTAGACTCTACTGAATGTGAAAGAGAAGATAGTGGAAGAACCTCCCCCATCCCCCATTCCCCAGCTGGTTAGTTTGTTGATGATGGAGAGAGGATTGCCTCAGCTGTGACCGTGACAAACACAAAGTTGTGATAAAAGATTTGTTTGGTTTAAAGGTTACAATCCGTCATTGAGAAAAGACAGGAACTCAAGGCAGGAACTGAAACAGAGACCAAAGAGGAATGTTGCTTACTGGCTTGTTCTGCTTGCTTTCGTATCCAATTCAGAACTACCTGCCCATGAGTGATACCACCACATCAATCATTAATCAATAAAATACCCCCATAAACATGGCCACAGGACAGTCATGAAAGCAATAACTCAGTTGAGGTTCGCTCGAGAAGAAATGTCTGGTGTGTGACAAACTGACAAAACAAAACTGTACAGCTTCTTGAACTATTTGTCTTTCTCCTCTGAGCATTGGAGTCTCCTTTAACTTGGCTCTAAATCAGAAATTTCCACTAAAGACCAGGAGAGGAGAGAGAGGAGAGAGAGCTGGGGCCTCAAAGGAGAGAAGAGGGGTATGGAGGGCAGGCTCCCTGTAGAAGGCTCAGGGTACAGCAGGAGAGTAACAAGGACAGGACACTGCTTGTCTTTCCATGAACACAGCAGGCTCCCATTAATTATCTCTGTGTAAACAACATTCTAGGAACTAAAAAAGCCAAGTAAGTGAAGCTTGCTAAGGTACCGTCTCGAACCAGTCGTGAGGCATAGGGAAACCACTAACACACTTTGTACTATGGGATGCCATGTGACAAGTGCTAAGTGTGAGACATAAATAACGTCTACTCCAGAAAACAGAAGGCCGAAAGGGAAACTGAGGTTGTATGGGAGCATATGTTGTATGGGATGGTATTTTTGTCTGAAGAAGGGAGCAAGAGCTTACAAAACCAAACATGGTGAGGCACAGGAAGAGGGTAAGGGCTGTGATGGGATGATAAGCCTTAGCTGGGGGCCAGAGACCTGAAGGGGTGCTGAAGGATAAGGGGGAAAGCACCCTATGAAAAGAGGAGATGCTGCAAGCCACATCACAAATAGCTGAGTGCATCCTTCCACATACCTAATTTTAGGGCAGATTGTCTACAAGAAGAAGCAACATTCGGCCTGAAAACCATTTGTGCAGTAACAATTCCTAATAACAGAAGTATATCGATAAATAGGAGGTGAAGGAATGCCCAACATTTATGACTTCAGTCAAGTAAAAGTGACCCTCAGTTGCAGACAAAGAGTTAATGCACAGTATCTCTTCTTTCAGTTGGTTACAGTCTTTGGTGAATACAGAGTCCTCTAATTTTCTACAATTGCATGGCAAACGTTTAAGACAGACAAAAAGCAAGGCATTTCTTGCCCCACCCCCCATAACCTTCAGGCTGAAAAAGAAAATGTCACTCACTTCCCCACGCCCACACAGATCCCTGAATCCACACAGTTGCCAGGGCTGTGGTGCTAATCTTGTTTTCCTTTTCAGATGCAGGGGCAGCACAATTGCCTGTGAGTAACTTCACACTATGGACTCATGTTTCAGATCTGGCTCAGAAGAACCCAGAATAAGAGCAGTCCACAGTCCCAAGTAGGGTCTCCAATTACTGGGAATGAACAAAACTTGTTGAGTAAGAGGAAGGAGGTGAGGGACCTAACCGGAAACTGCTGGATTCCCCATTTTCTCCTCTTCCTCTTTCTCCTCCACATCCCCTTGTCTCTACTTCTTCAGAATCACGGGCTACTATCCCATCACATGGTAAAACAAGTAGCCACAAAAGAGGGGCATCAAATTTTCATGCACTTAGTTGGGGAAATTTTTTTTATAGCTGTCTGTACACATGAAATATTTCCCAGTTACCAAGAAAAAAAAATCCAAAAGAAGTCCCTTTTCTTCCTTCGGCTTACAGATGGGAGAAATGACAGCTGAATCCAAACTAAGCACAGCTCCGAGGCTTTAGACTTGCCTAGGTACTTCACCAACATCTCCGTGTAACTGTTTCCACAACCCCACTGTTTGCTTGAGGCCAGCCACGCTATAGAAAAAAGAACTTGTGTAGAACAAAGCAAAAGCCATGCCCAAAACTCCAAACTAGTCAACGACAGAGCCAAGACTTAAATCCTGACACCCTCTCATGAGAAGTCTACATCCCTGACACCACATTATAAAGCTGCACGGAAGAAAGGCAGCCATGGATCTCTGCATACAGGACGCACGACATTTTACCAAAACTTTTTGAGGGTGAATTATTCAAATGGATTACTGTGTCTTCAAGGGTAATTACTGAAAACCACCCTAGTATGGCTGAAATGCCCAACTTGGGTGTGCGAGGTGAGAACATGTATCCATCTGAGTGGCTTGATTATTGTTCCTATACACCAAGGTCTGCCCCATCCCTGAATATCAGAACTACTGGACCACTGGTCCTGAACAACAGATGATCCTTTTAGCCATGATTGTTACTGAATCAACAACCTCCTCACCCAGCTCTGCATAGTCCACTCACCCTGTGGACTTGGGTAGTTGATGTACTGTGCCACAGCACTGAGGATTTACCTGTTCCCGTTGTTTTCTGCAAAGAAGTAAACTGGAGTATAATGCCCAGGGGATTAAATGGAACTTCATGAGGAAGGACTCCAAAGCAAATTCTATTACTCAGCATCATTTCCAGAGTCCTCAACATGTCACATTGCCCTGCAGAGCTGGGAATGCAGAAACAAAGGTTTCCAGTGTCATTTCCATTTCTAAGAAGACTGAATTAACGTTGCCAGGGAAACAAAATCTCAGTTTCCTATTAAACTCACTTTCAGCTTACCTGTTGTACCTCTCAAAGCTGAGCTGAAACATAATAAAGGAAGGGAGCTGCGGTCCTTTTATTAAAAGCTCTCAGAGCACATATTTCCCAGGTAAAGATAATCCAGAGAGAATAGATTTGAGTAATTCTCATCTTAAAAGAGATTCAGCCCCAAGCAGACCGAATGTGTATTATGGGGGTGGTGGGATTGTCTTTATATGATGCCCTCCAGTGTACTTCTCCACTGTAACAGAGGAAGTGCTGGACTTTGAAATGTCTCGTCTCCGTCCCCAGTGGCCGCAGTTGAACTCAGAATTCTGTTAGAACTCATAAGCTATGAGGCAGCAACAGAGCAGAGAAGGCTGGGAAAAATGATGTGGAGGCCGCTGGAGTAGCATTAAGAGAATAGAGACTACATGGGAAAGGAAGAACGAGAAAGCTGGAAACAGCCTTGTGGCTAAGGATGAAGGATGACAGGAACTGATACTGTAAAGATAGAAGACACAGGTACTGGTTGTGCAAAGCACATCAGTGATCTGGAGTAGGGCATGGGTCCCACTCAAAGGAGGATGCGGCTGTGCAAGTGTGGGCTTTTGTCTCCCTTAGCCAGAGTGTGCTGTTGTCCTTAGTCTGAACTGCAAGAATTGCTCAGCATGATTTTGTTAGTACTGCTCACTCCTGGCGATTTGGTAAATCCTAATCTTAATCCATCACTAATCCCTAAGGACCAGAAAGAGAGCCATGTTTTGCAATTCTCAATCAAAATATTATTTTCCAGGCACATCCACCCTAATTCTGCAGATTAGATTTAATCCATGTTATAACCTCTCAAAGCTTTGCTCACATTTTCTTCAAATCATTTACCATTAGAAGCTACAAGCCATGTGATGGTGGTGCACGCCTTTAATCCCAGCACTCAGGAGGCAGAGGCAGGCCAGCCTGGTCTAGTTCCAGGACAGTCAGGGCAACACAAAGAAGCTCGGTCCCAAAAAAATAAAAACAAAAATAGAAGCTACATATTTGTATTATTTTATCTTTCTGTTTTCCCTTTATCAGATTGTAAGATTCTTACTATTAAAAAAAAAAAACAAAAAACAGTATGTTTGTTTCTGCTCAGCACTATATTCTCAGTTTCTACATGGAACCTGGCACATAGTAGGTGCTCAGCTAATATTAATTGACTAAACAAATGTACCTCTAGCATATATATCCAAAAGTAATAAAATCATTCCATAAGAAACAAAGCTAGCTAGCCAGCCTGACCATTGAGAGCCTTTCCTAGCTGGTACCCATTTCCTAACAGTGTTGCTCCAAGGGTGAACCAGATAAAATGTGGATCCATGATGTGTTTGAATAGCGTTATCTTCCATATATAATATTGTCCCCATGTTTAGCTTTTGGCTTATAATCATGGTGAACTTTCAAAATGACACTCTGGATAACTTCTTGTGTGTGAAGCAGAGAGGAGGATGCGGTATTGACTTCAGCCAAGGATCGCTTGTATTTCCCGAGACCGGAAAGATTTGGACCTCGTGAGTAAACAGCCTGTTGGATGAGACACAAAAACCTCAACAATGCTTGGCAACCTTCTAGCAGGTTACCACTTCTGGCCTTGCCGGCTCAACGTGGGCACTTGAATGCCATTTCCTCATCCCCTCGAAGTTTCTGAAAATGACCTCCCGCTGAATGCGGGTATCCAGAGTCACGCGGAGAGGTGCCCAAGAACTCCTCCATCACTGGGGGGCTTGAGAATTAAATCCAGCTGCAGTAAAATGCAGCAGACCATGCATTTGAGCACATTTAAATAATTAGGCTAGGTCTTAGTATTAATCCAAAAACAGTCTGTTCGTTTTCTTTAGACCATTTGTGGTATTAAAGCAGCGAGGAAAATGTGTTGAGAAAAAAAAAAGGGGGGGCACACAGAATCCCCAAGAGCAAATCTGTAAGGCCACCCTGACAACTGAGCTTTTCATGAGCAGCCAAAGGGACATTAGGAAGCACAGGGAGCCGGAAGCCACCGGTGCTATCCAAAGTCCAGGGTTTCCTGGGACAGAAGTAGAAGGGAGGCTGTGAGTCAGAGTCACCTTCCTTGACTTCTGGCGTCTACCAAGCTGGATGACCTTGGAGGAGTCACCCGCCTCTCTAAGCCTCTGCTCCCATATTTTAGAAGTGAAGACAATAGCACACCTGCCTTCCAACATTGCCTCAAGGCAAGGACTAGAGGAGGTACCACCAGCCTGGGTCTGCCCACTGGGAGTTCACGTCTTCATTCTGCTGGACATTTTTCTACACACTGTCCTCCCAGACTTTATCTCTGTTACAAAAGTGAACCAATTATGTTTCGTTTATTTGTGCCACTGACGGCTCTGGTTTGCTTCATCAGTAGTGCATTGCTTTTGGATGCAATGCATCGATGACTGGAATGGATGAATCAGAGTAATTGTGGTTTTGCAGCCCCTGAAAACAAGGAAAAGAGACAGAGGGGAGGAAGAGAGAAGAAAATGTGCACCAGAGGAAAAGGGAGTAAGTGAGGACAAGCAAATCCCAGGAGCAGATACAAAACTGTATTTGATTATACGCATTTGCCAGAGGTTCTGGTCTGACCCAGACAGACATGGGTGGTGGTAAGTGATAAATACAGCAGCAAAGGCTCCAAGATGTCTGCCTTCCTCTCTGCTTCCTCTTATCTACACCCTCTTCCCTTTAACCCGCTCTCCAGCTCCCCAGATCTACTATCCCTGCCCTCCTCCAGAACCAGTTTCATGAACTTTGACCCCGGTGCAGAATCATCTCACATTCTCCCTGCTTGGTCCAACTCTAGCATTCTCCCCTCTATGTTCAAACCAATTTGGTCCCTAAGTTTCTTCTCCTGTAACCTGTCTTCAAAAGAGTCCTCAACCCAGAACTGACTCAGTTTGCTTCCTGACCCCAGTTCTGTCTCCTGAGAGCTCATTCCTCCTTCCTATGGCCTTGAACAGGAGGACCAGGAAAATGTCCTGTTGGTGATGCTTGCATATGACAAGGCTGACCACTCATTCTACCACAGCATGATCAAATGGAAACCTTGATCTTCACGCTGCATGAGCTACACAGATATAAAACCTAGGTGTTGACCATGGCAGAGTTTACGTAGGATTGTTGGGGGACACAGACATGTTAATGATGTAAGAAAATCCAGCCATTTTAGTTTCATTTGGATATAATATTATAGAATATTTATCTGGAAGCAAACACACTGGAATTGTTTGCCCTCGAGAGGATTAGTTCTGTGATTTACTTTTGTAACTCTGCTAATATGAGAAAATTACAACTTGGTGAAGTCAAGTGTACCAAAATGGCCAGAGACACCTTCTGTAGTAGAATAGGTTTTAAGGTGTGTTACTTTTGTTGATGTTGTATTTGTTTAACTCTGTGAAGCTGTGTTACTTTGTCTGTCTAAAACACCTGACTGGCCTAATAAAGAACTGAACAGCCAATGGCAAGGCAGGGCAAAGGATAGGCAGGGCTGGCAGGCTGAGATTATTTATAGAAGGAGAAAAATGGGAGCAGAAAGCTAGGAGCCATAAAAGGAGGAGGACTCCAGGGGCCAGCCTCACAGCTACACAGAAAGCCACGGAGTAAGAGTAAGATTTACAGAAGGAAGCGAACAGAAAAAGCCCCGAGGCAAAAGGTGGACGGGATAATTTAAAGTTAAGAAGAGCTGGAGAAAAACTAAGCCACGCAAAGGCCAGGGATTTGTAATTAAGAAAAAGCTTCTGTGTGTGATTTATTTGGGAGCTGGGTAGCAGGCCTCCCTAAAAAGAGTAAACAACAACCAGCAACAACCCTTCATGACGGAGACTGGACAACACAGACCCTGCCCTACATGATGATGAGCTGTGATCAGATAAACTCACTAAACTCTCCTCCCCAAGTTTCTTTTGCTCATGGTATTTATCACAGCAAAAGAAAGCAAACCAATACACCTAGTTTAAAGCTTCCAAATTATATTCTATATTATTCTACAGTCTGCACTTACTTTTAAATTCTAGGGAAGACTATAAAGACATTCTGATTTTTTTTTCTTGGTATAGATCACCCTTTGTGATTACATTAAAACTGAGCAAAGGTATGATATTATTTTTCTTTTATTTGTAAAGTAATATCACATGATTAATTGTATTTTAATGCACAAGGGCCAAAAACTGTCAGATGAACATTTAAAATTGAAGTGTCTATTGGGACACTCAGATGTCCAAAATTACATAGCAGTATCTGGTGTTTTTCTTAGCCAAATAATGATGCCAAAGATTAATGACATTCATATTTTTATCATTATTTAAGAGACAGACAATATATAAAATGTATAAAGGAAGAATTACTCTGATCAAAAGTGAGGATAAATGGCCTTAATCTACTTCTCTGTGCCTTCATCCTCCCTGGCGGTCCCACGGATACCTCCCATGGCTCCAGGGAGCACAGTGAGAAAATCTGGGCTTATTATGAAATGCAAGGTTTTATAGTCACAGGAGAGATACAACAGAGAAAACTAAAGAAGATATTAACTGGTGAAGCACAGAAAATGCACCAGCTTCAGAGAATATTATTCTAGAACTGGGCTTATATTATATTATATTATATTATATTATATTATATCAATAGAAGCTGTGAACCTGGGCTTGCTAAACTCTCTAAGCTTTCTCTGATCCAGACAGTCTACTTTTCATCATCCAAGAGCCACCAGCCAGAGCAGTGAGAGCAGGAGGAAAGCCATCTCCAGATGCAGAACTTCTCCTTACACCTGCACACATATAAGCCTCAAAGAGCATCAGGATGTTGTCATTTAAATACCATGTAAGGACAAAGGGCTGGCCCTGTTCTAAGCTCCAATAGTCATGAAGAGACCCACATTCTCATTCACCCTGTTCTATAGTGATGAACAGAAAAATGTGAACTATCAGTGATGATGTGTTCTGAAGAAAATTGAAGTGGGTAGACCTAGAATGATGTCCCCACATTTACATGATCTTTAAAAGACAATCCGGGTACACCTGCTCAGATAGCATCAGTTTTTTAATTGTTTTCCTCTTTCTCGATATAAGGTGGACCTGGAGTCTGATCCTGCAGATTAGGATACTTTTTCCTGAGAAGATCTTTGAAAAAGAGTGTCATTTGTACTTTCTTGCTTACTTCTCCCCGCCAAAGTAGTGAGATAGCCAGGGTCAAGGATAGAAATCAAGTTGAGAGAGAGAAAATCAGTAAGGCTACCAAGCACGCCTTGGGATGGGAGTACCAAGCATCCCTTGGAAAAGGCGTCCAAAGCATCCCTGGAAGAGGAGTAGAATGGGGCTGACCTCTAACCCACAGCCATGGTCTGGAACATTTCAAGTGAGTGACTGTTTTATATCATCCACATGAACATATGAAAGCTATGGGCTCCTGATAAAGACCTTCAGAGCTCAAGACGTCCAAAGCCTCCTTTCTGCCATGAGAAGAAATAAATCAACATTGTTGGTGATTTTCTGAAAGATTCACCAGCATTTGCATGAAGCTTACAAGCCAAGATCCTAGATTTGCCAAGGCCCTACCCCCAAGCCTTGAGAAAAGCCTCAGAAAACGTGTTTATACAGTCATATAAGAGGAAAATTTGCCAACATCCTATTTTCGCTTCATTTTTTATTAATGCTGACATTCTCCACATTATGCTTCAAGTCTTTGGAAACCTGCATCTACCTCTGATTGTTATCAGACACAGTAAAAGCAGCCACACCACCAAACACTCAAGAGTTCAGAATCTCCTTGCTATGTGAAAAATGACATTTAATTTCTACCTCATTGCACACAAATGTAGCCTCTCCCCCAACATCATGAAGAAAACAAGCTGCTTTGACTGATGAAGTGTCCACTTTCTGACAGTACCAGTTACCACGATTCCCACATTCTCAATTGAAACTAGAAACAATGGGGCTGGGAAGACCGCTCAGCAGAGAACACTGGATGCTCTTGCAGAGGACCCAGGTTTGATTCCTAGCCCCCACATGGTGACTTAGAACCACCATCTATAACTATAGTTCCAGGAGATTCGATTCCTAGTGTTGGCCTCTGTAGACACCAAGCAGGCATGTGATACACATGCATACATGTGGGCACTCACATATACATATAAGATAAAAATAAATACAACTTTTTTTAGAAAAAGAAATGAAAGTCCATCCAATTGTTTTGTTTCCAAAATGTATATGAGTAAACACTATTTTGAACTCTTAAATGCCATCTGTGTCAGCACAGATGTAATTAATAGTGTGCTGTTCTTCTGTTTGACATCGATACTTTAATGGACTCATTAAAGGGTTTAAGTGATATTTATTAGAAATAAGTTAAGTCCACTCCCTTCTCAGCCTATCTTTTCTTACAAGGATAAGAGTGATGATGGTGTCGGATGGTGAATCACTAACCACAAAACATGAGGTCAGCCATGTAACAGACTTCCTTATGTAAGTACCTAAAAACAAAATGTAACTAACATGCCATAACAATGTGCTAAGATCCACAGATGGTCAGATTAGCTGCAGGGGGCATTCAGAAACCTTCCTACACTTACTTGAAAGACAAATATAACCTCTGTGTTCCCCAGAAAGTAGTAATTGAGTCTTTTACTCAAACTTACATGACAATGACAATTCACCACTAAATACATGCCCAAAGTTGCCCACTAAGGCTGTGTGCTTAGCTCTGGGGTGGAACCCTACTAACGCAAATACGATCCATGAATTTCTGTGGGTGTGACGTGCTTTGAGCGGTGCCAAAAATGCAATCAGTCTCAGAGTGTCTGAAACCTCACCTTCAGACTTAGCCTTCCCAACTAGAAAGAACTATTTGAAAAGACAAAGAAAACTGTCCAACCACATAGGGAGCTGTTGTTTATGCATGTGTGTTAGATGGGCTCAATCCTAGAGCATGCTAATACCAGACAGGAGCAGGAAATAGCAGATGACACTACAAAGAGAAGGGTTGGAGATTGGAAGGCACTAAAGACGACTCCCTGTTTTTCCAAATTCTATGGTATATCCATTTTGGCACCAAGACTATGTGCACAACAGTCATGTTTCCTATAGTGCTAATGAAGATTTTGCATCAATCATAAACTATCCCTCAGTTTTTTTCTAATACCAATGATGCCCATATACCAAGTAACTCACTTTCTTAGTCACTGTTCAATTGTTAGGAAGTTGACCACAGCAACTATTATAAGAGAAAGCATTTAACTGGGGGCTCACTTACAGTTTCAGAAATTTTGTCCACTATCATCATGGCAGGGAACATGGTGGAATGTAGGCAGGAATGGTGCTGGAGAAGTAGTTGAAAGCTATATCCTGATTAATCTGCAGGCAGAGAGAGAGTGAGAGAGACTGGACCTGGCCTGGGTTTTGAAACCCCAAAGCCCACCCCCAGTGCCATACTTCCTCTAACAAGGCCACACCTACTCCAACAAGGTCCCACCTCCTAATCCTTCTCAAAGAGTGCAACTCCCTAGTGACTAAGCATTCAAGTAGATGACCTATGGGGGCCATTCTTACTCAAATCACTGCACTTACTGAGATCAGAAAGGAAAATTCCAGAATTATAGCAAGCATTTCTTTATGTCTAGGTGGTTCAAACTGTTCTATGTGAGGCTCAAGCCTCCTCTGCTCATGTTTTTTATTAACACCATGTCTTTACCATTAGACCAAAGGTCCACATTGCCACATTCAATGAAACATTCCCAGATGATTTACACTTGAAGAACACAACCATGATAAAATTCTTAGTGGTGTACACATCTGTAAGTGTGAGACAGGGAATGGAATAGAGAAGTAAATAAATAGAATAATATATAGAAAAACTTTCCTCCCCTCCCCCTCTCTCTTCTGTGTCTCTTTTCCATTCCTTGTTTTAGGAAAGTGAGGAGCTGGTGGCGATCCTGTCTAGAGCAAGGGTTGTCTCATAGTGGCCTTAGATAGACTATGGTCCTTGGTACAGGAACGTCCCTGGCATTTCCTAGCAATATGGTCAGCACATCTAGATCATACTGAGGGAAAGCACAGTGTGTGTGTGTGTGTGTGTGTGTGTGTGTGTGTGTGTGTGTGTGTGTGTGTGTGTGTGTGTGTGTGTGTGTGTGTGTGTGTGTGTGTGTGTGTGTGTGTGTTGTGTCATTTGGCCAAAAAGGTAACAAGGGACCTAGTTATCAAAACCATCATGGCAGGAGGAGATGCTCTAAAGAAAAGCTGGACCTGCCCCCTAACTCCTGCTTTCATTACCAGACTGTTGGAATTTCCTCAGGGGTCCCATGCTAGGAGAAGGAAAGGGATGAGTCCCTGATATGAGGCAGAGTGAGAAATTGTCCCCTGGAATTAGATTTCACTGTTCTGAAAGCAGATCATCTTGCAGGAGAGATGTTGCTGAGATAGTGGTGATTCACAGGACCATACCTTGAGCAAGTCTGCTTAGTTAGGTAAATCTATTGGCCTGTATTTAAACCCGAACCTTACGTCAAGGTCACAAAAATGACTTGGGGATGACAGGGGGTTGTCAATGGAATTCTTTGTTCCTCTTCCTAATGTAGCCACATTGAGAAAACAAATCTGCTTTTTCCATACTATTAATCGTGTAGATGGCCTTTTAGGAACAGTTGACCAAGATTGGTTTGCTGGAGCTGTCACAACCCAGGCTCTCACCCTAACAACTCTAGTAACGGCCTTAGCAAGAATTTTTGTCTTTCTTCTAAGACTGTGAGATACCAGCTGGAGCTGGTAGAGGGTTTTGAGCAAAAGAATGACATGCTATGAATTATGCTTTCCTATGACTCAGCTAGCTCCATGAGCAAACACCACTGGAAGCCATTAGGAGCAGTTAAGAGAGTAATGCAATTATTTGGGTCAGAAAGGATGGCTTAGAAAAGGATAAGACATGGTAAGTATTTCAATATACTTTAAAAAGGGAGCCGAGAAGATTGGTAATGCCATTAGTATGAAATAAGACAGTAAAGAAGTGTGTTCAATTTCTGGCCCAAACTAGAAAATGTGATCAGCATCTAGTAATATGGGAAAACCTAAGGAATGAGTAGTTTTACCAAATGCATGCCACTTTTGAGCATGGTAACTTGGAGATGGTTTTAGATAGTAAAGGAAAGTACCAAACAAACAGTTATAATGGGTTTTAAGTAACTAAAAAAAGCTGCTAAGCAAGCAGTCTTTTGCTCAGGAGCAAGGTTAGGGATGTTGACACAAATGTGGCAGTCATCCCCCTGAGCACAGCCTTGTCAGCCATAGTCAGATGGATGTCCAAGGCAGTGAGGAAAACAGAGGAGAGAAAAATCCTGTGGTTAGGGTTGGAAGAATGAAAAACATATCCATCATTGGTGTAATATGTTTTATTTGTATGATGATGATAAAATTTATTGTTATTTATGCACATATTATGTCACTCAAACTTCATATTGGAGAAAGAAGGAAAAAATACATGCATTAGTGTTTTACTTGTATGTATGAAGGAATGCATATCTCATAAAGAACCATGGACATACAACTACCAGAAAATCTACACCATAATTATCTGTTTTGCTTTGCTTCAGCAACTATACTTTTTCACCTAAAACTCAAAATCATTATGTCTATTTTCCTTTTAACTCATAAGTACCTGGGGACCAAAGACTGTGCTTTCTCTATTGTGTTTCCCCCCAGAATCCTCCTGGCATAAATGCATTGAATAAATGAAGTATTAAAAGTAAAGAGGTTGAGTTATAACCAAAAATATTTCAAGAGTTTACAGGGAAAAGATTAGCAAGGTCTTTGAAAAGTCATAGAGGTACATCTGTAGAAATGATCATGTTCAGTCAGATAAATTAACTTTAAAATATGAAAAACAATAAAATGAGATGATTTTTAAAGAGCATTTCAGATATTTATTAAAATGATCTTTAAAAAAAACATACAAGATCCTACAATTAAAAACCCCACTGTCTTCCAATCAAAACAAGACAGTAATAATGTAAATGATATCTACATGGACTGAAAACCCAGGTTACATTTAGAACTTTGGAAGATCTCTACTATACTTTTCTGTAAGTGATGAAATACGTTGGTTGAGAACAGCAATTATTTGTTTTCCAACACTCATTTTTGATCAACCATCTTCTAACCTATCCTCAGTTGCTTTACTGTTTTCCTAACATTCAAGTCTAAAGTTACAAATGAATAGTCACCCACCCACATGGGTCTCCCTCAGAGTGGGAAACAGAACAGAGGTTATGGGTAGACTAGGGGCAGAGTGGAGTGGGCAGGAATGGGAGGCTCAGTTGGGGAGGGGAGGGGAGGGGAGGGGACATAGGGTTGAGGGAAAGAATTCCAGGAGAGATAGCTGGAATTGAGGAGCATTTAAGGGATGATATGGGAACCTAGTGCAGTGGAAACTTCCTAAAATATGAAGGTGATCCTAATGAAGTCTCCAAATAATGAGGGAGACAGAGTCCTGTCTCATGTCATCAAACTAAACTGGGACTGGACTACATCTAATTGAGTTGTTAGTCAAAGCCCCAAACAACCCAGGCTATTCCCAAGACAATAGGTTACTCTCTCTGCAAACTAAAAGCAAGGCCCCATTGCTGAAGATAACACCCACACACCTCATTGAACATGGAGAGAGTGAGCTGGTGCCTACATAGAACTTTACCCCTACATTCTATTGTCTTTGGTATAGGAAGGCACTCTGTAGGCTATCAAAGGAGAAATGTAAACACCAGCCCAGCCACAAAATTTTGTACTATAATCTGTCCTAACTGAAAAATATGCTAGGGCAATGGTGGCACAAAGCTTGTGGGTGTAACCAACCAATGTCTGATTTGACTTAAGGCCCATTCCATGAGATGGAATCCATATCCAACACTGCTTGGATGACCAAGAACCAAAGACTAGATGGTCTGGAGACCTAGGATAAAATCAAATACTACTGGTCTAAATGAAACCAAACAAATAAAATAAAAATGACTCCTAATGATATTTCTCCGTACTCATAGATCAGTGCTACTCAGCCAGCATCAGAGACGCTTCCTCCTATAGCAGATGGGAACAAATACAGAGACCCATGCCAGACATCATGTAGAGTGACCCTTTAGAACACACAACTTTAAGTGGAATATCTCCAGCAAATCCCTCCCCTCAGGGCTCAAGGAACCCCTCAGAAGAGTAGGCAGAATGAGTGAAAGAGGCAGAGGGAATGGAGAACAAGGAAGGCCCTCTAAGTCAACTCAGCAATGAATTCACTGAGACTGCAGCAGCAAGCACAGGGCCAACACAGGTCTGCACCAGGTCTTCTGTGCATATATGCTTTCACTTTCATATTTTTATGGGACTCCTGAATGTGGGAACGAGTGAGTCTGTTCATTCTTGTGACTTCTGTTCCTTCTTTTCCTTCTGTTCGTTTGCCTTATCCAACTTAAATGTGATGGTTTTGTTTTATTTTATTTAATTCTATTGTATTTTGTTTGATTAAAAAAATAAAATAAATGGATGGTCCCAGACTGTTTTTGTTTTATAAAGAGTGTGTGTGTGTGTGTGTGTGTGTGTGTGTGTGTGTGTGTGTGTGTGAGATTGTCTGTATGTCATCATACGCATATACGCATATAGGGGCCCTTAGAGGCCAGAAGAGGGTGTTAGATCTCCTGGAACTGGAATCACAAGTGGAAGTGGTTGTGAGCCCCATCCCCAACGTATGTACTGGGAGCCAAACCCAAGTCCTCTGCAGTAACACTCTTAAACTCTGAGCCATCTTTCCAGCCCTCAGACTGGATTTAGATTTTAATAATTTCTCATTTGGCCTCAAAAAGTTAGATTCTCATTTTTACCTTAAAATACAGATGTGTTTTGTATCCTTTCTTGAAGCAAAACTGGCATCTACTATCAGGACCATATTTTCCAGCATAACTTGAATTCTACACTAAACAGCTCCTTTCTTAAAATAGAGAAAAGCTTCTCCAGTTGCCTACAGCTCCTCTCCAGTCTGTCCTTCACCTATGTTACTGCACGGACCACTTTTCATCTAAGTTCATAACCTCTGATATTGACAGTGGTTTTTTAATCTGAAATTTCTATTTTGTCTGATTGGCATTTATTAAGTACATTGTGTTGGTCCATGACTTTACCTGCCATCTTTATCAAGGAAACATTCTAATCAATGTTTGGCTGCTTCAGGAATCCCAAAGGCAAATTAATGCTGAAAGGCATCAATACTATACCTAAATGCTTTTACAAGAAAATGCAAATCAGCAAGGTAAAGATAAGTCCTATTATATATCAGCCAACCAAAGAAGTAAGATAGAGATCATGGAAATATATTCCATCCAAAGGGGAGGGGGAAAGAGCCACCCTTTATCTCCCATCACATAAAAAATAGTTAAATATAGCATAGTTGTACAGACTTCACAGTTAAGAGACAACATGCTTCATTCATAATTATGTCTCTAGTACAGTTTTGAATAAAACTTTATATGACAAAGAAAGTCTTATGGGAGTCAATGTCTGCAATAGATTAAAATATTGAATGTGTCCTGAAGAGAGCTCTAAGAGGCGAATACAATAAAAGATCCATAGGACTCTGAATCAAAGTTTGGTGCCCTTTCTCAGATTATTCTTTTACTTTAAGAAAAACAGACTTTGTTTTTCTACTAAGCCTTTTTGGATGATCCTTTAGGAATATTAAACTTAAATCTTTGCTCAAGATCAGTAATACTACAAAAGTACCTGACAAAAACAAATGCAAACATCTTCTCATAGAAGATACCTTCACACAGGGACATCAAGAGACTTATAACTAAAGCTCTGTTGAATGTGAGGGCCCAATCCAAATCCAGAAAAGACAAGAGGGAAATTCCACCATATGCCAGAGAAAGCAGACACACAATATTAGCACTAGACTGAAAAATAAAAATGTTTATAATGAGTACATTATAAAAAAAAAAAAAAAAACAGGAAAACAGCATGCAGTATAAAAAAAAACAACAGGGAATTTTAGTTAAAAATGCTTAAATGTAACAAATATTCATCCAAATTTTATTAGTAGTACAGCTAAATTGAACTAAAGATACAGGTATAAAAAGAAGGAATATATGGACAACGTAAAGAGTATAGTATAGATGTATAAAGAAATGGAAGCTGTGTGGGAAAGAAAGAATCATGAAGAATAAAATTAGATGACAATACAGATATCTTAAAGAGTTTGGAGAAAATACATTATTGGATGAGATATTTGAAAATTTTAACCCTGGAAGACAAAAATCTTGAAGTTTGGGAACCCAATGAGTCCCAAGAATGAGAGTATATAAATAATCTCACATGTTACACCATATTAAAGCCATAAAAGACAAAAGGTAAGGAGAAAATATTTAAAACATCTGGTGAGAAGAGGCACATTATCTACTAAGAAGTAATGTGTGGTCCAGGCACAACAAGTTCAACAGCAGCACTGTAAAATAAAACATAATGAAACAACGTATGAAGTGTAGAGTTAGAAAAATCCTCAATTTATAATTCCATATCCAGTTAAACTACCACTTAGAAACAATGATGAACTAAATGTTTTATGTTGGTTTATCATTAAAATGCCCTTTCTGGAGGAACTTCTAAGCATATGATGAGAAAGAAAATTTCCATCTAGAAAGAAAAGAAGTATGAGTGAAGAGACTGAAAAACACCAGAAACTATAGGAGGCCAGTCAATTGCGTGATGTAATTACAACAGTTATTAACTTTAGAAATACATAAGCAAAATGAAGCTACACTAGGAAAGACAGAATGGCTTGTGATTAGATTTCCAACTTCCCACGGTCATCTTCCCAACAGAGGGAAGAGATAGTGATTAATTTTTTGAAGAAAAGTATATATTAAGAACATTGTTTAAATTAAAAATATTATAACTACAAAGGTAGTAAGCATGGAAGAGATTACTAAGGTGCATGATCATTACAGACCAAGAGACCATGAAAATCAATATACTGATAATAATCATGCTTTCCTGATCCACTGAGTCAGACAAACTCACAAGCATTCTATCATCCAGATTTCTTTCTTGGTCTGCAGGCTACACACAGCTGAGGCTAACTATAAATGTAGCCCAAAAGCAAAAACTTAAATAAAGCATTATGAGATTTTTTTGTAATTATTTTTATAACTCAATTATACAGTTCTAGATTATGAAATTTGTAGATGATTACATTGCGCCACAATGGTTTTTGCAGGTCCCAAGATGAGAAAACAAGGGGCTCACACTATCAACATGATTACTCTTTCTATGCCGCCCCATTTTGTCCCATATGAACTCAAGTAGGGTTCTTATTGGTGAAATTATTAAGGCCATTCCACGTAGTTAAAAGGGAGGTTTATTTTGTGGGGTAATTTACAAATGAAGGGATAGGTTGCAGGATCTGGGAAAGGTATGGCGCAGTCTGGCGGTGTTCTCTGGAGAACTCTGCTCAGTCTACCTCCAGCGTCCAGGGTCCTGGAACCAAGAGAAGCCTCTCCTCTTGATCCTGGGTCTTCAGTGTCCTCTCTCAGCCCCACCTTGTAGGCATGACCATTACCGAAGCCTCAATGGGGGTTGGAACTTCCAGGCCAAGGCTGGAATGGCTACCCACTACAGGTTCTTCTATATGACTATATTGTAGCCAGAATCCTAACAGGTCTTATTAATAAAATCAAACCTGAGGCCAGTTATTGAGGTGAATGCTGGAAGGTCAGAGAAGCAGAACAAGCCACAGCTACCTCACCTCACCAGTTCCTCAGCTGATCCTGTTTCCTCAGCCTGGAAACGTCTGAGTCTTATCCAAATGAATCTCAGCTGAACTGCTGCTCCAAAGCCTGAATGCTTAACCCGCCAAATGCTGCTTGTTTCTGATCTCCACACCTTATATATCTTTCTGCTTTCTGCTATACTCCCTGGGATTAAAGGAACGTGACACCATGCCTGGCTGTTTCTAATGTGGCCTTGAACTCACAGAGATTCAGAGGGATTTCTGTCTCTGGAATGCTAGGATTAAAGGCGTGAGTGTCACCATTTTCTAGCCTCTGTATCTAGTGGCTGTTCTGTTCTCTGACCCCAGATAAATTTATTAGGGTGCACAATATTTTGGGGAACACAATACCACCACACTGTATTTTAAGTGTTATTTGCTGAATACTTAGAATGATCTAAGTAAAATGCCACAGAGAGATCATTCTGTATAGCAGTGGAAAATAGAAACTCTTTTAATGAAACAAGCTTGAAATGCTTTAACTTATAATTTGCGTGAACATAGAAATTTTGTTAGATAATTATCTGAATCTACCTGTCAGATTCCTCAGAGCAACAAGAGAAGGGGGTTACTGACAGTAACTTGGAGAAGAGTTGTGTGTAGAGACCTCTTAGAACGGTGCCTGGAAATAAAATTTTAGATTCAGATGTGATGTAAAAACTGAAACAAAATATTACCCTATGGAAAATAGTCTTTAAAACCAAGTAGGTTGGATGACCCATGCTGGGAGTACTAACCAGTCTCTTTAGCCATCCTAGAGTCTGTATGAGTCTCTCTGTAAAAAGGATTTCATATATAATCATCTACTAACACAGTTGAACATCTCACTTTCCAACCACTATATTCAATTCCAGCTAGTCAATATGGTACCCCACAGTTACGGATTAAACAGGTCACTAGTAATACATTGACATCATTTTGTATACAAAGGGAAACAATTTTACCTCACTAGAATGGAGTTATTCACTTGAAAATGTTCTCCCAGGAAATTATAAACAAACATCTCTTCATCCTAGGTAGAGCACTAATGATAAAGAAATAATTCCATCAAAGTCTAATTTGGTAAAGCAGGAAATTTATTGAAATTACTTACAAGGAGTTTGGATGAGAGATTACTTATATCCAGGGGAATAGATGCCTCAAAGGCAGCTGTGTCACTGAGAAGTATACCCCCATCGGGGGTAACTCATGAAAGTTGTATCCCTGGGGTTCCCTGCATTACTTGACTTGCAGTCACATCCAAAGGTCAGAAAGTCTCTTCTCTCCAGATATCCTTTTGTTATTTATATATAACCTGGGGGACGCAGCTTTTGAATCATGCAAGTCTCAGGAACTTCCTGAGACTTACCAGTTGTTTGTATCTTGCGCCTGGTAAGATTTGCTTACTTCCTGAGTCTTAATGAGGATCTCACCAGGGTGATGTATTTTAATTTAGAGGAATTTCTACACAATACCTATTTACTATTCTTCTGTTAGAACCAATGTGGATCTGTTGAATGTTAATAGAAAAATGACAATAACCATACAAGGTTTTCAGTGGGTTAAAGTTAGGTGTGTTCAATCAGGTAAAACCCCCATCCATGTTTAAACTTAAGTAGAATAAAAGGAAAATGAAATAGACAGTTTAAAAAAAAAATCAAAATTAACTACCATTTATTTCCTATTATCCCTTAAAATCACAGACACTTGAGTTTCATATTGGCCAAAAGGATTTATTTCATTGATCTTTTCTCTCACAAGTATACCTCATAAAAATAATTTTCGTTTTTTAAAATATGTTTTAGCCATGATTATGTCTTTTTCATATTGTGTAGGTTTCCCCCAAATAAATGTTTATAGCACCTTTGCAAGGGAGAGCATGAGAATTAGTCCTTTGTGCCAACGCACAGGTTAAAATGAAGCAGGTTCTCTTGTGGACTATTGGAAGTAGAGTGCTTAAGAGAACAAAATGCATTTAAATTGGCCCACTGTGCTGTGCTCAATGATCATGAGAGTCCTGAGTACTCTCTAAACCATTAACACACACACTTTAAAACATCACAAAAGGCTTCTGCCCAAACGCTGGCATCTCCTTCTGTCTTTAATGGTAGTTGTGTATAAGAAGTATTCTACTCAAGAGGAAGCAGTCACATGAAGTGGAACATACATGTAGATTCCCATAAGGCAAACTGATTTCATGGTAAGAATCAACACTGACGTGTTACTGGCTGCTGTGGCAAGGCTCATGATAGGCTGGTGGCCACTTGAAAGGCAATACTCAGAAGGGGAAAGTTGGGATGAAGGAATTCAGTTTCATTCAAGGGCCAGCACCCTGAAAAATGGAGCTGGGACAGAGGACAAGCCCACACCCAAGAAAACCCAGTCCATCTCAGAAAACTCAAAATTAAAAACCTCAAAGCATTTTATAGGGAAGGGAAGAAGGGACTGTGTGCATTGGGATACAAGGCTGTGTGTTGGACTAGTATTTTCTGCCCAAGATGCATGACACTCTAAAAATGTCTAATCATTTCTTAGTTGAAAGTAAAATCATTATATATTATGATGTAAACTTGTGGAAGAAATGGTTAATGATTGGCAAGTAAAAGTAGTTCCTGTAACAATTTAGGCAAAGATGTATTCTTTCTTCAAATCAAACCTCATAGTGCATTTTGTGTCTGTTTTACATAACACCAAAGAATAAGATGGGTTATTACACATGCTGATGTAATTCCAATATCACAAGATATTCTGAATTCTGTAAATAAAGGAAAGATCATTTTCTTAAGACTTAGAGTCGTAATTATTTTGCTTCAGCTTCCCCTTAGAGTTTAGAATGTGGGTAGTTCCTAAGTTGCTTTGTTTGTAAGATAAAGACAAGGAGACAGTGCAGAGGACTGAACATCAAGTTACTTCATTAAGACTTTTTCAGTGTTCCTGATCCAACTTAAACTGGCCTGTTGAGGGAAGTGTAGCTATCTCTATATTGGGATTTCTCAGAGAGGCAGACACACTTTGCTTTCTGCTTGAGGATGTGGAATAACTCAAGTATAAGTGACTCCGGCTTTAGTTTTAGCTTCTTAGAATCAAACAAAAGAACACACACACACACACACACACACACACACAAAAGTGGCTTTCTATAATTTTAATATTTTTTATGTAGCCATAGACAGAATTAACACATGCACACACTGATTTTCATTCAGCCTCTAATAATGTACATTCTACTATCTGTCATATCATTTCTCATTCTTACCAAATAATCTCGCTTTTTATTTCACTGGAAAAAATAAAAACCCCAAATTGAAAATGCCCACTTTGCCATTCACCTAACCCGCATTAAGATGTTTCCAGCTCTTTGCCTCACTGTTCATCCAATGCCAAAGTTGTGTTTCTCTGGCTGCTGGGGACCTCTTCACCCACACTCTGAATCTCATATTGTCTAGCTTCTGTTGGATATATTTATTTTTCATTATTTAAAAAAATGCAATACAATGATGTTTTTAAAAATTAATGACTTATTCATTTGTGTCCTATCTTCCATTGGTGTATTTAGAATCAACACACCCCCTTTAAAACAATCAGATATGTAGCACAGAGGGACAGATAAGCAATGTACACTATGAAATGCAATTCAAGATAGAAAATTCTAAGTTCCATGAATAAAGTACAGATAAAGCACAGACTGTGTTCAAAAGGGGAACACTTAGTTCAAACCCATGGCAGGAAAAACTTTCTTAAAATTTACACCGGGGTAGGTAACGTTTAGACTCACAGAAACAAGTTTAAAAGACAGACAATGAGGAAGGGATGGTTAGAAGCATAGACCCTGGGAAAGGCTTCCAACCTCTCCACCTTTTTAAGGGCACCCTTGTATATTCACATCTCTCCTTTTGATCCACTCTGGGTCCGGCTCATAATGTCTCTTGAATTCAAGTTTAAAAACTGCTGACTTTGTTCATTACACTACAAAGAGATTGAAAAAAAATTTCATTTTTAACCAAGGATGAGAAATTCTGAGCTGTCTTTAAATAAAGCAAATCTGATGGCATTATTAGATAAAACTAGGAGAATGCGGAGTCAGAGGACATTAGTGATGAATTTTACCAGGACTCTGTGTAATTGTAAAGTTTTCCAACAAACTAATATGAAAAAAATATTTGAAACTATTTGAAAATGCCACGGGGTACAAGAATGCTACTTGGTACAGTTTATACAGTTGGCATTTCAAAGAAACATAAGTTATGTCATCTGTTTTTATAAATCTCATAACTTTATTTTTAAATTGATATTAAAGTACAAACAACACTATAAAACTGAAAATACACATAAGTAATACAAACACAAAGCCCAGCAGTACAGAGAAAATGAATTATGCCTCAGCTAGATTTTAATTACGTAAGCAATTCTTAAAATTGAGCTTGCAAGAGCTAAAGTTGGCAAGCTTTTCTGAACAGACCAGATAGCAAGGAATTCAGGCCCTGAGGAATACTCAAGTCTCTTGCAAATACTCAGTACTTCCCTGTAGTTAGGGAGCAGCCACAGAAAACATAACCATCATGGTCATGTCTCAGTATTATTTACAGAAACATCCCATGGCTATTCAATGGGAGCTACAGCAAGTGGTTGAAAAGGTGAAGGGAAATAGGACAGCTAATCTTGTGGTACAGTCTCTAGTAAAGCCCCAGTGTATCTTACTTCATATGTCAGTAAGCAAAAAGGGAGAGAATTGCCTTCGAGGTGGCCAAGCATGGAAGGTTGCTTTGCTGGGTAGCTACCAACTCTGCAAAGAACTAACTCGTTCACCAGCATTACCCTCTTCTAGGACAGCCCTCCCAGGGACTTCAAGGCCTCCACTTCTCTAGAATCCTGTCACCTCAATGCCACGTGATGAGGGTCAAGCTTGAGTGCATGAGCCTTTGCAGGGGGCGGGGTTGGGGGGGACACATCCAGAGCACAGCATACTTCACCAATGGCAGAAAGGAATGTTCAAATCCCTGAGTGAATGAGAAGAATTCTAAGACAATGAGAATAGTGTAAACAACTCATCCAATGGGCAGAACATCAATTCATCAGGATGTTTCAGACTAAAAGAATTATTTCCCTATGAATAAAAATATTCTTGATACAGAAGCATGCATGGTGCTGCACATTTGCAGTATATATGTTACATAAACTCTTGGGGTATCTTAACAGCCAACAGGATCTTGGATTCAGTACCATTCAGGCAGTTAATTTTGTTCCCTTACTGGTTATTAATAAGTCCAGCTGAGAGTTTCAGAACTTAGGATTTACGAAAACAAAGCATGTACCACAAATCTGCTAGACCAGAGCCCGTCTGAAGTCCTGTGTCCCTAACTTGCTTTCTATTGCTGTGATAAAAATCACGACCAGAAGCAAATTGGGGAGGAAAGAGCTCATTTGTCTTATTGTCCTGATCACAGTACATCACAGAGGGAAGTCAGGGCCAGAGGAGAAGCAGGAATCTGGAGGCGGGAACTGAAGTAGAGGCCACGGAGAGGCACCGTTGACTGCCTTGTTCCCTGTGGATGGCTCAGCCTGCTTCCTTGTATAGCTCTGGACCACCACTCAGGGGGTCCTATTAGAACAGCTAGGATCTGGTCTGAACAAAGTCTCAGCAACAGTGCATGTGCAAACGCAATGTGGGGCAGAAAGAACATAGACTTGGACTAAAATGTATTAAAAGTACAAAGCGAGAATGCTAATTCCAGAACAGAAGTAAAGTGGTGGCATATGGGGGCCAGGACTAGTGCGCCACTGCTGTTGGAACTGAAGTCTATCTGGCACACTTCTTCCAGCCATGGCTCCCGCGGGGCCCCAGGAGTGTAACTGGAAATTATCAGCCACACCGTGAATAGGTGAAGAAAGCACACCCGGTTAACCACAGAATGGAAAAAAAGAGAAGTGTTAGAACCAGGGTCAGACTGAAGCACTGTAAGAGCAGAAGAGGCATGCTGCACCATCCCACGTGATCAACTGCGACCAACAAGAAATTTACAGGCATGCAGACTCTGAGCTCTGAATGTGAGGGCGGCAGTAGAACCTTTGCTTCTTCATCTCCTGGCTGAAAGGAGTGTCTGGAATACTCGACCAATATTTGTGAAATGAGTAAGAGTCAGAAGGAACTGTTATGAAAGCAGTATGATTAATCCCGCCTTACTGAAGAGGTAACTGAAACAAAGAGAGGTTAAGTCACTTGGCCAAAGTCATTTAACAAAGTCAGAATTTGAAAAGGAGACCCAATTCTGAGATCTCTGACTCACCCACCCCATTAAGCCATGTGGCATGGAAGAAAGAGCTAGCATGGAGCCCAGCACTACAGGAGAGGTCATTTGAGTGTTCTTACATGATATGAGTCTCGGCCATGTTAATATCAGTTTTTGTTGATATCAGATCACTTATTTGGGCTAGCTTAATCTTTATGTTGGCAAAGCTGACCATTTAGCCATATTTTTAAAAGTGTCTAAAGGGTATCATAGCACAAGATGTGAAGATATTATTTTATAATAAGTTCTTTTGGCCATAGACTATTACATGAATTACTTTAAGAAAGTTTTGGCCTTTTCTTCAGACTTTTCTACTTCGTCAGAAAGTTCTACGTGCTTTCCTGCACGAGTCTCCAAGAGCATGGAGGGTTTATCAGTGCCGACTCAGGCTCCATTAGGAACGCTCCATCAGCTTCCTCTTTAGCCAGATGCCAAGCAACCTTGTGTTTACTCCACTGCACTCAGGAGTCACGGTGGTGGAACAGATTATCATGAGCAGAATCTGGTCAAGTGTGCAATGGAGCACACAGAGAATGTTCCCAGGGAAGGGAGTCTCTCCAAGGGGTCTGGGGACAATAACTGTGCCGGAAGGAAGTGCACAGTGGCAGCTGTGTTAGATAATAGGGTATGTTTCTTAGCCAAAAATTGCCATTCAGTCAAGGTAAGAAAATGTTGGGTTAGGGATTTAGCTAAGGGGTAGAGAACTTGCCCAGCAAGTGCAAGGCCCTGGGTTTGATCCTCAGCTAAAGAAGAAGGAGGAGGAGGAGGAGGAGGAGGAGGAGGAGGAGGAGGAGGAGGAGGAGGAGGAGGAGAAGAAGAAGAAGAAGAAGAAGAAGAAGAAGAAGAAGAAGAAGAAGAAGAAGAAGAAGAAGAAAATGTGATGCTTTGCACTTACCAGAGAATTATAGGAATTACAATTTAGGATTGTTCCAGGAAAAGTAGCATGGCTGTGCTACCATTTGAATCTGAAGGGTCCCCAAAGGCCCACAAAGGCCTCCAACTCTCCATACTCAGACCATGTATTGCTGAAGATGACTATGAATGCAGCCCAACACAAAATCACAAACTTACTTATAACATTATAAGGGGTTTTGTTGCTATTTTTGTAACTAAATTGCACAGTTCTCAAGTATAAAAAATTTTTAGATGACTTCGTGTAATGTCAAAAGGTTGGACATGCCTGTAAGCCTTGGTCTCCAGCCTCAACCTTTGAAAGGTGAAGCTAAGTGGGAGGTTTTAAGTAGTTAGGGGGTGTGCCCCCAAAGGTGAGTGTGAGTTTCCTCTTTCTCTTTACTTCCTGCAGTAAGCCGCTACCTCAGCCTCAGGTTCCCACTGTCATATACAACCTTATCACAGGTCCAAAGCAACAGTGCTAACCAACCAGGGGACCAAAAGCTCCAAAACCATAAGCCAAAATAAACCTTCATTCTTTTCAGTTTGATTTTCTTTAGACATTTTGTTATAGTGATGAAAAGCTAATAGAGATGGTAGCAATTACTATACAACTACAAATATCATAGATTATACCAGCTGGGTTTTTTTGTTTTTGTTTGGTTGTTTGTTTTTGTTTTTGTTTTTGTTTTTTAAGACAGGGTTTCTCTGTGTAGTTTTGTGCCCTTCCTGGAACTAGCTCTGTAGACGAGGCTGGCCTGGAACTCACAGAGATCCGCCTGGCTCTGCCTCCTGAGTGCTGGGATAAAAGGCGTGCGCCCAGCTATACCAGCTGTTTTATCATTATTATTTAATCTAATTCTCCTAAAACCAAAGGCCACACAGAGAGAGTTACAGTTTGCACTTAGGTCTTCCCCTCCACCCCCAAGTGGAGGATCGAACCCAGGGCCTTGCGCTTGCTAGGCAAGTGCTCTACCACTGAGCTAAATCCCCAACCTGCACTTAGGTCTTTATGATTACATGTCTATTGCTCCTCTCACTGTACTCTCTTTTCACTCTATTCAGCAATATCTTGACCAATTTGCCTTTAAAATTTAACTCATGGAAGGCCATAGGCCCTACAGGGATAGTCTACTACTGTTGTTTTGCTAAATGAGCATGTTTTCAAACTGCCTTCTAAATATTTGTGTTTATATATGTAGGTCACAGAAGCTTATTTTTGTGGTGGGTGGTGCTTAATGCAGCGACTCATAATTGGTTAAAAAAAAAAAGTATGCTCAGAGAACATCATGGAAAAGAGGGAGATGGGAGGAATGCTGTGAAACACTGTTTCCTGGACTTGATCTGACTGGTGCATCACAAACTCAGAAGCTATGGTTAGGCACACAAGACCTGCACAAGATAGAGCCCATCCACATTCCAGCATGTGTGGAGGAGGGGCACCCGAGGCTCTGCCCCTATCTGAGGAGTTACTGGTTTCTGGGGGTGGGGAGTCATTTTCCTTCAAGGTGTAGCCCCTAGTAAGTTGTCCCTGATCCAGTAAATATCCCTATACCCGTGTCCATATAAGCCATCTGAATTAAACCCAGATCTTCTTTAAAACACACACACACACACACACACACACACACACACACACAAGTAGGAAGGGGGATGAGACATTCCCAAGAGAGTAAGAAGGGGACGAAAGAGGAACGGGAGGGTAAATATGATCAAAATAAATTACATAAATGTATGAACCTGTCAAAGAATAAATAAAATTATATTTTAAAGTAAGAAGCAAAATATTTGTAAATTTATGGGGAAAATTAATTTGAGCTGTGTTCAGAAGTACTTTTAAAGACGTCCAAGTAAACGTGTGTGTGTGTGTGTGTGTGTGTGTGTGTGTGTGTGTGTTTTATACCCTCTCAAAGGGATATGTGATGATTTTGAATATGAGAATCAGTTAACATTTTCCTTTTGTGTTTCTAGCTTACAAATTTGAGAAGGAAGTGTCAGCACCTCAAGCTAAATAGTTTCATGAAAGAGTGTATTCTTTAACCTGGCTTGCTAAATACTTAATGCCCTTACTGAATACCTAATATGTACAGACCCCTGAGCTAATTGTATGGGGGGGGGTCATAATGGCAAGCATCATTTTCTGCTCTGCAGTAGTTAGAGAGTGTTTACTTGGAATATCTATTAGAAAACTGATTTTGAGAATTGCCAGAGGTGGCAAATAAATCCATCATGCAGCATAGTGGTGAAGGGCATATATGGAGATCAAATTTTGAATGTTGGTTAATTCTGTCACTGATAAACTACAGTCTCCATAGTCAGTTCTCTTGATCTGTTTAAGCCTTAATTTTATCACCTCTAAAACAGTTTGTCTTCTTAGAGTTGCTGGATAGGTAAAATAGTTACAGGTAGTACTTGTTTATAATGCTAAAACATGGCTATCTGGGAAGCCAAGGATGGTAACCAGTTAGGGTGGTAAGAAACTTGACCTCTAAATTTATTTGTGTTACATGCTATTCAACTGCATCTTATTCCTACCAAGATGATACTTATATCTCATCTCTCGTGTCACTCTGTCTAAGAGGTATCAGCTGCTGAGGTCTTGCATTATAGAGTTACAACCAACATCTCTCCAGAACTGTTAACTGTCCTCTTTGACTTATTCAAGAACATCTGTCCTCAGAACAGGATCCTGTCTCAATGGTACCATAGGTTCTCTCTCTCTCTCTCTCTCTCTCTCTCTCTCTCTCTCTCTCATTCTCTCCCTCTTTTTTTTTTTTTCAAGACAGGGTTTCTCTGTGTAGCTTTGGAGCCTGTCCTGGATCTCACTCTATAGACCAGGCTGGCCTCGAACTCACAAAGATCCGCCTGCCTCTGCCTCCAGAGTGCTGGGATTAAAGGCGTGCGCCACATAGGCTCTCTTTTAAGGTGTTGCTGAATCTTACCTCAGGGGAAGCACACACCTCAGCCTACTTCCAGATAGGAGGCTGTAGGAACTATTTTGTAGGAGAACAACTCAGCTTAAAATACTAAAGTCCAGCATTCTAGTTATGCAACATAAATTCACATGACTCTGAAACAGGGTGGCGTCTAGAAAGTTGACTGAATTTCTGTGTGACATTATAGAGAATAGGGTTTCTTTCCAAATGTTTGGTTGTTCTGGGAGTAGAATTAGATTGAGCAACCTGAGATTAAAAAATCAAAAGTGTTTATATTGCAGATGAATTTTTTGAAATAAGTTTTATTTGGCCTTTTTTGCTTCAATTTTTGCTTCATTAAAGTAAGGTTATATCTTAAAAGTATTCTAATTGTACTTTTTCTGTACTATCTGCATTCACTATGACAAATACTGTCTGCCTTGGTTCCTTTCTGAGTCACAGACTAGTGTTTTTACTGACATTGTTCCTCCTTAACTCATGTAATTAGTCATAGCAACCACGAGTCAAGAGAGCGATAACCAGCCAGTTATTAAAAATGTGACAAAGCAGATTGCAGAGCATAATAAAACCATCATGGATGCTCAACAGAATGTCAGCAGAAGCTCAGGCTCAGTTGACTGAGTCTAGAAATCACTTCTTTGTTTTTCTTCCTAGACACTAATGCTCTACCAGGTATCTGATGTGGTTGTCATAAGAAATAACACAGACAAGTTGGTGGCACTGTCATAAAAGCAGCATTTAATTGGACTGGCTGGGATTACTTAGTGGCTCCAGAGATGCAAGTGTGCACAAAGTCTTTAAGAAGAACACTGAAAGAATCCAGCATTCCCAAGAAGACAACCATGGTGCTCACACAATCTCTCATCAACTCTCCTATGACACTTACTTTGCAGACTGAAGTCTGGGTCTTTGAAGGGTAGAGCATGCATGACTTTTGACTTGTGTGATGAAGGAGACAATCAAGGCAAGACAATCCCAGCAGTGAATATGGGGCAGACATGCCCATGAAGATAGACCTGGGGGTGTCAGGGACTGCTACAGCAGTCTACCATAAAAGGAGATGGTTTGGATAGTGGACTATTAAAGACAAATGAAAGTTATGCATCTGGACAAGAAGATTCCAGAAAAGCATGGCATTTTCAGAGTCGAGGAATCTCAGAGCTCGAGCCTCTAGAAATAAAGCAGAGTCAAATGATTTACTGCCGTCAAAAAGCAGTCTTTCCATTCCTAAAAGAAAAATAAGGGGCTGGAGAGATGGCTTAGTGGTTAAGAACACCGACTGCTGTTCCAGAGGGCCTGAGTTCAATTCCCGGCACCCACATGGTGGCTCACAACCATCGGTAATGAGATCTGGCACCCTCTTCTGTGTACATAATGAATAAATAAATATTTTTTTTTAAAAGGGAAAAAGAAAAAGAAAACCTGTGAATAATCCATCAACTGAAAACGCAACAAATACTGTGAAAGGGAGAAAGATCTCTTTCACAGAGATGCCATTCCACTCTTGGGGAGAGAAATTACCATTGCCCTGAGAATTAACAAAAAAATCATGTAATTCATTATCTATGATTTCCACAATCTCTGTCTAGGAAGAGACCTGCAACAGTGGCTACATATTTTTCTGAAAATTGCTTTTTCTGACCTTTCTTTGTTTGTTGGGACTCGTCCTTACTACTCACAGTATATCTGGTTCTCTGCTGAGACTGAATAAGCTTCCCATGGGCACATGCTATTGCTGCCATTCATATCCCTCAGTGGTCCCTTCCCTTCACTGGTTTATCTACAAGTCACCTTAAGGCACCCCATGAGATTCTGTGGTTCTGTACTAACTGTAGGAAAGTAAAAAGATTACTAGAAGAAAGGTCATGATTTGTGGTGATTTGAAAGAAAATGACCCCTAATGGGAGTGGCACTATTAGGAGGTGTGGCCTTGCTGAAGGAAGTGTGTCATTCTGAGAGTGGCCTTTGAGGTCTCCTATACCCAAGCTATGCCCAATGTCACAGTTCACTTCCTGTTGCTTGTGGATCAAGATGTAGAACTCTTAGCTACTTCTCCAGCACCAAGGCTGCCTGCATGCTGCCATGTCCAGCCATGATGATAATGGACTAAACCTCTGAAACTGTAAGCCACCCTAATTAAATGCTTCCCTTTATAAGAGTTGCTGTGGCCATGGTACCTCTTCACAGCAATAAAAACCCTAACTAAGATGCAATGAAATATCCCCCTTGCCATTTACACATGGTTTTGTTTGAACTAATACTCAGTTGTACTTTAATTTACTCATTCTCAAGTTTCAGAGAATATTTTAGTTTTCAGATCCAGGCAAGCTGAAGAGAACCTAGAGATACCTCATTTTATGGATGGAGAAACAAGCTTTGAAAGGTGCTAAGAATTGCTCAAGGACATAGAACTACCAGCAAAACCAGAATAGCTTTGGGGGTATCACACTCTAGCTACAGGTGTCAACCTAGTTTCAGATACCAATCCCTGATGATAGCAGGTCTGACTTCTACCATCTCTTCATTCCTCTCATTGAGGCCCTGAGCTGGCACACTCTAGCTAGCTCATCTCTTAAAATACAGTAGGAAAAAACTTTACAGACTTGATTCTGTGTAGATGTAACCGGCTTGTTAAATAAGAAACACAGAACCGATTGCAGAGTTAAAAACCACGAGGTCAGAGCAAGAGCAGAAAACCTTACCCTTTACTGCTTCTGCTGTTCTTCCTCTCCGCAAGAGACCTACTTCTGTACGTCCTGTCTATTTAAAGACTTTCTGTTCTGTTTTTTCATTGGTTGTAAACCCAGCCACATGACCTCCTCATCACTGCCTGTTTGTACAGACCTCCAGGTCTTCTATGGTTGGTATTAAGATTAAAGGCGTGTGTCTGCCATGCTGGCTGTGTCCTTGAACACACAGAGATCCACCTAGCTCTGCCTCCCAAGTGCTGGGATTAAAGGCGTGCCCCACTACTGCTCAGCTTCTGCTCTGGCTTGCTCTGACCTCAAGGCAACTTTATTGACATACAAATAAAATCACATTTCAATACAAATAAAATATCACTATAATTCTGCCAAAGACAGTACTTCAAGTTTAGTTTTGCAGCTCTCTGTTAGGCAGCTCACAACCACCTACAACTCTATCTCCAGGGGATCCAACGCCCTCTTCTGGCCTTTGTGAGCACTGGAACACTCATGCACATATGCACATACACACAAATATAAATAAATAAGAAAATAAAATTTGTAAATTAAAATAGTCACTTCGTTTGGTTTAGAGATTATTGATATGTACATTTTCTTGATGAAAATAGCTAGTTTTACATTTGTTTGCAAAAATTAATGCCTATATGCATGATAAAAACAAAAAATAGAAGTTGAATATGAATTGAAAGTCAAGAGAACATTATCAATGTTAACACTTTAAAAAAAATAATCCTCAGCCACCTAAACTATATGTTTTGTAGTTTTTAGTTATTAAATAAGTCATAAAGATCTGAACAAAAACTATTTGTTCTACAAATTCTACAACAGAGTAAGTCTCTGAGATCAAAAATCTCAAATCCAATCTTTGCCATATATTTACAGCTTTCACTTTGGGTACCTAATCGACACTAAGTTACTACAGATGGCATAGATATTGCCATCCTATAGACATCAGTTTCTCTGGGACAAACTAGCACACCACCTATCTGGAGAGGGAAATGAAAGCAGTGTGTACAACTGAGTGCCGAGTGTGTGTGAGACTCTTCCATATACCTCACCTCACGGTAGTGTCCATAACAATCCAGAGAGGGAGATACTCTTATTCAGCACATTCTTTTAAATGAATGAACTGAGAATGTATACCTTACATACCTTAGAGGCAGAACTGGAAGGCAATGTTAGGTACTGTTATTGATTGGATTCCATAAACTAACCATGTCTGAGCAATTGGCGTTTCAGGTAAGTCAAAGAGCCACAGAAAAAGATCACGTAAGATATTAGTAATGTTCTAAGAAGTAAGTCAGTCCATCCATGCAGACTAGGCTATAGTGGCTATGTGAGAAAGGCTAGAAGAAGCAGGCTAGCTACCATAGACAAGAACATCATTAAGCATAAGTTAAGCAAGGTCATGCCCAAACAGATATGAAAGCTTCTGCTCTCCACATGAGTTGAGAAATGATGATGGGCCTGATAACTTACCAAAGAATGAAACCTAAGCAGAAGGCGAAGAGGAATGTTTACAGTACATCAGTGCTTAGAGAAGTCTCGTGATTTTCACAGACATACCACACTTACAAGAGGTGGGCTTCTGTGGGAAAACAGAGAGTCCTGCAATGTGGAGCTCTTGCTATTGTAAACTGGATATCTCTATTGGTGGCAATCTCATTATCTCTTCCAGAGAACTGATGCCCTCTCCACTGGGAGCTGCTCTATGGATTATTAATGAGGTAGATTAACTTCAAATGTCAAGGATGTATGTGTGCATATGTAAACACATGTCTGTATGAGTCTAGAAAACAAGACAAAGAAGGAGCATGAGATAAGGGGACTGAAAAGGGACAAGAAGAGCCACAGGAGAAAAGGTTTAGCATGTTTCGAACCCTGAACTTGAGACTCTCACTTTTTCTAAAGAAGCAAAATTGGAGTGTGATTTGAACTATTTCCTTTTAATTCATTCAATCACTTGCTTATTTGCATGTGTGTGTGAGAGAGAGAGGGAGAGACAGAACACACATTCCACGACATGTGTGAAGGTCAAAGGATGGCTTGGGGAGTTGGCTCTCGCTCTTTGCACCATGTGAATTGCAGGGAAGAACTCAGGTCATTGGGCTTGACTACAAGTGCCTTTATGTGCTGAGCCGTCTTGCCAGTCTAGTAAGTTTTGGTATAGATTTGCCACAGGCATTAATGTAGAGAGAAGCATTTAAGAAAAGGACAGTGTACACTCAAGACACAGGAATGGGCTTCTTGAAAGGAGGCAATGCCACAAATCTGGTTCCTATATAATGGAAATGTCTAGTGCTCAGAGAAAAGGGGTCTCTAGGCTGCATTAACATTGTAATTCAAGTGATTCCATACTATCTGTGTTTTAAATGTTGACTGGACCACTGAGAAGCAGGTAACTTGACACTAGCGCTTAGCTCTTGTCCAACTTGGAGATCTTGGCTCCAGCTTTTGGAAACTGAGATGGTTTATGAATTAGCAATGAGGATTCTGCATCTACTGTCATGTCTAAAGCTTTCCAGTTGGAAAAAAAAAAAATTAGCCAACCCAAGCTAAGTGAAAAGGTCATCACATAATCCTCCTGAGTTCTAACGAAGTCTCAGTGGAGTAAAAACTTGAACAGCCAGAAAAAAAAATTTTTTTTTCAAGTTCAATTCCAGGAAAATCATAATGTTTAACCAACACTGCTCCCCACCCCTTTTGACTGTTACCCTGGAGGATTAGGTTTCTTTTTTGTAAATATATTTATAAGTTGATAAACTTAGAGTTTAGTGATGATATTGGTGAGAACCCTGAAAGAATATTCTTGGGTGCTTCAGGTGACACACTGCCCTGGAAGATAAACCTTGGCATAAACGCCTTTCTGAGCCTTCAGTCTAGCTGTTAGCCCATGCTTTTCTCCCCGATGATGCCTCTCATGGCTGTACTCTTCCTTTCTTTCTTTGCTGTCTTCCTTCTCTCCTCCAGCAGCCTCTCCCTTTCTTCATCATTAGCTCTACCGTTTGCTCCCTCTGTTACATCAGGGATTTCCAGAGAAAGAGCAGCTGTATCTCAAGCCCCATGTGTGGCTATTGTGAAGCATTATCCAAACTAAAGCATTCCCACCCTAGAGGGAAGAACCTTAAGACTCGATAAGTTCCTAATTGAAACACTGCATCCTAGAAAGAGGCTCCTTAGGACTGAGGAAGTACCCAACACACAAACCTCAAGAAAGCCCTGAAATGTACAAGATTCACAAGGCCCTTCCCTCTCCCAGGCTATATAAGCAGGACTTCCTGCTGGAAGTAGATGGAGACTTTTCAACCCCCTAATGCCTGCTGGTCCTGCAGAGAGCTCTGGGAAGCAGCTTTTGTGAGCCATCACCCATGCTGACATTAGCTTTTTGGTGGTACAGTTGCCTTTAGAGTGTCCATTCTCTGGTAATTAACCACAATAAACTCAGTGATTTGCCAAACTAGATTTTGGTAGAATCATTATTTTGGTCTGTCATTGATTCCTTGTCTGGGTTTAAGTAGGCATTTGTTCATGTCTCCCAGAAAAACTCACACAAGAGTTAGCAGAGAAGATGCCAGTAGATAAACACCCTTGCCTCCTACTTTCCAGTCACCTCCACCCTGAACTTCCTTTCTGGTCTACCCTCTGATGTCATCTGGATTATCCTTTCCTTCTCATCTATGCTGCTATCTGACGTCAAACACTTTTAACCTGTTCTTGTGTCTCGTGCGAGTTTGGACCAGAAATTGACTTGTTACCTCACATATTAGTTTCCTAATGTTGCTGTAACAACCAACTTAAAACAACACACATTTATTAGCCTAGTTTTGAAGGTCAGAAATCTAGGGCAGGTGACACTGGGCTGAAATCAAAGCATTGCAGAGACTTCATTCCTTTCTAGAAACTACACAAAAGAACATACCTTTTCTTTTTCAGATCTTAGTTTCAACCCATGTTCTTTGGCTCACAGGCTCACTCCATCATCAAAGCCCACACTGGTATACTGAGTTCTCCCTTTGAATCACTCTGTCTCCCTTCCCTATTATTTAAGGAACCTTGTGATTATCTGTTGGAGCCCCACAGATAATCCAAAATAATGTCCTTATTTTAAACTCAGTCATTTAACAAAGTTAATTGCATTTTCAACATTAGTTACTCTTAACTTTGCAATACAACATCTCACAGCCTGTAAACATGTCAGGGAGGGTGTTACCCTATCACACTTTATCCCTAAGAGTCTATTCAATGTTCAATCTGACAGATAGAAAAGTCTCCAACTGCTAAAATAGCCTGCAAAAATATCTGCTCTTGGCCAAATAGAAAGGGGTGAGAGGTTGTCTTTTGGTAGTAAAGCTTCATTTTAAAGGGACATACATTTTGAAATCCAATGAACCTATGATTAAATCCTAGCTTTTGCAATTTATGAGTTTTGTGGCCTTGGTAAACCACCTCCTATTTCCCCAAAATCTCCATTTCCTCAGGATTAATTTGAGTATATTTACTTCACAGTGTTTCTGAATGCTGAAGTGAAATAATCAAAGCCAAAATCCTGGCTCATAGGTTCCCTACAGATGCTAATTTCCTTCTTCCACAAAATACGCCATCTCCCACCTCACACATGGAGAGCACTGTGCCACTTGCACTGATATCTAATCAATTGACATGCATTGAGAAGCTATGTTATACAAGGGATGGTGGAGAACCTGAGTGTGACATGAGACAGGAGATGTCAACCTGGTTAGGGAATCTGAGCACAAGAAAGGTTAAGTCACAGAAGCAGATGGTTGTCACCACTGAAATCATACGGCTCTCCCTAATGAATTGCCCCATGTTTAATCCTGGTTGAGTTCAAGAGGTAAAGAGTCAATGCTAGACCAAAGTGAGATGATGCCACCACAGCAGGGGGATTTGAGAGGGTTTGGAAAGAAGGGCTGTGATTAAGAAACCTGTGAGGATGCAGGGAGGTGGTTTGTACTGAGCACATGCTCTGAAATCTCTCCTCCGTGACCTTCAACAATCCTGTTTACTTGTTGGGAAGCAGTTAGTCTGAGACAGGGTGAGTAAGTCACAAGAACACCATCCCTAAACACTGCCATCTCCCACCTCCTCTCTCTCTGACAGCCTACCTCCTTGCCAAGTCCGTCCCTTCTCCCTCCTCTATCTCAACATGATACAAAACAGCCTTTCTTTTTTTTTCTGGGATTAGTTAGAAGCAATGCCCTGTAATTATAGTCATCTTATCTCCTTTGAATTCACCAAAATTACCCCTTTTCTTTAGATCAGCACCATTGCCACATGATGGATGTTATTGGTGAGCTTTGTGCAATGGTAAAATGTTGTTTTCTTAAAGTGACATCTGCTCCAATCGACTAATGTTCCTATCCGACTGACTCATTTGGTGGGAACACGTCCACATGCCAATGGGAATGGGCGGATGGGGAGGGAAGCAAGAGAAGTGAAGCGTCTGGCAGGATACTTTTTAGTGTTTTAGATTAAGAATAAGACTATTGCATTTCCTGCAGAAGTACAGTAGTCAGTTGTCACAGCAGGAATAATAGCTAACTAGTCCATAATGTCTCAAGAATGGGGAAATGCCCTGCTTCCGAAAGCATTCTGTCTCATTGAGGGGTCCTCATGTCTGTCCCCTTGTTTTCCACAACCTGAAGCATTCTCAGTTTGTCTCTCCCTGTGCTCTCCTCCAAACCCAGGGTCCATATTGAAACTAATATCCTTAGAAATCTACAACCCTTAAAGGCCCCATACAAATGTCACTTCCTTTACGATGTCACCTCTAGATAGAGCTGAGATCTACGGCTGTAACTGCTCACACTTGGGGTGTTTTGAAAGGAGCAAACTTAACAGCGTGGTGAAGCAACTCGGGGAGCAAATAACATTCAAGGAGCTGGCACCACCTCTGAGCTGAAAAGACAAGCGAGGCAGAGTCCCTTGAACCTAGAGGGCTGTAAGGGGTGGAGCCGCACACATGATCATACAGCCACCATCATAGTCACGACATGAATCAAATCCGATGGGAGAGAATGCCCCAGCTTCCCCCTTCCTCCAGCTGGCCATAATCCACAAGAGTTTTCATGGGGTGAATCCTTGTAAATATCAGCAGACAAAGGGACCTAGGGTGTACGGCCTACAGGACTCAGCCTTCTGACAGAGAAACAAAAGAAAATGGAGTACATCTAAAAACTAGGATGCCCAGGGTCAACAGCATGCCCTGAGTTATGGATACACCTTCTCTATGGCAGCAACCACACTGTCTCGTCATTAATCGTGGTTTCAGTGAGAAGTGTCCTCCACAGGCTGTGCAATTGAAAACTTTGTCTCCAGTGGGTGGCTGTTTGGTAAAGCTACAGAAGTCAAGGAGACAGTGTTTTGTGGAAGTAAGTGTATCACTGGGAGCTGGCTTCGAATTTTTATTGCCTGGTCCTACTTCCTGTTCTCGTTCTCTCTCTGCTTCCTGTGTGCAGAGGAAATGTGACCTCTTTGTTTCCCAATGGCCAGGCAGGCTCCCAACTCCTGCTGTCACCCCTCCACTGAATGAGGAGTTGCCTGGAACTTTAACCAAAATAAACCCTTTCTTCTCGAATTTTTTTTGTCAGGGCATTTTACCACAGCCACAGAAACATGTCTACCACATCACTCCCTGAAGTGTTCTTCACCTTTCCTTTCTTCTGACTGTGTCGAATGCAGACGCAATGTTGAGAGCTGAAGCAACCATCCTGAACCACAAAAAGTGTACTTTGAGGATGAAGAACAAAACAGAGGGAGCCTGGGCTCCCGGTGACCATGCGGCCATTAGTGTCGCTTGCCTGGGCATCCGAGGGAAATGAACTTTTCTATGACCAGTCAGTCCACTCCCGTTATTACTTTTAAGGTCGTTTTACATGAACCCCCTTTTTTATGAGCATAGCAGCATCTTGCTTCAGGAAGAATTTTTTGAGCACGTAAAACTCCAGTACCTTAAAATACACACCTTGTATGGGACGGAATTAATTTTGTTTATTTCTGCCTTCAGAAATACATTTTCTGCCGAGTAACAAACATTAACAGTGTAGAATGATGAAAAATATTGCGATGAACTGAGTCCCTAAGAATAATGCTACTCAAACTTCAGCACGAGGGCAAAATGGCCTGAAGAACTTGTTGAAACTTGGGTTGCTGGGTCCTAGCCTCAGAGATTTTGAATTGGTACACTTAGAGCCCAGGGGTTCTGATACTTTGTATTCTTTTGTTTGTTTGTTTTTATTTTTGTTTGTTTGTTTGTTTTGTTTGTTTTGTTTTGTTTTGTTTTGTTTTGTTTTGTTTTTCGAGACAGGGTTTCACTGTAGCTTTGGAGCCTGTCCTGGACTAGCTCTGTAGATCAGGCTGGCCTCGAACTCACAGAGATCCGCCTGGCTCTGCCTCCAGAGTGCTGGGATTACAGGCTCACACCACCACCGCCCGGCGATACTTTGTATTCTTAACAAGTTCCAGAGGGACAGTGAAGCTGCTGTTCCCGGCAGGAGCTTCCAAAGAGGACAGAAGCGAGTCAGTGCACATTCTGCTTACACATTCATAGATGCTGGGCCTCTTAAAACCATATAAGCAGGGCTGAGGAGATGGTCCACCAGATGAAAGTCCCTCCTGCTCAAGCATGAAGATTTGAATTCAGTTCCCCAGCACCTATGTTAAAAAGTCCCGGTGTGGGTGTGTGTGCCACTATAACTCCAATGCTGGTCGGTGGGGGCAGGGGTGGGCAGTGGTGGGCAGGGGCAAAAAGTCAAAAGGCTGCTGGGGCTTGATGGCCACAAGTCTGGCCCCAAAGTGACAAGCTCCTTGTTCAATGATATCCTATCACAAGGTAATAAGGGAGAATGCAATGGAGCGGGTACCTGCCATCCTCCTCTGGCCTGTGCATGCTTGCATGGCCACACACCTGCATAAGCATGTATATACACCCCTCATACATGCACACACAAACTCACAGAGGTGAAATGTAAACACCTGAGACTCTCCACATTCCTACAGCAGAAAAGATCATTCAAGAACCCTGAATTGAAGTTGGTCACCTGGATGGATACCAAGTGATTGGATAAAAGAGCAATGTGGATATCTACAAAGAAACCAGTGGCTGCCAGTGTACAGGGTGTCCACTGTTCTGCTGTCCACAGTGCCTAGGGACACATTGTGTGCTCACCATGGGCTCATCGAAGTAGCCTCTTCTAAGCAGAGCCTGCTAAGCCATAGGCAAATTAGAGAGATCTGAAGGAGACTTTCTGCTTTTTAACTGCCACAATTAAGTACAAAATGAATGCTCCAAAAAAGAAAGAACCAGAAAAAAAAGAAGAAGAAGAAATGTGAACTTGCCATTCACGCACAATTTCATTGCAGGTCTGCTAGCTTATCAGCCTCCTTCAACTAAATTACTACCCCTGTGTGCCTCCTACACAGACATACTGGTGTTGCCAAGGAGCGTGGGTGAACACCCCACCCTGATGATCCAATCCACTTCAGTGAAATGTGTATGAGATTGCACGTCAACAGCAGGGCAGAATAAGTGATTTTGCGGGCCTAGAAATAAATTATTGGCTGTCTAAACATCTACCAAATTTAGATGCCAGCAGAGCTAAAGACTTCTTCCTTTTCCTGTTCCTCCTTTCTCCTTTTTTCTCTTCCTCTGCCCATGCTGTCCCCTTCCCCCTCATCTGCGCCCTGCTGAACAACCAGAGTTTTGTTTTGTTTTGCTTTGTTTTTTAGCACTGCTTGGCTTCATCCTAAGCGGCACAACCTCTTCTCTACTGAAGAGGCAGAGCCACAAGGATGCTCAAGACATTCTGCTTTGGCCACCAACTTACTCCGAGGCCTTTTCTTTCCTGAGTCTGATTGATCTGTAAGGGCTGCTCTTCTGCATGTGACTGCTTCTACACCTGAACAATTCCGTCCGAGGACTTGGACCAAGACTGGCTTCTCTTGTGGCTCCACAGGACTATATGTTTATGATATGTGAATTCTGACTGTAGTCCCTTGACTGCTCCGAAGAAACTACATAAAGTCTTTATTTCAAGAATTTCTTGAAATGTTCTATTAAAAAGAAAACAAAAACAAAAAACAAAAAAGCTCATTTTATTTATCTACCTATCAGTCTATCAACCTATCTATCATCTATCTATCGATCGATCGATCGATCGATCTATCGATCTATCTATCTATCTATCATCTATCTATCTATCTATCTATCATCTATCCTGCCAAAGGCTTCATGGTGTTGTTTCTGGACTCACATTTCTCTCTCCTCTCTGCTCAGCCTTCTTACCTCAGTGCCTTCTGTGTGTGAGGATAAGAGAGTGCTTACAATATGCTTACAGCTCTCCTAAGGCACAAGGATAGCAAAACACAGTGTTCCATCCCAGCCACCTAGCAGCTACACGGTGTGTTCCAGTGGAACACACTGGGAAGGAAAGCCCATTGTCTGAGGGTTCCTGTTCTGCTATGACTCGCCATGACCATAAAGCAAGTTGGGAGGGAAGGGTTTATTTGGCTTACACTTCCACATTGCTGCTCACCACTGAAGAAGTCAGGACAGCAACTCCAACAGGCCAGGATCCTGGAGGCAGGAGTTGATGTAGAGGCCACAGACTGGTGCTGCTTACTGACTTACTTCCCATGGCTTGCTCATCCTGCTTTCTTATAGAATCTGCCATGGACTGGGCCCTCCACCATTGATCACCAATTGAGAAAACGCCTGGGTCTCATGGAGGCACTTCCTCAGCTGAGGCTCCTTCCTCTCTGATGACTCTAGCTTGTGCCAAGTTATCACATAAAACCAGCCACTACAACTGACCGCTTGTCAACTTAACACAAACACATCACTATTAAGCCATGACCCTTCATTTCTTATTCATCCCCAAGATTTCACATTAAACCATAAATAACGTTAAATGTCCCACAGTTTTTACAAATTTAAACACATTAAAATTTAGAAAGTCTCTTTCAAAATTCAAAGTCTTAATATTCTAAGTGTCTCCTTTCAGGCTCCAGTAAAATACTTTCATACTTCAAGAGGGAAAAATCAGGGCACAGTCACAATCAAATCAAAGCAAAACCAAATTCCAACCATACAATGGCTGGGATCCACTCATGATCTTCTGGACTCCTCCAAAGGGCTTGGGTCACTTTCCCAGCTCCACCCTCTGCAGCACACACAGCTTGTTTTTTTGGCTCTGGCTGGCTCCACTCCACTGCTGCTACTGTTCTTGGTGGTCATCCCATGGTACTGCCATCTCCAAAACGCTGGGTCTTCTGCTGCAACTCGATTGCACTTGCACCAATAGCCTCTCATGGGCTCTCTTTGCTGTAGGATAATGCTTTTGTATGCTGGTTTAATAAAATGCTGATTGGCCAGTAGCCAAGCAGGAAGTATAGGTGGGATAAGCAGACAAGAATTCTGGGAAGAGGAAGGCTGAGTCAGGAGTCGCTAACAGACACAGAGGAAGCAAGATGTGAAGGCAGAACAGAGAAAAGGTACCAAGCCACATGGCTAAATGTAAATAAGAATTGTGGGTTAATTTAAGTGTAAGAACTAATCAGTAATAAGCTTGAGCTAATGGCCATACGGCTTGTAAATAATATAAGCCTCTACATGTTTACTTGGGTCTGAGCAGCTGTGGGACTGGCAAGAGAGAGAGATTTGTCCTGACTGTGGGCCAGGTGGGACATAGAAAAACTTCAGCTACATCTCTTCATGGTGCCAAGCCTGAAACTTCTTTGCATGACCCCTTCAGTCCTGGACCTTCAACTGCCACTGAGGCTGCACCTTCACCAATGGTCTCTCCTTGCCTCTCATAGTGTCAAGCCTCAGCTGTTCTCCATGACCCCTTCATGCCAAGGTACAACCTTGGCTGTCTCTGGAATATAGCTTCTTTGTGTTCTCAGGAAGCACTTCTCAGAAGATTTTCTTTCAGTGATGCTGGTCTCTTCTTAATCACTGCTAATTCTTAGCTCCAGCCAACCAGCATCAAGTATCGCTTAAGTAATTCTAGTATCTTGTTAGTCACAACTGATTCTTCAGCCCCAGCTAACCAGAACCACAGAATCTTAATTGAAAATAACAAATGGCCCTGATAAACTCTTTAAACTTCCCTCTGAAATGTCACAAGCCAGGCCTCCATCTTCTGCGTTGTTCTTAACATTCTTGTCTTCCAAGCTCCTAAAGAACAACCCTCTAAGCTCTTAACACTCAATGGTTCTTCTAGGCCAAAGTTCCAAAGTCCTTCCACAATGCTCCTCAAATGGACAGGTCTGTCACAGCAACACCCTACTCCTGGTACCAGTTTGTCTTAGGGTTTCTGTTGCTGCTATAACTCACCATGACCAAAAAACAAGTTGGAGAGAAACAAAGGTTTTTTGTTTATTTGTTTTTGTGTTGTTTTGTTTGCTTACACCTTCACATTGCTGCTCACCAGAAGGAAGTCAGGACAGGAATTCAAACAGGGCAGGAGCTGATGCAGAAGCCATAGAGGTGTGCTGCTTACTGGCTTGCTTCTCCTGGCTTGCTCAGTCCACCTTCTTATAGAACCCAGGACCACCAGCCCAGGGATGGCACCACTCACCATAGGCTGGGCTCTCCGCCATTAATCACTAATTGAGACAATGCCTCACAGCTGGATCTCATGGAGGCATTTGCTCAGCTGAGGCTCCTTCCTCTCTGATGACTCTAGCTTGTGTCAAGTTGACACACACACCAGCCAGTGCACCCATGAACACATTGTAGAAGAGCTTCTGTCTCTCTCTGTGGAGTGGAATTGCTGGGTGGGTTGTGAACTGGGATCCAGACTTCCTTAGCCAAAGCTAATATTTTAGACACTTACTGATGAATTTCAGTCGGAAATCCCCCACTGTGAAGTCAGACAACCAGCAGATCTCCTTCAAAAACACTTCCTTGGACGTGATTGTAGTATTTATTTTTAAGAACTAGAGGGAAGGCATACTAAAGAGCTGAGAAACCCTTACCATGTAGAGTCTTAGCCTTGATGGAAAAAGCTTCTCCCTGACTTTTCTGCATTGAAAGTCTTCTTCTGAGAAAGAGAACACTAGCTATATATATATATATATTTTATCAAAGCATGGAAACATGAGCATCTGGAAATTCATTTTATCCCCCAGTATTTGTTCAAATCCCTGGAATGACTGCAATTTAATACTAATGCTCCTGAAAAGTGGGCTTATACCCACACATGTAAAGCAATTTGTAGTCACTTGGGTCTTTCCTTCACATTTACTTTTGAAATAAAGTTTAAACCCTAGTGTTTCAAAAGTGTCTTACTCTACTTAAGAATTTTGTTATTCTAGCTATGAATCTAGAAAATTCTAGCATAATTTATGGAAACTTATATGTCAGTTGACTAAATAACCATGAGTTAGTGCTTGTAAACATATTGTGCCAGAACCAAGCGATTTAATCTATTTTATTTGCTTCATTAATAATTCTAATAGAACCTTACCAAATATTTAGATGGTTCTTATAAATGAGGCATTTAGCTCTTATTCTTATACTATCATGACTCTTTGCTTGTTTTTGTGTTTTTCAAAACAGGGTGTCATTATATACCTCACTATAACTCACTATGTAGATTGGGCTGGCCTTGAACTCACAGAGATCTGCCTGCCTCTGCCTCCCTAGTGCTGGGATTGAAGACATGCACCACTAATCCTAGCTGCTGTAGTGACTCTTAAGCACTTACTACATGACAATGTTGCTAATAGATATTGTAAACTCTTCTGCTTTTCATGTAAAGACAACCATACATCTAAATCATTTAGTGACCAAATTTAAATTGGAATTATAAAGTCTACTAGTATGCTAGGAATCCGTTGTTTAGTGGTATGTAGAAGACTTCTCTGTCTTTAGATACTACTCATCTTGTTTTCTTGTTTCAGGCTGTAGGTTCACTGGTCTTCCATGGGCACTTCTCACTCAACTGCAGTCATAGAGCAATGCAGAACAGTACCAGCATGCCCTGGAGGCATGGCAGGGGGTGCTACAATAGCGAGTCCCTCCCTCCATTCAAGGCCAAGGGTCTTTTCAACACATGACTTCTCCACATGGACTCTCCTTCATAACAGCCGGACATCTTCTATGAAGTCAGATGGCTTGTCTAAGTGAGGGGTCCAAGAGAGAAAAAGCAGCTAGATATTGAACTGTACAAAATCATTTCTGCGCCCTCTGTTAGTTACTTCAAGTCCAGGACATTGCATGTTCAAGGTGGTAAGAGGCTGCACAAGAACATATTGGAAAGAATGGCTCATTGGAGGACCCCCTTAACATACTAGCTACCACCTTTAGATACTCCAGTGTGCCAAAACACTACATAGATATAATGTACGTTCTTGTGGCAAAGACTGCCACAGCTCATCAGTATCATGATCCTCTCCCTCCTGGGAACATAGCAAGACCACATTTTTTTCACTTTCCTTGAAGTTAGATGTATCTGTATCAATGAGTTTTGGCCAATGAATGTGTATGGAAGGGTCATGTACCACCTTCAGGCTGGAATGGCACAAATGTCCTACTGCATTATCACTTCCTGTGGATTCTTACCTAAATCACTCTTAACTATGATGGTTGAAAAAGATAGATCTCCAGTTCCCACAGTCCCTCCACATTGACAAGACACAAGAGCCCTCCTTTCTCATCAATTTAGTGTTCATGTATCTGTTTGTTAGCAGTATAAGCTCAATGGTGTTCATTTTTTTCAGATTTGGTAAGAACTTATTCAATATCTCTCCCCCTTTTTCCTTCCTTTCTAATGAGGCAAAATACTACAAGATCATTTTTGAGTATACTGTTTCCATGCTGGAATTTCTATTCTCCAAGAGTTCCTAATTTCTTTATTGAAAATCTGCATTGATAAGTTGAGGTCTAGGGCACTGGAGAGACAGTTCAGCAGTTAAGAGTACTGGATGGTCTTCCAAAGAATTCCTACCACCTCACAACATTCTGGAACTTCAGTCCCAAGAGACTCCAAACCCTCTTCTGGCCTCCATGGGCACTGCACATACATGGTGCATAGATATACATATGGACAAAACACCCACACACATTTAAAAAAAATAAATTGGAATCTTTATACTAGCTGAAACATACATAGACAAATTTATGTACATGAATAAATATATAGATGCATACTTTTACATAAACATGTATATAGTTTCAAACTCCTGATTCGGATAGACACTGTTGTGTACAATTCAACCCCTTGGGATTGTTTTTCTTACCTACCCCATTCAATATATGTTCTTCTACCACTATGAGCTACTTTAGCCGTCACAAAATGCATGCATTTGGTTCATATCCTTAGTCCTATAACATCAAAAGTAGATTCAGACTTCCTTGTCCACACAACTAGAAGAAGGGATTCTACTCGGAAGTTTAGAGTCTGTTAGCATCTCTCCTCTGCTCAAGACTTGGGATGTATTGTAAATGCCATGTTCATAATCAGCTGCCTTGTTCATTCTTTTTCTCATTCTGTGCGGTTATACCATTTATCTAAAGTGCCCTGAAGGTTCATGTACTTCATTTACCTTTCTCTTGGTGTAAGGGTCTTTTCTTCTTCCCAGCCTGTTTGGTCAACTGTATTTTGTTTGTTTTGGTTTTTCAAGACAAGGAAGTCCCCAAACAGCACCGTCAACTGGGAAACCAAGTGTTCAAACACATGAGCCTTTGGGGGACATTTTTCCTTCAGATCTCCAGAGATCAAAACTATTTGCTTCAAGTGAGGTATTGCCACAACTACATGTCCAAATTCATGACTATGTCTTCGAATAATTCTTTGATAATCTGTTTTGGTTCTGTTGCCTGATTAAGATGGAATATTCCATGTTAGTCTAAGTGGATATACCATTTAATTGGTTCAATTAGTAGAATGCCCACATGACTATATGTGATGGTTAGTATTACTTGTCAACTTGACAGAATCTAAAATCTAGGAGACAAGCTTCTGGGCACGCATACAGGGAATTATTTTGATTGAATTGGTTGAGATAGGAAAGGCCTGCCCTCTGTGAGTGGCACCATCCCCTAGTTGAGATATTGGACTATGTAAATGGAGACTGGAAGCAGAACAGCAGCATGTCTTTCTGCTTGTGAATGTGATATGATCAGCTACTTCTAGCGCCTGCCACCTTGACTTCCCATATGATGGATGACAGCCTTGAACTGTGAACCAGAATAAACCCTTTTCTTTTCTTAAGTGCCTTATCATAGAAACAGGAAAAGAAACTAAGGCAAGGTGCTACAATGTTTTTGCATCTTCTTTCTCTCTAGGGACCATGTTTCTATCAATATATAAATATTTTATTGTATTCTGCCTGTTTCATACATTCATAGCTGCTACAATAGTTCTATAATATATAAGACCCCACTTCACCTTTAAAATAACCCCAATTTCTCTCACAAGTGAGAGTATGACATCTCATGGGATTTCAATTTTTTAAAATGAAACTCAATATATGTATGCTTATCATATGCAAGATACATTTATTATTATGTATAAAATATTTATACAATGGGCTGGAGAGATGGCTCAGAGGTTAAGAGCACTGGCTGTTCTTCCAGAGGTCCTGAGTTCAATTCCCAGCAATCACAGGGTGGCTCACAACCATCTACGATGACTTCTGGCCTGCAGGCCCAACACTCACTGTATACATAATAATTAAAAATAAAAAAATATTTATACAAAATACACATTAGAGAATAGTCACTTATGATACAAAAGATTTTTAAATTATATATTGCTATTTTTAAGACTTCTTGTATGTGTTTATTCAAAATTGACCTCCCTGAAATGGACAAAGAATCTATAGAACTTCATGATAAATATGAGCATGGTATTTGTTTTGTAATATACATTTGAGCATCAATCTTGTGTAAACAGAATCCCTTGCAATTTTAGTCTTTTCTTCAATTCAAAAGTAAGAACAATTGCATTTCACTAGCAATATCTAGTAATTGTAGAAATCCCTTATCACAACTATAAAAGCTACATAAGTCAAACATAAAACATGGCAATAAACATTAGCTAAAACATATAATCACAATGCAGTATGTTTTCTATTAGCTTGTTATTGTACCACTGATATGTTACCTAGACACAAACATATGATGAGGCTGATTATATTTCTGTATAGATAATATTTAATGAAGTATATATAAGTATATTATTAAATATCTTTAATATTTAATATTACTTTAAAAATATTTATTCTATGTGTGTGTGTGTGTGTGTGTGTGTGTGTGTGTTTAGGAGTTATGTACATGTGAGTGTAGGTAACTAGAGAGGCCAGACAAGGGGATTAGATCCCCTAATCTTGAATTACAAGCAGTTGTGAGCTACCAAATCTGGATTCCGGTTTCCTGCAAGAGCAATTTGAGCTCTTAACCATTGAGCCATCTCTCTAGCTACAATAATTAATTTTAAAAACCTATAGTTTATCATGTTGTAGATCACATTGGGCATTTTAGACTCTACAAATTACATGTACATTTCTCTTGTTATATACATAGATATACACTAACACCAACATAAATACCATTTGTTACCATGTGCTACTGAATCGAAGCGCCTCACATGTGTTCTTTCCATTAAGGCTCAAAGCAGGCATATAGGCTAGATCATTAGCATCATTCCTGTCAAGCGTAAAGGGCTTTGGTAACTGGCTGAAGGCACTTAACTTCTTGGCATGGAGCTCAAACATAAGTCTAACTCTAGTTGATTCTTTATTGATATGTTACCCAGAATTCCCAATTCATAATATCATCTGTAACCTACTTCTGCAAAGTTCTCAAGGATCTGAAGAAACTGGAGAAATACAGTAAATATATGGAAGCATTACTTACAAACAAATACAAAATATGAAAATCTTTATTTAATACTAGCTAAAGAATGCATACTTTTTGCAAAATAACGATTCTACATGTAGAAAACTCCCTGGGTACATCTAAAATATTATTCAGCTTGCCATAAAACAAATCACACATAATTTTCAAATTTTAATATGTCTTGTGCTTGTAAAATAATGATCTAGATTTTTGCATCGGCCTATATTACTTCTGAGATAAGCCAAATAGTAAGATCTCGCAATGGCCCATGCTTCCTAATATTTATACTTTTGTATTGTCAGACACACATGAAGCAGCGATGCTAGGTTTTCAGCCTGCTTTTAGTCGTTGTGTGGGCCAACTGAGAAGCCAAAGCGTTTTTTTAGAAAAGGCAGCTTCTAAAAGCCTGTGGGGTTTTGTTTGTTTGTTTTTTCCTACAGCATAGCATAATTCTAGCTGTTTTACATTACCTTGCAATCTCTCCTCACCTACCTGGGACTTGATTCCACAGAAGGTTTCAAGATTCTTGTATATGGAAACTCTGTGTGGGCATGCACTGCATGTGTGTGAGCACATATGATGTAATAGACAGAAACCCCACACAAAGTCTCCCTAGGCATGGCTCCTGTTAACTGCTGACCTTGGCTGACCCTCCATGGAAGGCACACTGAACCAAAAGGACTGCCATAAGAATACCATCCTGGAATAAACATTCTTTTAGGCTCTCAACTGCATCCATCTACCTCATCTTTCCCAACTAAATAGGCAATCCCAGCTTTCCTACAGAATACAGCTCCCCAGCCTGATCAAGTACTCCTCTACTCCTTGCTAAGAGAGAAAAATCTTATGGGTATACTGAAATATATTCAAGATTTGCTGAACAGGAGCTAGAGAAATGGCTCAGAGGTTAAGAGCACTGACTACTCTTCTAGAGGTCCTGAGTTCAATTCCCAGCAACCACATGGTGGCTCATAACCATCTGTAATGAGATCCGGTGTCCTCTTCTGGCTTGCAATCATACATGCTGATACATGATAAATAAATAAATAAATCTTTATGAAACAAAGATTTGATGAACAAATACATGGATAATAATAATAAAAAAAAAAATGAGGTTCTTTCCAGACTTTCTTCTGCTGAGTCCTTTCTTTTCCAAAGCCCAGATCTGAGTGAGCATCTTCTCATTTTTCCCTCATTTAGTACAAATTGATTTTTATTGGGCCTTCATCAGGGTCCAGTTCAACCAGTAACGGCCATGTTTATTTTATTTCTGATACCTCAGTGCAGCACTCATGACCTGTATGTGCCCTCCCAAGTAGCATCCTGAGACACGGGTGTAGCTTCATCTAACTGCATTAGAATTTTAACTTTCAAGCTGGAATTTTTTTTTAAGTCTGCACAAGGTTGGTAGGTGGGAGAAGGTCAGAGAGGAGGGGAGAGGAGGAGGCCGAGGTGGGAGTGGATATCAGCCTAATGTTGAAGAGACCCAGGACTTTACACAAGCTTAGTGATTTGAAAATTTAAAAATCCCAGGAAATGTTAGCAAAAACATGGGGCCTGTAAATGCCAAATAATAATAATCCATCATCAGGAACGCAAGGAACCTTTTCAGGAGTGCAGCTTCGAGAGTTCCAGGAAGCACATATTCAAAGCCTGTTTCCTAGGCAGCTGAAGCCACCCACTTTCACTTGAACAAACGGAGGCCAATTCAGTTCTCAAATGTGCCATTTGCCTCAGCTTTCAAAATAATCCTGAGTGTTCAGCTGGGTTCTCTTGCCTTGTGAAAGCAGCCCTATAAGAGAAGCGTTTCCTGTTGTTCTCTAGCAGACAACGGACATACTTTAATTGCACACCTTGCCCTCTTACCATACATGTCCCGTTTCTGTGGTGTCTTTAACCTAAGCTGGAGCTCCAGAGACAGTGTCTTTCCGTTGTCTTGAATCCTTGAAAATGAACAGAGCAAAACATCTCCTACTGGTATCAGAAACCCAAGAGTAGCTGTTTAAAAAGTCTGGCTTGACATCAGGGAAATGCAAATTAAAACTGCTTTGAGAGTCTGTCTCACCCTAGTCCAAATGGCTATTATCAAGAAAATAAAGAACACCAAATGCCTAGGGAAAGAGAAAACCTTATTCACTGCTGGGAGAAGTATAAACTGGTGCAGCCATTGTGGAAATCAGTACGGTGGTTTCTCAAAACACTTAAAATGGGGCTATTGGGTGACCCTGCTGTTCTATTCCTGAACACAGACATAAAGGATTTCCTACCCTTCCACAGAGACACTTCAACATTGGTTATTACTTCTCCATTCACACCAGCAAGGACATGGAACTGGCCTTCATGTTCATGAACAGATTATGACAGTGTGGTGCTTAGATACGGTGAAATTTTATTCTGCTCTAGAAAGCATAAAATCATGACATCTGAAGGAAAATTAGTGAGCCTGGAAATTATATTAATAAAGAAAATACAGTATGTCTTCTCATATGCAGATAAATGTATGCATGTATAGACAAGCCAAGAAATCATGAAAAGAAGCATGAGCGGGAGAGAAAGGAGCATTGGGAAAGATGGGTGTACAATGGGACACATTTGACATGAAAGCAGAAAAGAGGCTGCTGGGGATGGACGGGCGCACAGCTGGCAAGGACGTGAGGGAGAAGAGAGGGGATCAACCAAAAACAAATTTTCATATTGAACACATACACACACATGAATATGGCTTCAGCTAGACTTTAGTACAGCTATGCGATAAAATATTATATAGCCAGCATCAAATATGCTATACAAAAATAATGACATACAGGAAAGTTTAGGACATAGCATTATTGTTGTTATCACAATCATGGGAATGGATGGACAAATACTCTCCCCCTGAGCTATGCCCCCAGAATACTAGTGTATCTGCCTGTCATGCTTAAAGTGTTAGGTTCAATCCACAGTTTAAAAAAAGCGCCACAGGGTTTTCTGGGATCTCAGCCTCTTCTGCCAGATCTCTTCTCTCCACCCAAAGTACCCAGAGCCTCATCTTCAGAGGCCAACATTTTACTCTCTACTGTCCTAGGTATATGAAAGCTCTTTGAAGGCGTGTCCTGTTTCCGCAGAACTGTTCTTATTTTCCTCTTGTACACAAACACCCACCTTCAATGACTAAGCACGGAACTACACGCAACAGGTACAGGGTTGAGTGGTTAGCCAGCAGGGCCAGCGTCAGTGTGAGGCAAGTGGGGATGTTAGAGATACAGAAAAAGTGATGAGTTAAATCACCTAAGATGATGCATAAATGCAGAAGGGTGTTTTTGTGAGCCTTTGCATTCTCTAAGAGGAATGAATGATGTTTTAATTTGAAGAAAAAAAAGTCTCTCCTTTCTCTTTCTCATGTGTCTGTTTATCTCTGTGACTATCTGTCTCTTGCACGGGGGCAAGGGGTGGGACAATAGAGAAAGAGAAGAGGGGCTGGGGATTTAGCTCAGTGGTAGAACACTTGCCTAGCAAGCGCAAGGTCCTGAGTTCAGTCCTCAGCTCCAAGAGAGAAAAAAAGAGAGAGAGAGAGAGGAGAGAGAGAGAGAGAGAAGAGAGAGAGAGAGAGAGAGAGAGAGAGCTCCTCAATAGGATCCCTTAGTACCTGACATAGAATTTGGTCATGCTTAATAAATACACTTGAGCTGAACAAAAGCAAGCACCCAGTCTCCACCATATTGTACCACCACTTACATCATAAACTCTAATTGAGGTTAGAGGACACATGGAAGGGTCCAACCAAAGCACCTGCAGGATCCTAAGTTTGGGGCAGCCTTTAGAAGACAAGAATGCAGCAGAAGCCACTGAAGGCAGAGAATGACAGACAGACAGTCCATTAAAAATCACCCCAATACCTTCTGTTACAGTTTTCCAGAGAGCCTGGCATAGCCACCGGTCCATGAGTACATAGCAAAACTAGCCCTTTCCTGCTAGGACTGGAATGTCTTACAGGGTGGGGATTTGGAAAACGGCTTAAGGTAAGCCTTGGCAAAGCCAACCCACAGTCCAGCAGCCAGATGCTTTTTTGTTTTGTTTTGTTTTGACTTGTTTTGGCTTGACTTTGTGTATGTAGTGTTTTATAAACACTTGATTAAACGGCTTCTTTTCTAGGTCGCAGGTGTGCTACAGTTTGCCCATTCCTACCTCTTCCTAGTCATTCTCCTCACACTTCTTGTAACTTATATTTAGCATCCTAACTTCCATTAGGAATGCAGCCATGGAAACAGAGATTCTAGTATCAGGAAGACCATAGTAAAAGTATTCGTTAGCAGCAAGCATTCGGTTAGTGCCTCTGCTGTACTTGGTCTATCCTGAGAGTTTTGTGTACAGCTAGCATCTACCATCCCAAGCAGGCTGTGGCCTACACTGCTGGGATTCTGCTCAGGTCCCTTCCAACCATGTCTGCTAGGCTGTATGCATCCAAATTGAGTATTTGGAACTCTTTTTCAGATGACTGACTTAAGGACAGTGGAACATTGTAATGTCCTAATCTCCCAAATCCCTTCCCAGCAGTGATATTGGCCAGGGTGCTTAGATGGAAAGCTCTCTGCACAGAATCAGGCTGGGACTTCACCTGAAAACTCATCTGCAACGGGCTTCTCCTATGGACACTCTTGATTATTTATATTGCATGTATAAATACATCAAAACCTCAGATTCACTTATGCTATGGGTCCCAAATGACAAGTTGCAGAGCTCGATCTATGTGACCTTCAGTGAGATTCCAACAGTGTGGTCAGACATGAAAGGGGAAGATTGGCCGGGTGCTGATGGTGACCACTTTTAACCCCAGCACTCAGGAGGCAGAGGCAGGCAGATCTCTGAGCAAGGCCAGCCTGAACTACAGTGACAAGACAGCCAGGGCTACACAGGAGAAACCCTGTCTCAAAAAACAAACAGCAACAAATACGTACATACATACATACATACATACATACATACATACATACATACATAAACAAAGAGCAAAATAAACAAGGGAAAAAAAAACTGAGATGTGAAGAAGAAACTACATAAGTCATTTTTACAGTGACAGTGCTGGTTTATCTGGACATTACCGGGTCTCCCCTCTTCCTTCTCTGCTCACTCCCTGTTATCTAAAGGCTCTTACCTTGGGAAACTATATTCACAAAAGGATTTATTGAGGAGGAAGATCATTAGAGGCCAGTGTATGTGTTAATGGAGACCTTTGCTAGCAGATGCATTGCTCTATGCAGCTGACAAAGTCCCTTATCACCAGATTGACAAAAGAAAGCACTCCACAGCTTAGTTGTCACTTTAGTATTGTTGCAATTATTTTTTAAACAAATGTAAAAGAATGAATCATATGTTCACATACTCAACTAATACTGATTGCAATCGACTCTGTGCAAAGCCCTGTGAGCAGACTCCAATGACAACCAGAACAGGGCCTTTGCAAAGTTACACTCTGTGGAGTTATTCCTTGAGGCTACAGTCATTGCTTTCCATAAATATATGTGAAGTATGGTGCTCACCTTTCCCAGGCTTGCTCTGACCGGAGAAGGGCAAGACCCTTTCTGGGCTGGTTTTCAGCATCTTTTGAATCCCATCAGGTTCTGTGCTTTGCTATCATCCTTAAAATGCACTCACACACACACACACACACAAGCACAGCAATGTCATTCTGTGCTTTCCTTAATTAATTCCTTGTTTTCTCTGTTTACACCTAGATTCTTACTGCAGTAGAATATTACTCATATTACAAATATGAGTTAAATAAATAGGCAAAATTTCAAAAGGCTAAGATTCCATTGGAGGTCACCAAAATAAGTCACAACAAAATACACACACATACACACACATACATACACACACACATACACACACATACATACACATATATACATACACACACACATACACACACATACACACACATACATACACACACATACACACACATACATACACATATATACATACACACACACATACACACACATACACACATACATACACACACATACACATATATACATACACACACACATACACACACATACATACACATACACACATACCTACACACACACACACACACACACATACACACACACACACACACACACACACACACACACACACACACACACACACACACACACGTCCTTCTATGCTGCGGAGACCTTAAATGCTTCTCTTCTACCTTTATTCTTTCCTTTCTCTCTGAGAATAATCAAACATCCTAAGTCCTTCATAATTGTTTATTCATTTTTCTTCCTTCCAAAGCAACACACAGATCTTTGTCCTTACACTTACTGACCATTTTTGTCTGCCTCCCTCCAAGAAAAACCAAAGGAAATATACTTTGTTTTTTATTTTTATTCTTTTAGTGTATAAGATCATCTTGAAATTTGGTTAATGTGCTCATAACATTTGTTCTGTTTCCATTATTGAACTATTATAGAAAATTCCCTTATATTTCTGTTTCATCAGTCAGTAAATTATTTAATAATCAATCAGTTTTACTCCTTGGTCAACTTAGGTAAAGCCTGATATCAAACAAATTCTATGGCTGAAATCTCCAGTGGTCAATTTAGGTCAGTCTCTTTAGCACAAATAGCAATGATTATATTGAAACCCTAGCTTGTAACCTCTACAGAGGCAAGAGCCATACCTATGGTTTAATACAGTTAATTGAGGTCCCCCACCCAAAGGCGGCATAACCAGCTAAGTGTCAATGTCGGGAGTGGAAGACGGGAGAGAAACAGGAAATGAGTTGCAGAGAGCTAATGCAGAAAACCAAAGAAATTGCAAAGATAATTAGCGAAAGATGCTTAGCTGAGAAAAAGGTTCAGATTACTGAACTTAGAAAGAGAAATTCTATGCTCTAATTTTGTAGCTATACAGCCTTTCCACGGTCCTATGCTTCTCTCATATCGAACACTGTCTCCAGGGTCCTAGCGCTTATGAATATTTATGAGTGACAATCATGGAGAAGCCCTAAAGGGGTAAATATATAGTCAGCTTATATCAACCTCTGAATTACCTATCCCCTAGGACTATATTGCTTATATAATCGAGGCAATCCAGGTAGGATAGACCTAGAAAATTTCTAATGTGTATAGTCTGTAAGGGAGATTCCCTAATTCCTGTCTGTCACAGAAACAGCAAAAATAGCTGTTGAAAATGTTAGAAGGATCTCAGTCAATGAAGCTGGGGAGTTCATGCTTTGTAACACCTTTATGAATAATCACCCTCTTCTTGTATATGGATCAGTGGATAAAGTACTTGTCACATGAGTGTCAGGACTGGAATTCTGACCTTCGGAACCCATTAAAATTGTAGGAGGTATCACGTGTCTATAATCCCAGTGTGCCTTTGAGGAGACTGCAGCTAGAGAAGCTTGCCGGTGAATGATAAGAGGCCCCGCCTCAAGCAAGGTGGGAAGGATACCAGCACCCAAGGGTGTCCTCTGACCTTCAGGTGTGCATTGTTCACATGTTTCCCCTATGCATGCACAAATGAACCCAGGGAGTCCAGACAAATGGCAGGAGATACAGAATGGGTAGTTTCCGTACAGATGGTTCCTAAGATGACTCCTGGGACCAACATTCTGTTTCTCTTTGAGTTATCATCACTGTAATTATTATTTAACACCTCTAAGTTTCTGGTGAGTTGTCACAATTGTAACGATCAGCAGAAATGATGTTGTAAAAGCCTGACCTCTTCCCTTTCACCTCTGTGGGAAATTGTATAGACAAATATGGTCCCTTTCTCAAAGACAACGACGCCTATTCCCTGGTACTTCTAAAGACTTTGGATCATATGGCCAAAGGAACTTGGCAGGGCTATGATGCTTTCAGACATTAAGAAGAAAAGATCCTGAGTGAATCGGTGGACTTGATCTAACTACATAAATCTGAGACCACAGGGAAGTTTCTCCAGCTGGGGTAAGGGAGAAGTGGCAAAATTAGAAGAAAGGGAAAGAGGTAGGGGGAACCTTTGTGCGCGCGCGCACACCACACACACACACACACACACACACACACACACACAAAGAGCTCTGAGACAATAGATTTCCATTGTTTCGAAAGAAGTCATTAAGTTTGGGTAATTTTTCTATCAGTCATAGGAAACCTTATCACCACTTCTGTCCCCCACCTTCCTGACAACCTTATCTTAAAATGATGGAAGGGTTGGCTGGTACCTACAGCGACTTTAAACTAAGATGCTGCTCCTTCTGTGGTTTCTTGTTCTTGCTTGTTAGTTACACTTCTCATTTTTACCTCAAATTATATTCATCTGTTTGATTCTACATGAAAGAAACATGAGGCAACCAGAAACTGGAGAGATGAGATACTTTGAAGAGAGAGGATTTTCTTCTTGGAATTCCTCAAGTTGTGATACAGAGGAAGCCACAAGCCCAGCTGGCCTTTCACATGACTGGGCATGTGGTCAGGACCTGTCGGGACGAGTTGCTCAGGCAGCACCCTGCCTTGCTTATCAGAATGATACTTGAAGTGTTCCTCAATCTCTCACTCACATTTGACTTTATTCAACAACTGTAGGTTCCTGTCCAAACTTGTGCTAGGTAGATCTCTACTAGGAAGTGGTTTCCACATGCAAATGATGACTGTGGTGAACTTGGAAAATACCTAGGGCTAAAGGTACTGGGAGCCTCTGGTTTATTATCCACCATGCCAGAGCTCCGGGGCTGCCCTGAGGTTCCTTAGAGTTTGCTCATTGGGGAGAGCTGATGGTGAAGAAGACTGGACCCTTTGAAGACAGGGAGCTTCAAACTTCAATAAACCTAGTCTGCCTGTCTGGGTCAAGATGTATTGTCCTTTTGTTTCCATATGAAGCCAGCTGACTTGCCTTGGACCTGTATGGGGAGCAGATACCTGCAATGCACCTTGTAGAAATGATACCAACACACACAGCAGCCAATACATGAATGAATGATACACACACAGCAGCTAATACATTAATGAGTGGATGTCAAGGTCAATAAAGACTAGAATCTATGCAGAGTCCCAGAGCTCAAATGAAAATGTGACTACAGGCCAGGGCATTGGGGGTAGCAAGTGACTAGCCAACCCCATTTACCAGAATTTTGAAGCAATGTAGAGAAGAGAGATTTAACTTCACCCAGCTTCTCCAGCCATGATGGAAGGACCTTGAGCCAAAAAAGCACAGGACATTTTTACTGTAAGCATTTCAGATTAACTGAAAGTACAGAACATCTATGTCCCTCCCCAGGCCACTGACCTGGTTGTTCACTTTGGCTGAATTTCCGCTGGCTTCTTGGGTCTCTGGTTGCTTAACAAGCCTTTGTGCTCAACATTTTCTGGCCTCGCCACAGCTTCCTTTCAACTTAGCACAGCTAAATCATTCAGTTGTCCAGATCTCAAATTTCAACAGGTGCAGTATCTTGTATTTGCTCCTCACAACATGGCCCTTATGAATTTTTATTGTTTACTCTTTTTAAATGTGTATCAAGATATATAGTTGCTATAGACATGCTTATTTAAAGCATCTAGTGAGGACTATAAGGGAAAGATCTTCAGGACAGAGGTGAAAAGGAACAGGAAGCACATTTTGGACTCTGGGATTCTGGATTGAGATCTCTGAGCACTCTGTGGCACTGGGTGCTGGGTGACTGTAAAATTTCTCTTTCCAGCCGGGCGGTGGTGGCGCACGCCTTTAATCCCAGCACTCGGGAGGCAGAGCCAGGCGGATCTCTGTGAGTTTGAGGCCAGCCTGGGCTACCAAGTGAGTTCCAGGAAAGGCGCAAAGCTACACAGAGAAACCTTGTCTCGAAAAAAAATAAATAAATAAAAAATTCTCTTTCCAGATATGCTCATCTGTGACATGGGCGCCATTAGGTCTGTCCATTACAGAGGATCCTTTGATATCTGTGTTCTCATGAGGGTCTCCAAGGCCCATGCTTTTCTCACCCAGTCCTCCTCTGTCTTCTCGTTCACCTCTCCCCAATTGTTCCTTTTGCTCCATCCAGCTACACTGTTCTAAGCTGCAGTCCTCAGTCACGCCCAGCAGTCTCTACCAAGGGCACGTCACCCCTTTTTTCTCCTTGGAAAGTCCTTTCTCCATGGTAACTACACAGTTGCTCCTCCATGTCCTCAGGTGAGTTGTTCAAGCTGAAACCTTCCCTGACCACCTGCACTGAACACCATTGACTGCTGTCCTGCGGCACATGCCCTAACGCTTTCCCTGCTGAGTACTTCATAGTCACCATCCACTCTTCCAGCCACCTAGCAGATTGTGTCTTTGTTTTACAGGATGTCCTTAGCTCTACCGACTACATGGAGAGTTGGGGCTGCTGCCTCTTTTGTTCATTATTGCATCCACAGCAACTAGAAAAAAATAATAATAATGGTAGGGGGACCAAAGAGGATCATGGGGAGTGAATACAATCAAAATATATTGCCATGCATGAAAATATCCTAACAAAATCCATCGCAATTAATATATATGCAAATTATTATTTTTGTTTGTTTATTTGGTTTTTGTCTTTCGAGACAGGGTTTCTCTGTAGCTTTGGAGCCTGTCCTAGACTAGCTCTGTAGACCAGGCTGGCCTCGAACTCATAGAGATCCACCTGCCTCTGCCTCCTGAGTGCTGGGATTACAGGTGTGCGCCACCACCGCCTGGCGCAAATTAAATGTTTTTAAAAATGCTGAAAGAATGACTAAGGACATATGTAAAGTACTGAAGTCCTGCACGGGTATTAGCATGTTTCTGCTAAGTGCAGAATATTTAAGGGGTCATCATGTGAAAGAAAGGTTACAGAATTTTTCTTGGTGATTTAAAATTTAAACTCACCTTGTGGCTTAGGATCTCAGCTTCACTCTGAAGCCATGTGTTTTGTACAGTTTAAAGGGTAGTCTAAGGCAGCCATATTTGTGGTTTTTGAATGAGCAGATTTATTAAGTACACAGTGATCCAAAGTCAAAGAAATAAGTGGTAACAGAGAGAAGTAAGACATCATGAAATCGGGCACTCAAAAGCTCTAGCAGAAACCCACTGAGGGAGCCCCTAACTTAAGGCAGCCAGCTGGGGTTCCTAACTGAGAAGTCTGGACAGAGCAGAGTATCCCTCCAATGAGGCTATCGAGTAAACGAACAGCAGCAGAGAGGCGGCGGCGGCATCGACTGGGGCTTACACATTTAGCAGAACTTAATGGAGAAGCCCCTTCAAGGCAGCTAGCTTGAGTTTCCGATTGCGAAGTCCAGGCAGGCCAGAGCTGGGCATTCTGCATGTGAGGCTTCCTAGTAAAACAACAAATAGCAACAGATGGAGACTTCCTCAGGTCAGCGGTCCCGACATCCAGCGCGAGGGACTAAGAAAACTGAGGCGGTCAGCCGGAGTTCCTACGCATTTGCCCTCTATGGCTGAACTGTAAGCTTCTCTTTCACGTTGTAGGCACGTTCATATCACCGATAAACTTCAGTACCATCTGCTGGAAATAGTCTACCTTTTAGCTGTTCTCCAGGGCAACATGCTTTTACTCAGGCTTCTCTGCTGTTAACCTCCCTCCCCGTCACAGAATTAGCTTATCCCAGACCGTGGAAGACACTTTGAGACAAACCTGGATCAGAAATGAGCGGGAGAGGGCAACCTTCCATCCAGAGCCAGCTTCTTGGTGACTTATCAATTTAATGTACACGACACTTTTATCTAATGTACTAACTCTTATCTAAGAGATCAGACTTAAATCACCTTCAAAGTAGTGACCAACCTCTCTAGTAAGCAACTCAAGGCTGCTTCACGATCCAAAACAGGGATTACCTACTAAAGAGGTGACAGGATGGGTAGCAGAGGGGAGGGTGGTCGCCACTTCCTGAATAACGTCCCATAGACTGGTCACTGCATAGGATGCTATCACAAGATCTGCATTCAGATCCTTATTCTATTTAATAATTGAGAGGAGTAAAATTTCCCCTTCCTGAATCTTGGGTTCTCTTCCTTTCAGTTCATGTAAAAACAGCCATTGTTTCCCAGTGTTTTGCTCCATGTGCAAGTCTCATTTCTAAGAAACAAGGCCGTGTACCTGAAATTTTGTAAGCCATTAATCTCTACATGGGCAGGAGGTCATTATTATTGTTTAGTGAGAAGTGTAGTCACTACCAGTTCCCTTGACCTCAAAAGTATGCCACTTAATCATTTGTACAAGATTTTTGCTTTGAGGTGTTAGGTTCTGTTTGGCAAGTTTGTTCTCAGTCTGTGACTTTCTTCACTTCAAGCTTTGATAGCTGTCTGGCACATTTCCTCTCCTAGTCAGATGGCCCTCCAGTGACTCAAGCTGCACCACAGACGGTTATCTCACTCCGCTCTGCAACCTGGGAGAGAAGGAGAGTGAAAAGTACTTTGAGTCTGGTGAGCTGGAGGAAAGCAGAATCCAGAAACCAAGGTGATTTTCATATTTCTACAGGCCTGTGCCCTCTGTCTGCGCCCCCCCCCCCATCTCTACTAGGAATCTATCTTGTGGTTTCATCCAAGAAACAGATGAAGGAATGGTGGGTGGGTGGGCTTTCACAGAGCTTTGTGAAATTCTAGGTGAAATGATAATCACTCTCATTGGCCATCAAAGCAAGACCTCAGGCTGTCTTCACTCCTGGTGGCTCATCCACATTGTTGACCCAATTACTGCGCAATTAAGACCATTTGCTTAGACACTTGAGAAACTGGAGACCCCTTAAGTCTCCATGAGTTTCAGTCAGCCCTATAATTATTAAACAGAGTTAACTAAGAATACCCATTGTCCAGATTCCTATTTGGATCCATAATTCTAAGACCAATAATTCTGAAATTATAATAATAATGAGAATATCAGTAATAACAAATAGCAATTCTATTTTTAATTATAACATTCCACTGGGTACTGGGATGATAGGAACACACTATGGAAAACAGATATGTTGACTCCTATCATCTCCCTGGAGTTAGTATCTGAGTCCCCAACACACATCAATAGGACAGTATTTCCTGTCAGCAATATTTGACCAATAACTAGTCTTTCTCTAAAAATAGAACTTTGGGAATGTGTAAAATTCAGAAAGGCATGAGGTGGTGAATAATTCCTGAAAGTGTTGGGTTGAGCTTTTCTGTAATTGTTTACTTTCATGTTCTTCTGATTTTCTTAGAACTTGGGCCTATCCCCCAGCAGCTGTAAGCACAGCCTTATCAAAGGCCCCAGAAGTCAGAACAGCAGCACTTCCAGCCCTGCCATCGTCCAGGCCCTTGGATGGCTCTACAGTTCTCTCTGGTTGTTCTTCCTCTTTGCAGTGAGCACAGTAAGTCTGTCATTTTGTGACTGTTAGACCTAATATACATACAGATCAAGATCATTTAGAGCCCACATGTTAGCTGGAGCCAAACTGTCTTCAAACAACCCAATAATGCTTCAAAGTCCTGCTCACACTTGACAGAGAGACTTGGTCTTTTATTTGACTTTCATATTTCTTGGGAAAATATTTTTATAGTCAGCCTGACTCTGATTTCTGCTTCCACCAAACTACCTCACACTGTGAGTCACCTACCCACATTCTACCTTCAGCCTCATTTCTCCTCCATCTTGTACTCTGTGAGGCAGCACCCCCCACTCACTCAAGAAAGCCACCAACCCAAGGATGTGTTGTATAAGACTTCTTGTTAAAGATTTGGGAAAGTGGAAAGTTTTAATATGGCAGCATTACTACAAAGCAGGGCTGGGGGCTATTGGCAAGCTGTCTCAGTGGGTAAAGGCACTTGTCATCAAGCTTGATGGCCCAACTCATCAAGAAGGCCAATACCCATGGCCTACTTCTTTGAAGAAGATAATCAAGTCCTGAAAATTATCTTCTGATCTCTCTATATGTCATGGCATATGTGTGCTCACATACACACACACACACACACACACACACACACACACACACACATACACCATAAATACAAACATGCATACATAACTAAATACAATAATTTTTTTTTTTTTTTGCCATAGCTGAGGATCAAACCCAGGGACTTGTGCTTGCTAGTCAAGCACTCTACCACTGAGCTAAATCCCCAACCCCAATATAATAATATTTTAGTGTAGAAAAAAGTATGCATGAACATGCTTAAGTTCTTAGACTAATCTTCCCCTGAAAGTTTCTTACTGGCCTCTACAGCTCTGTTGCCCAGCCTGCACCTGACTTTCTCCAGACTCTTTCTGGCTCTCTGACTCCATCAGCCCCAGGTTTCCATTACCTTCTTGAGCATGAAGGCTTAGGGATCAGTGTTAACATCTGGTCTTCATCTTCTTTCCCAATATGTTCAAGCAGGCTGGTTTTTCAGTACAAAAGGTTATCTGTTTCAGGGAAGTGTTGCTGTTCACAGCCAGGAGGCAAACGTGGCTGCCTGTGGGTGTGGCCTCTAATACGACTGTTTGTATTTTATTGCACTGTGTTGGAAAACTCTGTATCTTTATTTCTAAATTTTTATTATAAGTGTATATTCTTTGAAGAAAATGATGGTGTTTAGTACAATATTTTCATCCATGTGCGTCATGCACTTTGTTCATGTTCATCTCCATTCACCTCCCCACTTCCAATTGGTCTTCCTCTTCACAAATAATCCCCCTTTTACTTTAGAGTAACACACACACACACACACACACACACACACACACACAAATCTATGTTGTGTGAGAGAAAATGTGACATTTGTCTTTCTGAGTCTGGCTTATTTCATGAACCATAATCTACAGTTCCATCCAGGTAAATGGCACAATTTGTGTGTGTGTGTGTGTGTGTGTGTGTGTGTGTGTGTGTGTTTGCATGTGTGCATGCTTTTGTTCATTCCATCATGTGGGTTCTGGAACGAATTCAGACTACCATTCTCAAAGGTAACACCTTTATCTGCTTAGCCATTTTCCTGGCTCCTTAAGGAGTCCTTATTATAGAAAACCATACTTCAAACACAAGTTCAAGACCTGCCTAAGCTATAGAGTGAGTTCAAGGCTAACCTGGGCAACTTAATGAGATTCTGTCTTAAAATAAAAAGAGAAACAGAGCTGGGAATATGGCTCGGTGGTAAAGAGCTTGGCTCAAATATATCAGGTTTTAGGTTCAATTCTTAGTATGTGGAGGGAAAAAAACTCATGTTTCCTGGCTAAAAATGAAGAAACCTTTTTAAACATTTAAAATATACACAAAATCTAGTTAACAAATGGGCAAATGAATGGTGCCCATCAAAAGATGTTGGCTATAGAACACATACACATGCACACACACACACACACACACACACACACACACACACACACAAATACAATTGTATATATAATACATACATGCACAAATTAAATTGTGTCATTTGCATAGATAGGACTGTAGATCATCATGGGAAATGAAATAATCCAGACTCAGGAAGACAACTGTCATATTTTCTGTCAATATGTGGAATGAACATCTAAGTAGAGGGCAGCGGGAAGGCAATTATGCTAGTCAAGAGAAGACTGGGTTAGAGAGGATATTGCCTTAGAACCCAGAGTTTACTTCAGGGAACTCAAAGGCAGAAAGGGCTTTCATAAGGATGGAAAGGAGAAATGAAGGAATAATGAGCAGAAGGATTATATACAGAATGGCATCTTCATCATCATCATCAAGGGCATGTGACTCTTTATATTTTTCTTTTCTCTGGTCGGAATATTTCAAGAGACCTTTTTCTACTTGAGAAGGAACCACAAACACATTTCTTTTCTTCAAGAGCACCACCATGATTTATATGGTTTGGGGTAGCTGCTATACAGATTTGAAGAATAAGTAGGGGCATTATGTACTGTGGCATATCTTCTGGTCACCAGAATTGGAGGTTCTGAAAAATCTAAAAGATGACTTAGCAGTTACCTTCCTAGTCACTCAGATGTGGCTCCCTTTAGAGTGTAGGATGATGAGCAAAGAGAGGGAAACACCTCACAAAGGTCAAAGGGAGCTGATGTAACTCTTTAGAGGGAAGCTCCTGGAAAGTCACCAACAGCCTTCCAGGATCTTTACCACACCAACACTTTAACCACCATCTACCCTCAGCTCCACTAACTGGAACAGACTTGTCCCTGCATCGGACATGGGTGGAACTCTCTCCCTTCAGGTCTCAGCCTGAGTATCATGTCTTTCTGGTCATCCTTCAGTCACATTTACCACACAAGTGATATCAGCATTCGCCTTCTTAGATTTATTTTCTCCCTTTGTAAAAAACACTTGTATCTCTGACTGTTTGTCTGTCTGTTTGTTTATTGTCTTTCTCATCATACCAGGAGTCTGAAAATGCTCTCAGAAGTAGATCATTTGATGGTTGGTTTTGATTCTGAAGTGTAGCCCCAAACTGGCCTCAAATTCACATGTCTCCTGTCTCAGGTTTCAAGTACTGTAATAATGGGTAGATGCCACCACATCCAGCTTGCAAATGCTTTCTGGAAAGAGCCAAATAGTGAATACTGCAGATTTGTTCCATTCAACATTTGTTGTTACAGCTCAACTCCACTGCTGGGCATAAACGTAGCCATAGATAAGAACCCACAGGGTTGTGTCCCAGTAAAACGCTGTTGATGGTATTGACATTTATATTCCATGTGTGTGTCATGAAATTATATTCTTCAGCTTTTATTACATTTTGAAATATAAAAATCAGTTTTAGCTTCAGGTGACAGACTGTGATTAGCCTATGAGCTGTAGTTTAGTGAGTCCTGGAATAGACTGTAAGGTCAAGGAAATTAAATGAATTCGGTTCATTCACGGTTGAGTCTCTAATACAAAGCACAATGTTTGGCACGTCATGGACGATGTGTACTGTCAAGCTCAAAGAAAAAGACTTATTAACCAGTTGGAAGGCCAAAGGAACAAAAAGATAATAGTAAAATTCTGAACTCAGGAAACCTCCCACACAAAAGTTGAATATAGGCTACTAAATACCCACACTCAAATATGTGCTGTCTTAAGCAAAACACTATTCCTCCATGATATTATAAGAGTTCAGAAGACTCAGAGAAGCCTTCTGCATGCATTAGTACCTATGAGGTTTAAGAACCTGTGATACCATGTGGTGAGTTTTACTGTGTGCATGGTTTTGAGATGAGAATAATTTATTTGTTGGTAATGGAGGGAGCTGCTGCTTCATACAACTCATTGGGTCTATCAAGATTTGGGTGGTTTGAGTGATATTTTTAAATGGTAGAGTTTAGCTATTAAATTAAAATGATTTAATGTTACCGAGAAAGCAAAGAAGATAGCTCAGTCAGTACAGTGCCTTTCACAAAAGCACGAGTGTCTGAGTTCAGATAGTCAAGGCACAGGTAAAAGCCTGGTACAGCAGCATGCATCTTTAACCCTAGTGCTGGGGGAAGAACGAGAGCTAGGACAGGTGGTAATCCCTGAAATCACTCATCAGCCAGCCTAGACCAGTCCATAAGATCCAGGTGCAGTGAAAGATTTGGCCTTCAAAGAGAACTATCACAGAAGGCACTCAACATTGACTCTGCCCTATGCATGCAACCGTACCCACTCACACACACTCCCAGATACTCATACATGAACCATATTCCCCTATACATGAAAACAAAGTCATTATTGATTCAAAATGTGAGTAATTTAAGATTTCTTTTTTTAAAAAAAAGATCCTAATTTTTACCACAAGTAGCAGTGAGTCACAAGAGAGGCACATGATTTGTGTGTTTGTGTGGGTACATGATTTGTGTGTTTGTGCGGGTACTTCTTATATCCTCAGAGGCAATTTCCATAAATGACTCTAGTATTTTGATTACTTTGAAGTTGAATTATTCTTCAAATTTTTATCATTGCCTAGACATTCAACTTGTCCTTGGCTCATCTATTGCTGAAGGCTTTTGTGTTCACTTCTAATGAGGCATTTGTATTTCCAGTATGCAGGGAGAACTTTTAATTTTCTAATCTCATGTTTTTGGTGAAGAGACTTCACTTTGAGAAAAGACTCTTTGCCTAAAGTCCACTGGACCTGGGAATAAAAATTATAGGGGCTGTTTTTTAACTCAATGGAGAAAATCATATTCAATTTCATTATATTCATATTTATTCAATGCTTATTGGGCATTCCTCCATCTCTAAACATAGGCATCAACATTAACAGCATCTATGACTCTGACTTCAACTAAAATGATAGATATTTTTATATCCCCTTACGTACAATGAAATGTATTTTGTGATCATTGCAACTTCACAACTACACTAGTTATTAGATTTACTATGAGCTCACTTTGGGGCAGTTAATTTAAGGATCTAAGTACAAAGGATTTATTTTTCTAAACCCCCAAACACTGAAATACTTTTATAATTGAGTTTTAATACAATTTCTTTTTTGTGATCTTATGTACTTCATTAAATGAATTTTTTAAGTAATTCTGAGAAAGGAGTCTATGAGCTTCGCCAGGCTACCAATGTGTTCTATGCAACCAAAAAATTAAAAATTCCTGCCCTGAAATAGCACCCATGGCCTCTCTTAACTCCTTTTCTCACTCTTCCTTAGGGGGAGACCACTGTAGTTTAGAATGAAATGTCTCTCCAAAGGCTCATGCTTTGGACATTAGTTCCTAGCTGTTTGGGTATTTTGGAAGGCTATGGGCTCCGGCCACTAAGTGGATGCTTGTGGAAGCTATAGCCTGGCCTCTGGCTCTACCCTGCTCTATGCTTCATGGTCTGCCATGATGCAAGAAACCTTCCACACCATGACAGATGGAGAGCCTCTGAAGTGATGACTGAAGGAAACCTTTCCCACCAGATGTTTCCATCAGGTATGTTGTCGATCAGCATAAGAGTAACTAACACAAACTTTGATACTTTTCTGTGGCCTTGATAAAATACTATGGCCAAAAGCCACTTAGATGAGAAAGGGGCTTGTTTTAGCTTACGGTTTCAGAGCAGGCAAGTCCATCAGGGCAGGGAAGGCATGGCGGTGTGTGAGGCCAGTCTGACAGCTGGGAAGCAGATTGATATCATTTGATGTGGCCACAGGAAGCTGAGAACAGAAAGTTGGAGCCCAGTGACTTACTTTCTCTAGCAGAGTTCCACCTCCTAAAGGGTCAGCTCTCCCAAACACTGCCACCCACAGGGGACCAAGTGTTTCCATATATGAGCCTATCGGTGACATTTCTCATTTAAACTACCACACAAACCTACTCACCTAACGCATAAGAAATTATAGTGACTAGGCATGGTGACATATGCCTCTAATCCCAGCACTTGGGGAGTCAGAGGCAGGCAGGTTCAAAGCTAGCCTGGTCTACAAAGTGAGTTCTAGGGAAGCCAAGGCTTGTCTCCTAACTACAAACAACTAACAAAAGTAATCAAAAGTATATTCATGGATATAATACAATAGCAATCCCTCATCTTCCTTCATTCCATGGAATTTCTGCTGCATGCTTCCTAGTGCCAAGCCTAGTGTTTCACAGTGTGACTTCAACATGGAACAAGACTCACTCACCTCCCGAGTGTAACCCATCGTCTGATTTGTTACGTTAATTCATCTTTTTATGTGTAAGTCCTATATGAACTTCACTACTATAAACTGATAAGATACACTGATAAACATTACAGCTCGGATCAAGTAGTTTTTCTGTGTAATAAAGCATCTCAACACTTGGTAGCTTAAAACTATAAATAGTAGAAGCTAGGGAAATGGCTCAGTGTGTAAAGTGCTTACCTTGCAAGAAGAACCTAAGTTCAATTTCCAGAACCTACATTTTTCTTTAAAACCAGGCAAAGAGCCATGCACTATAATCCCAGTGTTAAGGTGGAAGAAACAGGTGGATCCCTGAGGCTCACTAGCCAGCCAGCCTAGCCTACTTGGAGAGTTTCAGGACAATAAAAGACAATCTCATTTAAAAAAAAAAAAAAAAAGAGGGGGGGCAATTAATTGCACATAGGGAATTATATCCAAGGTCCTCTGGACTTCACACACAAACACATATGCATGTTTGTGCACATGCACACACACACACACACACACACACACACACACACACACACACACTGCAGATATTTGTTATTCTTCATTACCACATAGGCTAGCTAGACATTTGTTCTAATTTGAGCAAAAGGGCCAGAGCAGAAAAACCCATGATAGCTTGCTTTATTCATGGGACCAGTCCCATAAAAGACTGTGTGGGGTGTTATGGCCTTTCATCTTCAGAGAAACATCCTGGGCTTGTTCCTATATGCTCTTTAGGTCTATGCAGCAAGAGGAACAAGTGTCTGTGAACAAGCATTTTCCAAACCCTGCTATGTCACATTTCCTTTTATTCCACTGGCCAGAGCCAATCACGTGACCAATTACAGCCAGAGTCCATGCAAAGGGTGACACCCACGGGTCTGTTGGGCAGGGATCTATGAAAACCCTCCTTCAAACAAGCTAGAAGAGTAGATCTCTAAAATGTTCCAGAGACATCTGAACCTTTTTCTTCTCTCAGGTATCATTTACCCAAGTCTGCAAAGTTTCTGAAAACAGTACCAGTGGCATGTTTTAGAATGTGATAAATCTATCAGTTAGCAAAGACACGAAAACTGAATTTTATTTAGTATGGTATGTAACCTTCCTTAATTAAATCTCTTTTTATTCTTTTGACATTTTGAATCGACATCCTCCTTCATATTTCTAATTAGAGTTACCCCTATGTATGTTGCATTTTTCTTGCTGTCACCATTGTTCTCAATTATGAATCCAATTACATTTTGAGTGTATGGTATAAGGGAACAGAAATAAATAAACACAAACCAGTCTCTTCTTGTTCCCATTCATGTATGTCTATGAAATGGAATAACCCTTCAGTAAGACAATGGAGCAAGCTTGGCAAATGGTTCCCATCTTCAAGGAGATAGGACCCAATGGCTATAATGAGAAATGTTAGTTCGTTCGTTCCTTCGTTCGTTTGTTAGTTAGTTAGTTAGTTAGTTAGTTTGTTGTTTGTTTGTTTTCTGCCTCCTATAGACTGAAAATGATGTCGTCTCCATATATAACTGCCCAGGCAAGGAGGCAGTAAAGAAAGAATAGTCTGACACCTGAGTGGAAAAGAAAGAAATCTGCAGATGAAGAAGTGGACACTAATGTGAAGTGACTGTGTGACCAGCAGTCAGCCAAGGTGACTGTGCTGGGGTGGGAGAATTAAAGGCAATCTGAGGGCGATTGGACTTCAGTTAGTGAGGGCTGCAGTTCACATTGTTTCTCTCCGACATGGTGAGAAAGATGAGCAAAAGGCCGCGTAGTCAGAGTCTGAGTCAACCGTGATGTCTGAATGCAGGCCTGGGTCTATCATCAGCCAGGTCTAGCATTGTTCTTCACCAACAGAAGCCCGCTGACATCCCTGCCCTGTCATCAGATCACCCCATAGAACTCACGCTGGAAAATGCTGTGGTTCATGCAAGTTTGCTGTAGCATTTCAGGCCACCTGTGATCTACCTGAAAAGAGCTTCACAAGATGGCTAGCTAGTCCCTGCACCAAGCTGGGTCTCCTGCTGCTGCTCCACCATTCCCCAATCTGAGCCTCTCCCTGCAGACAGGCTTGCTCAGAGTCCCATGTGGGTGTCACAGGTTATAGTGTCCCAACACACACACACACACACACACACACACACACACACACACACACACACACACATCAAAAAGAACCATATACCTGCTGTGACAGCCTCCATCAGCCCCAGCTCAGCCTTGCCCTACGCTCTCCTCATAGTCTCCAACCTTTGGCCCATTTTCCTGGCTCAAGGCCATCCTCAGTCACTGAACTCATGACTCCCGTGGGCACTGTGCTAATCAAATGACCTCCGCTCGCCACAGTCACTTCCTTTCATCTACTTCTTTTTTATGTTTGCGTCTTGTTTCTGTCACCCCAACCCAATTTTTACAAGTTCTTCATTGTGTGTATCTGTGAGCTGATGTTAACTTCTGAGTCTGAAAAAAAAAATGTATTGCCATCCTAGAATGTTCCAGAAAAGAAATGCAGTCCTTGACCCAGAATCTTTGGAAGAAGAACCTCACAGAAGGGTAAATGTTGTACTCTTTGAGTTCCCCTAAATGTTTATTAGGTATTGGACGTTGGGAGAAAGGCCTTTCTAAAATCATTTCTTGATCGAATCAGGTCTGATCTGGAGTGTGTAAATCTTAGAGTTGTTTGTGCATCTACTGTAAGTATCATGAGGATTGACTCTGCAGTCTCCTTTGTATTCAACTGCTTAGCACAAGGTGTCTACTCTAAGCTGTTTGCATGCTGCCCAGCTTTGGCAAGGGGATGCAAACAGATAACAATACAGACAGTAGCCAGTAGCAAATACAATTGGAATTCCTACCGTGGATAATTCCCTGCCTTAGTTCTCCTAATTAGCATAGGGTCCCAGGCTTTCATCACCCATGGATCCCCTGTCTTTAACACTCAGCTTCACACACACACACACACACACACACACACACACACACACACACACACTCCAATTGTCTTTAGTCCCTAAATGATGGTTGGGACCCAGATATTGTCCTTGAACACTGCCCTCTTTTCCTGTTTCTAGACATTCTCATTCATTCCAGTTCACATTAGCTAAGAAAAGAAACCCCACAGAAGAATTAATATTGCTGAAATGTCTAGACTATCTAATATGCTCTACAGATTCAACACCATCTCTAGCAAAATTCCATTTTTCAAAGAAATAGAAAAAAAATAATTCATATGGAAACACAAAGGAAATACAAATTAAAACCACAATGAAACATCATCTTACTCTAATTAGCCTGATTATTATTAAAAAGGCATTTTAAACTAATAAATACTGGTGAGAATACAGAGAAAAACGGAGCTCTTAAACACTATTGGTGAGAATTAAATTAGTACAGCATTATGAAGAACCATATGGAGGGTCCTCAGAAATCTAAGAGCAAATCTGCCATATGATTCAACTCTCCTACTGATGGACTTCAATCCAAGGAACATAAGTGAGTATAACAAATAGATATCCAAAGTCCTGTGCTTACTCTGAATCTATTTCCAATACCCAAGACACAGTCTTAACCTAGATTATACACTCATAAATGGACTGGCAAACAAAATTACACATGTATATGTATGTATGAGTATGAGTCAACCATAAAAAGAGTGAAATCCTGCCGTCTGCAAAGTCCCATGATATTGGAGGGCATTATATTGAATGGTATTAGCCAGATACAATAAAATAAACACTGAACATTCTCTTTCCCATATGGAGTCTATAAAAGGTTGCCCTGAATGTAGTTTAGTGGTTACTAGAATCTGGAAAGGGTAAGGGAGAGTGAATACTATAACACAGCTAAATAGAAGGGATGGTATGATGTTTCATAGCACAGAAGGGTGACTACAGTTCTCAGTAACCTACTAGAGATTTGTAGGGTTCTAGAAAAGAGCTCAATAGCTATAAATATAAGAAAGTCAAGAGAAAAAAATCATAATTACCCTGACTCAATCATAGCACATTCTATGAATGTATTAAAATTAAGGTAACCTTACATGTACAATTATTACATGTTAATAAAAATAACTTTAATTTAATTTAAAACATATAGTATAACACTATAGTAATTAAAACAGCATGACACTGGTATAAAACTGGACATATACGTGAATGGAAAAGAATAAAGTACCCAGAAATAAACAAATGATTTATAGTAAGAGAATGAAGGACCCCGAAATAAACTGGTGGTATACAGTCAAGTAATATTTAGTGGAAGCCAAGAAAACACAATGAATAAAGTACGGTCTCTTGGGTGGTGTTAGAAAACTAGATATCCCCAGGCAGAAGAATGAAATTGGACCTGTTTTATGTTACTCACAAAACTGGCTCAAAATGGATTGGATACTTAAATATAAGGCTGAAACCACAACAATTTCTTTGAAAAATATGTAAGATAAATTGGCCTTAACAAAAACTTTTTTGATATAACATCCAATTTTCAGGACACGGAAGCAAAACTAAACAAGTTGGAGAGCATTAAAGTTCCTGTTTAACAAATATTTCTGCCAGCAAAATGGTAGGCAGTAAACAGAATGGCAGAAAATATTTGCAAGCCAAAACCAATAAGGGGTCAATATTCAAAATACATTGAAAACTTATACAATTCAAAGGCAAAATAAGTCATTATCCAATCAAAACTGAGTGAGGTACCTGAATAGACATTTTACCAAAGAAGATACACAAATGGCCACCTTCAAGCCATTTAAGCATGGCTCACCAGAGAAATGCTAGGAACACACCAACAACCATGGGGTGCTGTAGTACATACTCTGAGCAGAACACTATAGAAGCCATACTGACTAACTAAAAATCAAAGGAAAGATCATATGAAGAATAAACAAGAAGCCATGAATAGTGATGAAATTTAATTTAGCTTATAATGATGGCTCAACTTGGGAAATAAGACTATTAAAAGGGACATGTTCTCTCTCTCTCTCTCTCTCACACACACACACACACACACACACACACACACACACACACACTTAAAAAAAACCTTTTTGCAGGGTTAGGGATCAAATTCAAGATGTCACCCATGCTTGGCAACCATTCTACCACCGTAGCATACCCCTAGCCCTAAAACAGGACATAACCCTTGTTTCTGTGGACTTGAGAATGGCGATAGGCAGGGCAATCGAGTTTATTTCGGAGGACACAAAATAGTACCAGTAGATAAAATTACAGGGAAGCATTTCACCTCAGTATGAAAGAGTTCTTCGTTAAGAGTCGGAGTGGCTTGAAATTGAGCATGGGATAGTGTGAAGTTGAGTGATGTGGATCAAACAGGCCACAAAGCCTGCTCTACAGAGGATTTTACGTGGACTAGTGCAATGGAGCAGATACTCTCTGAATGTCCCACTCACACTAACATCAAAGTCATCAGAACTGGAAGGGGAAATAGAAAGTGAAGTCCAGCACAGGTGGACAGGTGGCTAGCACATCATCAAACTTTGTGGCTATCAGGCCAAATGCTGTGTGAAGTTCTGGAGTCCTTGAGCCCACTCTAGTCCCATGCTCCTTTTTAAGGCAATAAGCAAACTGTCATTTCCATACAGCTTCATGTGTCATTACTAAGGATGTATTTTATAATTTTTTTGCCATATGTTATGTGTACCGCTCTTATAATTTATTCATTCATGCAAGAAGACTTTCATTGAGCCCTTTGAGTAAAACAAAAACAAACAAACCACACTAGACTCTCTATTTAGGTTTGTTTCTTGATTTCCCTCCTCTAGATAAACTTTTATCTATATGCTCATGGCACAACATGCTTTGGAAAGCTACGTCTAGCAATAATTGAACAGCGCTTCGTTGGAATACCAATTGAGGATAGTTAAACATCATTGTAATTTATAAGTAATTACAATTCTACTCTGTGCCTTAATTACTTTTCTCATTGTTTGGTCAAACTGCAAAGCAACTTTGAGGAGGGTGGGTTTATTATTTAGGTTCATGCTATGAGGAGATACATACAGTCCACCATAGCAGGAGTACAAGGTGGCTGGCAACATGGCTTCCAGTCAGGAAACACACAGAAATGGATATTGTGGTCAATGTGCTTTTTCTTTTTGTCCTTTTTATTCATTCTTGGAACCCGGCCCATAGGTTGGTATCTGCCACACACAATGTGGGTCTTTCCTCCTCAGTTACAATTCTCTAGAAATGCCCTCACAGAACACATCCAGAGCTAGTCACCAAGGTGATTCGGAATCCAGTCAAGCTTAAAATCAAGGTTAACCACTGCAGTCTATTTCTGTAACCTTAAAAACTTCTAATTGTGACTGTCTTGATCAATTGACTACTAAAGGTGATTCTCTTCCTTCGACCCTCCTGATGCCCAGCCTCCATTTAACAGCCAGACAAAAACGGCTTTGGTCTGCGTCTGCTTGAGCCAGGCAGCTCCCAGTCTGTTAGGGGGACTCTGACTTCCTTTGTGTCCCCTGTGTGTCTCCATTTCTTGTCTGTGAGAGCAATGTGATAATGGCAATGACAATGCAGTAATGACAAACGGGATTACACTGGTGCTGGAGGGAGCCGAACTTGGGGAGTGCCCTAAGAATGAGTGAATAGTGTTTGCTGATGCTCAATGTGGCTGTGTCGTCAGACGCCTTCATTATCTTCTGGGTTTTTTTCTCTCCATCTGACGAATTCCAAGTGCAGTGCCTTACCTATAGAAGGCACCCCATAAACAGCATACGGAGTTATTAATAAATCAGCATAGGAAGCATGAGTCCTGTCCTCAAGGAGCTCACAGTCTGTGGGAGAAGCATATATACAGCTCACCTTCTGCAGCTTTGGAAATGACTTATTCTCCTGGGGAAGTTCAGAGAGTAAACCACAAAGCTGCAAAATCACCCCTAAAACGTGTCTGCACCACCTCCCTACACACACACACACACACACACACACACACACACACACACACACACACACCAAGTGTCCTTCCTGACATACTGTATTTATTCAGTGCCTGTTCAGAAGAGTTAATGATTGCCATGTCTGGGAAAGGCCAAAGATGAGTTATGTAGACCAAGCCTCAAGTCCACCAAACCTACCCCACCTGAAGAAGGAAAGAGATTGGTGAGGGTCATGTGACTTACTCTTATGCGAGTCACCTACCACCTGCTCAAATCACACAGCAGAATGGCTCCTTCCTACCGAGCCACACTTTCTGCCCTCAGGGATGAGATGCTCTTAGTCTCGTTCCACATCTGACCATGTTTAAAGTTCCCCATCAATTAGTGCCTTCTGGAAATATCCCTCTCCCTAACACATATACCACTTAACCCCATTGTAGAAAGGGGAATGCTCCTGGGTAGGGAGTGTGATAAGTAATGGTTAGGGCCACTTCCAAGGTAAACATGTTTTCCTGGGGGTTGGATTTTTGATATGACAAGGTTTTGGGAAGTAGAAGAAAGATCCCTTCTATTCCATACAGGACAAAGTTATTTGTGGTTAGGATTTAATTCACCAGTTATCAATGTGGAAGCATAGGGATACTGCTCTGTGGTGGAGCACTTGTGTAGCATGCACAAGGTTCTGGGTTCAATATCTGGTATTGAAGAAAGAGAAGAAGGGATGGAGATGGTTGTTAATGGAGAGTGAGAAAGAATTCCCAGCTACCAGTGGAGGAAACATCATCAGGGGCATAAAGAAATCACAGGGGTGCCGGGTGGTAGTGGCAGCAGCGGCAGCGGTGGGGTGGCGGTGGCAGCGGTGGGGTGGCGGTGGCAGCGGGCCAGCACTCAGGAGGAACCAGGTGGATCTCTGTGAGTTCAAGGCCAGCCTGGTCTACAGAGGGAGATCCAGGAAAGGTGCAAAGCTACACAGAGAACCCTGTCTCGAAAGGAAGGAAGGAAGAGAGGGAGGGAGAGTGGGAGGAAGGGAGGGAGGGAGGGAGGGAGGGAGAGAGAGAGAGGAAGGAAGGAAGGAAGGAAGGGAGGGAGGGAGGGAGGGAGGGAGGGAGAGAGAGAGGGAGAGAGAGAGAGAGAGAGAGAGAGAGGGAGGGAGGGAGGGAGACAGAGAGAGAGAGAGAGAGAGAGAGAGAGAGAGAGAGAGAGAGAGAGAGAGAGAGAGAGAGAGAGAGAGAGAGAAGGAAGGAAATCACGGGGGATGCTGGTTACAAATAAAGATGCCTGTGCTCTCTGCACCCAAACACTCAGATTCAAAACATCCAGAAATCAGTGTGATGAACATGACTCCAAGGAGATCTTTCTTTCTAGACAGGTTTGTACATCGAGATGGAGGCAGCGCCCGCCATCACAAATCTATCAGCATCCTCTGAGCTGAGACAGACAGTCAGTAATTTCCCCTGGGCCTCAGCCGCAAGCGGTGCAGCGGTGGCGGCGGAAGCAGGACCTGGGTGTGCTTATCCGAAGGCCGGATGACATGCCATTTGATTGTTTTCTACAGCATTGCTCCCAGGGGCCAGAAGGCTATGGCCAATTTTCTTTGATGTGACACTGAAGAGATTTCCCACTTCACTGCTGCCTTTCTCAGAGCTGAGTCAAAGCTGCGCAGGCACCAGGTAACACATCTAATGCGGAACTGCTGTCTAAGTAGAATGTGCCGGGGCATCCAGAGTTCAAGGGCATTTTGAAGGTCACAGCTTAAAAGGGACTCAGACTCAAACTCCTCCCTTCCTCCCAACTGCCCTCCCGTGTGGAGACGTCTTGGGACCCTCCCTTATTCATTCCCAGGATTCATTTCCAGCAGTGGAACAAACCAGACCTTGGGTTGGGGTTTGAAGATGCCATTGCATAAGATGCCAGAGAGGCTAGACAGCAAGGGTAGGGGGTGGGGAGGTGGGGGGTGGGGAGGTGGAGGGGGTCAGGCTGCAGGCTTATGCTGCGTCTCAGTGCTGTGTTCTGAGACCTCACCACAGTTCTGCCATGCTAGTTTCTAGGTATTTCAGTGCCTCACTCAGAGTTTGTAACGCCAGGAAGGCTGGACACTCTTTGGATGGAGGCTAACTTTCCTCTGTTCCTCCTTTTCTCCAGGGTCCTGGGGACTCTTTCTTACCGAAATCCTCGTCGGCCAGCTCCCAGAACTCAGAGGGGTGATGTGCTGGTTAAATCGGCGATGCTTGTGGCTGGCCATGCCGACTGAGGAGCGTGCTGGAAGAAAATCACAAGCCACAAGTTACCTTTTAGAGCTTTATTGGGAGAGAGAGGAAGAGAGACAGAGACAGAGAGACAGAGAGAGACAGAGAGAGAGGGGGGAGGGGGAGAAAGGGAGAGAGGGAGAGAGAGGGCCAGAGAAACAGAGAGACTGCATGGAGGGAAGAGAGCAGAAAGAGAAAAGGGAGACACACAGAGGACCCGCCCACTTTTTAGGCTGGGCCACTGTCCCTGGCTGATGAAGTAATTAAGGACAGAGTCCTTACATGATGCCCAAACACTAGATGAAACTGTTTTAAGAACCTTAGTCATTAGTCTAAGAAACATTCACTTTACAGGGGCCTTCAAGATCCAGAGAGAAGCCTTCAGGATTTGGAGAAATTAATAAGTCAGTCCTAGTGGGGAAGAGAAGGCCTCATAGGCCAGCTGTTTACAGGAGGGAGAAAGAGAAAGCAGAACACGTGACAACCGCCTAAGGCTAGCATCCACAACCTTTGGTGTCTGACACAGCCATTCAGAAACACTGCCACCTCCCTGCTTCTGTTCGTGGACTCCAAGGCCTGGAGCATCATGGAAATTTACTGCGGCCGTGGAAAAGTTCCAGGAATCCAAACTGCAAGAGTTGTATCTGCGCTGGGCTGCTGGACACTTGTCTGGCCATTTGAAAGGGAAAGGCTTGCAAATTAAATGACAAATGTCAGCTAGGGCCCCGGGAAATAATTTAACATTCATATGGGGGGGCAGGGGGGTGGTAGCAGTTGCTTAGTATGGTAGGGCATCTTTAAAAGCCTTGGTATGAATCTAACACATACCAAGTTCTAGAAAATGCTGGTCCTCTTGTAACTGGTGTTCCTTCACTTAGGTTCTGGTTGAAGAGGCATGTTCAATTTGTGAAAAGTCTTCAATCTGTATTCATAGGATCCCCACACTTTTATTTATGCATTGAGTTTAAATTAAAAGGTGTTAAATTTCTATGGGCTAGAGAAGAGAGCTCTTCAGTTACAGGTGTTTGTTTGCTGTACAATCATGGAGACCGGAGTTCAGATCCCAAGCACCCATGTGATAAAGCTGGGCATCTCATGCATGCCTGTAACTCCACCTCTGAAGGGAATGGAGCCAGGGGAATCACTAGGGCTTTCTGGCTGCTAGGGGGTGGGGGGACCTTGCCTCAAACGAACAAGCAAAGAGTAACAGAGGAGGATACCTGATCCACGCATGCTTACAGGCATCTATACATATGCTCACACACAGAAACCCACACACAAATAAATAAATAGATATTCTACAGTAATTAAATTTAAAAAGCACTGCCTATCACAAGTGAGTGATTAGTTCATTAAATCAGGTCTGTCTCTGCTTGAGTTAATTAAAATATTTGAAATTTCTAAATTTTATTTTTCAAATACTCATAATTTGATATTCCTTTTTATGTGAACATACTTACACAGATAAGATTGGGGACAATTTCCCAAGCTTATATATAATATACATTATACATATAATATATAATATACATTATATTATATATTGTATATTATTTATTACATGTTATATTATATATGTTAATATGTTTAATGAATGTGTAAGGGTTTTGTCCTTAATTAGGTCATCATCCTGGGACGTGGGCCAGCCTAAAAAGCGGGCGGGCCCTCTGTGCCCCTTCCCTTCCCTTCTCTCTTTCCACCCTCCATGCAGTCTCTCTGTCTCTCTCTCCGTCTCTCTCCCCCTCTCTCTCAATAAAGCTCTAGAAAGGTAACCATGGCTCGTGATTCTTCTGCCAGCCTGGTCTATAGAGTGAGATCCAGGACAGGCACTAAAACTACACAGAGAAACCCTGTCTTGAAAAAAAAAACAAAACAACAAAAAAAGCAAGGAACTATACAGATATATACACATACACACATATACATATATATAATATATAATATCTATTCCTCCTTGATAACACATAATTTTAATCACTTAAGTTTTTGAACTTTGTGTATGTGTTTCCTATCTGCCTCTCCTGCTTGGTATGTGCCATGAGAGGCACACAGGGCATCTCATTCCTTATATTCCCTGCAACCAATAGGATGCCTAGTACACAGGCAAATAGTCAATATTTGTTGAATGAAGAAAGGAAGAAGCTGAATGGATGAATGACTGCGAAATCTAGCATTCATTTTAGTTGAGCAAATTCTTTGACCAAGCCCTTGATAAGACAGAAGCTCATATCCCCGCTGCCATAAAGAATCCATGATAATAATGTAAAGAAACAAAAAGGCCTTTCAAGGAGTTGCTCAAGTTCTTTATAGTGTAAATTGTTCAAATGAATGTCAGAGAGCTTTGTCCTTATTTTTATTACAGGAAATTTTTCACCGTAGAAGTACCTTAAAAACAGGTTCCCTTCATTTTAAATGTATTAGTCTTCCCATTCATACCTAAGAAATCCTTATGATAAAGTCATAAAGGACCCAAGGGGAAAATAAATAAAATATAAGTTAAAAGCTGAGTGGTTAATAGTAATAAAAAAGAAATTGCCTATGTCAAGCACAGAGAAACTACAATGGTAAGCACAACACAGAGAGAGGAGAAGGGCGTTGTGTCAAAAACTACGGGTACCTCAATAAGAAATGACAGGGCAGAGAGAAAAATTACCCTGCGTGTGAGGAGGGATAAGCGCAGAGCCCACTGGGGAAGGCTGCTCAGGTGAGGATCTGAGCAAGGCTGGGCTTGAAGCGGAGAAATTCTACCTTCCGAGCTACAGCCCCACCCCCCCCACACACATATATTCCCATGTTCTCACCCACTAACACATTTCCTGTCTTGCTGTAGGCCGGCCTCCCCCCACTCCCCACAGAACGGTATTGCCAACACCCCTCAGGGAAGTAGCTCTTAATTTCGGACATTTTCTCTCTTCAGTCCTCTGTCAGAACATCATAGGCTTGGGTCTCATTTCGTTAGAACCCAAACTCTTTTTTCCTCTTACAATTTTACTTCATCTTTAGTGACAAGTTTACAGAAGCAGAATTCCCTGTACAGGTCAGGGGCTTTAGTATATTGTATCTACATGATCATCACTATAATCGGTTCTAGAATAGAATCACGACCCTAAAAATAAGTTTGATACCCAGATCTAAGCAACCACTTCCCTGGTTTCTGGCTCTAGATAGACACCTTCTACAACTGGAACAAAATAGTGTGTGGTTTATCATGTTTGGCATCTTCCTGTAAGACGGAAGCTTTCAATGTTTATCCCGTTATAGTAGGAATCAGGGTCAGTATCTCCTTCCTTATTTCTGAATAATACTCCATTGTATGAATAGCCAGCATTATATTTACTGATTCCTCAGATGATGGATGTTTGGTTTATTCCTACTTCTTGGCCATGATGAATAACGTTATTGGTTGGTCACAAAGTGTTTAGTGTTCTTTCATGTTGTGTTAGAACCAGAAGTGTAGCAGTCGTCTGGTATAATCCCTGTATAACTCGAAACTCTTTTTTTACAAGCCTTTAAAATTGTGGTTAGCCTTATTTCAGGGACTCCAAAAATGGAAAACTATCCCTGTGAAGTAGAAAACATAAAAATTCCTGCAAAACGCACTATTCCATTCCAGAACAGGACTGTCACGACTTCTGTGCATTCATACTTGGAACTGCCCTGTTGTGTCTGGACACCATTGTCTCACTGTAGTTGTCCACTGCCTCAAGTCTTTCTGCCGCCTCTCCCACAAGCCTCAGGAGGAAGGGCTGGCTATAGCTGTCCTGTTTAGGGCTACTAATTCCCTTCTGGAATTCCACTTCCTCATCTACATAATTAGAATATCAATCCACTTTACCTCAAAGGTCTTGTGGGCCACAAGAATATATTATAGAGATTCAGCTGTGTATTAAAGCTACACTTCGACCGACCAAGGGTCCGTCAAACAGGAAGCCATTTATCACGGAATATTTGGTGTTATACAGCTTTAATATTCAGCTGCCCCTTGCTATGAATTTCTTGTGGGCTCATATATTACTAGACCATTTGGCAAACAGTTCAGCTTCTCAGACCTGCTGAACCTCTAGGTAACTAACTGCCCCACTGAGCCTAGGAGACAAGCAGGCTGCAGATGCATAGCTTTGTTTCTTGTGCAAATGAAGCTCAGACCATCCCCTTACTTCAGGCCTAGGGGCATGGCAGAGAGACTGACTGAGGACAAGGACAATAGGGCATTTGCATAACCAGGTGCCGTAAGGACTGGAGCAGAATTCCACAAGCAGACACAGAACCACGGAGCCAGAGAAAGGAGAGGAAGATAGAGTTTCTGTAGAGGGTAAAGCAGAGAGCTTTTGGAGAGAGTTTATCAGGGCCAGGGGTAAGGAGTCAGGAAGGAAAGATGGAGGATGAAGGAACAGAGGATGAAGATCAGGTCAAAAGCATAGGAGCTTACGAAAACTATGAAGACAGGAAAACTGGGCTCAGAGAAGAGCTGATGTGAGGACAGAGCTGAAGCTGTATAGATAGAGTTTTGTCATAGAAGAATAAAGGAACTAAAGAGTGTCGTGTACGTAGATTCCTTTCCTGCAGATACCCCACGCCTCTCAGGACTGTGGGAAAAAAAATTTTCAGGGCTGGAACTTGGGAAAATTCTGTTATCTTTACATAGGTAGCTGTGAGAAATAGGTAAACCAAAAGCACCGAAATGGTTAATATTCCCCATCATTGGCAAGAAGCTATCATATGCCCTCCTGTGAGCTATCAGTACTAGTTATCACAATATCAGATAGAAGGTCTCTTTCTTTCTGTCCGGGGTACCTACACTGTTCTGTAGCGTGAATCCTAATTGCTCTTAATAAAAACCCGGAGTCAGATATCAGGGTAAATGCTGAAAGATCAGAGAAGTAAAGGAGCCAGACATTAGAGAGACTTCTTTACTCTGCCAAATCCTCAGATTTAAAGGGCCAAGCTCCTGTCTCTACCCCACCTCATCTCTTCCTCTCTCTGCCCAGCCATATCACTTCCTATTTTCTCCTCCAAAGTGCTGGGATTAAAGGTGAGTACCTCCCAAGTACTGGAATCAAAGGCATGAGATCCCAAGTGCTGGGATTAAAGGTGTGTGCCACCACTGCCTGGCCTCTAGTGACTAGCTCTGCACTCTGATCTCCAGGCAAGCTTTATTTGTTAGAACACAAACAAAATATCACCACACTGTTTCCCACATCAGATTATCCATACATTCCCCATATTTCAGGAAATAATATTGAGCACCATTAATTTTTCCCAGATATGTTATATCGGCATGTAAATACCACTTTCATTAAGCTAACATTCTGGGGGTGGGGAATGTCTTCCCATATGCTAGCAAATATCATAATCAAATGATCATTATTTAAGAAGGAAGTTTAAATTAGTAGTGACTACTAAAGGAGAATCATTATAACCAAATAAAAGCAGTATATTTAGGATAGCACACAGAAAGCAAATTTTCCTTTGAAGGGAGGTATCTAATGAAATTGTTCTCTAACATCCCTGGACATTCCTAGCAGCACTGGTCGCTGAAATGGATCTCTGCTGACTGTAGATGCAATCCTCCACAGCGAGGCTGTCAATCATAGCCTTTGAATGCCTTCTCCCAGGGAATTGCTGTGCCAGTGTGTCTACATACAAGTGAGTCTGGGATTTATTAGCCGCACTGGGCTCTTATCAACAGAGGACAAGAAATCCCCCGTGGACCCAAAGCAGCCATTTGATTCACATTTGGGGCTTCAGTAACAAGAACTCTTGGGTGGATAAGGTCTCGGGGGACAACGAAAACCAAAATAGAAAGCAAAACCAACTATGTAAGAAATAAGATCACCAAGCAAATGAGGACAACGTCTGTTCCTAGACTTTCTCAAGCACACAGATTTCTGTTTGCTCCCTTGCCACTTTCATGGAACTTTCCTCATCCCCATGGGGTTCTGGAAGCTGAGGTAAGTTTTCTCCAAGACAGTGTCTCTATGGAGACGGAGAAAGTTCTGGGACACATGAACATCTAAGAATTGGTTCCTACAACTTCTAAAGGCAGCTCAGCCAGAAACAGGGTCAGTCCAGTATCCATTAGCAAAGACTAGTTAAGACAAGCATTTCTCAGACATGATGACATGCATCTCATGATCCATTTGTCAGACATGAAGACGGGCACTTTCAGTCTGTGGGGGAATCCACATCTGGTTCCACCTTCAAGAAAGTCATTACATGTGGAAACTGGTTCTGAGAAGCAGAAATCAGAGGTAGAGGATTCTCTGTGTCATTTGAGAAGGAAACCAGAGAGAAGAGTATGAAGGCTCCACAAGTCTCTCACTGATTTCCACACAGTTTCTGGGGGTGAACCAGCAAGTACCCCTCATTCCAGTCCCTTTTGGGGGAACCTGAAGAACAATAGCTGTACCTAGAGCTTCCTGTGTCAGCAGCATGTAGGGTGAACTTCAAAGCCTAGAGAACTAGTGACCTAACCGTGTGAGAGGGACAAGCGACTCTGGGCCTTTTCTAACAGGGTGGGCCTTTCCATTTCAGAGTCAGCCTTGGAGACCAGGGAGAGTGGGAAAACTAATATCTCACATGTGTTCAGCACCGGGCACTTCCTAAAAGTCTCTGTCCACTTTTAAGCCCAATTATGGAGCCCCTAATGGAAGTTGAGCCATTTACTGGGCACTTTGAATCCACTAATTTATTGTAATTTTGATAGTTACTATGTTCGCTGATTATTGTCAGAACCGAATTGGAAATTGATAGCTTGCTCCAAGCTCAATCTAGAAAATGGTAACAGGATTACATTGCTGATTCTATGAAGTCTCCGTTCGATGTGTTTCTCTACTTAGAATGAACATCATTAACAGTCTCATACTACAGCCTAAGGAAATGGTGAAAAGAATTTACATTGGTCTTATGGGCTGAACTATTTCCTGGACTATTTGTCATGGACTCCAAATTTGTCCCTCTAAATGTGTGTATTGAAATCCTAATATCCCGGATTTGAGAATGTGCCTGTACTTGGATACAGAGCCTTTAAATAGGCAATTAAAATGAATTGAGGTCATATGAGTTGGTTCTAATCAAATGTTTTTGTATTTGAAATCTGTATAAGGAACAAGACAACACACAGTCCAAAGGGTAGCCATGTCCACACGTAGAGAGAAGATAGACGTTTACAGGCTAAAGAGAGAACCCTCAGAAGGGAACAAACTGGTTGGCTGTTAATTCGTGGCTCTCTGACCTCTTGAACTATGGGACAATAAACTGAAGGTACCGGTCCTCAATATTTTGTTTTAACAACATTGACAAAGTACTGCTCTGATCCTTTTACTTTGCTGCTGCCATGGTAAAGGTAAATATGATGTCCACTTTCAAGGTTAGCGAAGGTGAAAGAAGCCAAGGAACAGGAGAGGGCCAGTCCCACAGAGTCTGCATTCTCTTCCTTTGATGCCCCACCTGGTCTCTCAGGCCACACTGTTTCTAACCCAGAAAGATCTTCATACCCGATTCCAAAGCCCAGGCTTGGAGACTCCTACCAGAAGGGGGTGTTCCCAGAAAGCATGGGATTGCAAAGGAAAGACCACCCCAGTCAGAGGAGTTGTCACTGGTGACTACAGTATTTGCAGAGAACCTCTTAGGAGAACAGCTTCCCAGCCTTGGCCTCCCAACCACACGGTTTTGTTTTGGTTTTGTCTTGTTTTGCTTTGTTGTTCTGTTTCAGGAGACAGGGTTTCTCTATGTAGTACAAGCCGGCCAGAAACTTAATGTAGATCCTGCTGATTCAGAACTCTGAGCAATCTTCCAGCTTCCACTTTCTGAGTACGGGGATTACAGGCAAGCTCCACCATGAACAGGAGAGAGAGAGAGACTGTGTCTGTGTCTCAGTGTCTGTGTGTATGAGTATGTGTGTGTGTCTGTGTGTGAGTGTGTGTCTGTGTGTGTGCAAGGAGTGTGTGTGTGTCTGTGTATGAGAGAGTATGTCTGTGTGTGTATGTGTGAGTGTATGTGTGTGTGTGTGTGTCTGTATGCATGTGTATTACTGTACAGGAGACTGAACCCACAGTCTAATGCATATTAGACAAGCCCTCTAACACTGAACTACATCTCTAGCCCCCAGCTAAAGAACTTTTCTTAGCAGGCGCATTGCTCACATTTTCTGGGTTCACAGGACACGAGAGCTGATAATGGATTTTCAGCTGACCTCTCTCCCTTCATCTCATCAACAGTAGTACAGTGGGTAAACCCGCTTCCTCTGTGAACTACATGATTCAAATGTGCAAAGCTGAAACTGTGAGTTCTTCTACTCCCCTCTGACTCCACTCTGTTTCAGGCACCGACTGTTCCTGTTGGCAGAAAACTTGATCTAGTCAATTGAGATAAAAAACAGTAGTCATGTTCAAATATGGTCATTTCCATATCCCTGCTCTTTAAGGAGTATCACTGTTTGGGGGGGGGGGGTTGCTGAGGTATAGATGATCTGGAGTGAAACAGGCCTATGGTGGCTTTCCTTCTTCTATCACAGACATCTGTAGCACTTCCTGGGACACCTGAGATTCTATCTGGTTTCCAGCCTTGGTCCACATTGGTCCCTCTGCTTCTGCTTCCTCCAGATCTCTAGGTATAGAGGCCATCACTTGGGCAATTCTGAGCTGTTCTTTACCCTCCAGTAGGGTGTTTGGACCCTCCCTCCTGAGGGATCATCTAGGCAGGAGGAGACTCTGGGCTAATCCCCTGTATTGCAGTACACACACACACACACACACACACACACACGCACGCACACACACACACACACACACGCACACTCACACGCACGCACACACATTATTTGAGCTGGGCGTGGTGGTGCACAGCTGAGATCCCATAAGACTCTGTTGCAAGAGCATGACTCCTTCAGCTCCCTTCCTGGAACTCCCTCTCCTCCCACTCTGCTCCTACAGCAAGAGATGACCTTGACCTGGACTCCTAGTTCTAGCCCTCTCCCAGCCCTGAACAGAGGCACGCTCAAAGCCTCCTTTAAATAAAGTACAGATTCCTCTTCTCCAGTGTCCCTTTTACCTGTACAGCCTCTGGGAAAGGCCTGTGGCCCCTCATGAATCTTCTCTGATGAATCTTAGATTTGAACAGATTTAGACAAAACCAACTTTTTTTTTTCTTTCTGTTTCAAGAAATTCTAAGCTCCTGGTTTTCCCCCTTAAAAACGACATAATTATACTTGCTTTTATAAGGGAAACATGAGTGAAACAACCTATTTGGGGATCACAAAAGCCCAAATATGACTTGGTACTGCTGTGTTTTGTGAAATCCTTGTTCCCCATAATCATGCTGCCAAGTAACTAGAGAGCAAGTTCCCAAGGTGACAAGGAGTTGAAAAGGGAGAAAACAGCTCAGGTGTTTGGTGTTCTGTTCATATGTCACCTCCTCAAGGGAGGCCATTCCTGTCCTCTCTCCCACTGCAGCCCCTCGACCATACCCTTCACCTTTTGAACCTTCTTGCCAGCTTTCTTGTACTTAGTGTCACCCATTTATATTGTTATCCCTCTGCTCTTCGCTACCCATTATCCACTGCCCTGTCCCCATACACACCCAGTTAGGATGTAAGCTTGAGGAGCGAGCAGACTTGGACTGGTCACTGTCAAATTCCTAGTGATTAGAGTATGTCATGGATAGAGGATGTCAGTATTAGTGTTAGGAAGCAATAAGGGAGGGAAAGAGGGAGGGAGGGAGGAGGGGCTTGTTATCTGGCCATCGCTCTCCTTCCTCGGCTTTCTAAACTTCCCAAGGCACCAAGAGTCTCCAAAGGCATTGCCCAAAGCTTGTCATAGTTTTTCTTTCATGAGCCAAGTTTGTGTTCTCCTCTGCCTTTCTCCCACCCCATAGCTGACTCCTGTCTCGGGAAGTTCTTGAGAGGCCACAGGCCTCCCCTTAAGGGTTTGCTTAACAGGGTACCTCCTACAGGGATCGTCGAGTGTTCCCTGGGGCATATGCTTCTGGACCACTAGGACCACCCAAGCCTTCCTCTCCTCTGCTCACCCCACAACAATGTAGGGGAGAATGGGATGTCTTGGGCCAAGAGTACAAGTCACAGGGCAGACAGCGGTTCAGTTTCTTCACCCAGGGCTACATCCTGAGGTCTTCATGTTGGCCCACAGCCCTCACCCCCACAGGGACAGCCAGCCTCCTCCTCAGAGGCCACCCCTTCTGTGGTCCTCCCTTCCATGTGGGCTCTTGCGTGGCCATGCTTGCTTTCCTCTTGCCTTTGAGCTTATGAGCATGACGTTGAGGCATCCCCTCCAACGTCCTTCTCATTTCACTTGCCTGGCAAACTTCTTCCTTTCAAGATTCAACCCAAACCTGGAACTTGCCTGATGCCACCTCCTTCTCAGTCTAGATTGATCCTCCTCCTCCTCCTCCTCCTCCTCCTCCTCCTCCTCCTCCTCCCAAACCCCAGTGTTTGTCATTCTGTATCATAATTACAAGCTCCCTCCCCTTTCACCCCCACTTGCTGTGGGGTTGGGGGGAGTGATATTGAAAACAAAAACCAGCCCTGTCTGGTGTCTGCTGTCCCGGCTGTCCCTAGTCCAGGGTCTGACGTGCGGTTGTAAAATGAATGTTTGGACATTCGTTTATTCATCCCACATGCTGGAACAGGCACTAAAAGTACTAAAGCACAAACATCAGACACCTCTCTGTCCCCAAGGGGGTCTGCGCTATAATTGGCTGGGGGATAAGCAGAGCAGGCAGCAACCAAGTAGGTAAGTAATTGTTGTTATTATTAAGGTCATGAAGGAGATAAATGGTATTTTTATTAACATTAACAGAGGGGTGTTGCTTTAAGAAGAGTAAACAGGAGAAGTACAAGAAAAGAGATGCATGGATGAATGGATGGATGGATGGATGGATGGATGCATGCATGCATGCATGCATGAGTAGGTGGGTGGATGCATGAGTAGGTGGGTGGATGGATGAGATATGAGCACAGTGAAGTTGGGTCCAGAGTACATCCTAATCACTAAGACTCTCTGAAATTTGGGAGAATTTCTGTCCCTCAGAATCCAGCTAGCAGCAGAGATTTAAACTTGGCTTTATAGGCAGATGGCAGTGCAGACTAATGCAGAAGTCTTCTTTCTAGTTGTGTATCTTGTGGGTCAGTGAGAGGGTAAGGGTTGGGATTCTGGAAACACTATCAGGATAAAATGCAGTCACTCCTGAGTTCACTGTGCTCCAGCCTAGAGGTAGGTAGGCCCTGGAGACAGCATTAAAAAATGCACGGAGTTCCTAAGCAAGCCCCTGGGAGGCAGAGGTGTAAACAACTAAAGACACAATAGAAGTACAGGACCCGGGACAGACGCACTGGACCACAGAAGCGCAGAGGATGGGCAGACAGCAGAGAAAGACAAGGAGAGCCGAGGCTTATTTTGAACTAGACTTGTCTGGAAGATTAAACAAAAGGCATGACAAGAGTGGCTCCAGCGAAGAGGAAGGTAGGAAAACAGGGAAGCCAGGAGACAGACACAGGCCAGCGGAGGCCAGGTGTGATGGGTGCTGCAGCGTGGAGGTGGAGGGAGGAGGAAAAGGAAGAGGTTGGCTCCAGCCCAAGTATGCTCAGGCAACACAGGAATGTCAGACATCCTTAGAGAAGACAGCCTGCGAAAGGTCAGGAAATGCACATTCAAATTCCGAGTCAGTATCTGCAGGAAAAGGCAAGTAATTACCCCCACCTGCAGGGCAGCAATTCAGGACGGGCCCTGCTCCCTGGGGTACCACACCTTAAGGAATACAAACTTCTGGGTGAGGAGCTGGTGGGCGGGGAATATCTGGGGAAACCTTGGAATATGAAGGAAGTAAGAAGAGGAACCAGGTGCCTGACTCCCTCAAGCACAGACAATAATCTTGAGTCTGGCCCTAGCAGCTCCTGGATCTTCGACACGACCCAGGAAGAGTTGTGTGGAACCGAGGGGTGGGCTGCTGAGCGTGGAACCTCTTGTACCTCTTGCCTGGGGATGTGTTTATGAACGACCTGTCCCTCTAGCAGGAAAGTGCCAAACCATGCCTTTAAGAGCAGTCATGCATCCTGGGGCTTCTGACAACCTCGCCTGTCCAGTAAGGATGACCCCTGTGCTCTCTTACTCTTGATTTTTCTTTGAGGGGTTCTGACACAAAGACCTCCTGGCAAAGGGTCTCAAAAGGCCAAATCTAGTGCCTTGTGGGAAATGGGAAGTGGAGGTATATAGCAGGTACATGATTGTTTTGCAATAAAGAAGCGTGACTATGCACACAGTGTGTTTATATGTGCTGGAACCTGGGTACACACAAAAACACAGAGCCTTTATGTGTAAACATTGGTTAGATTATATTGCACAAACAAAACCATCTTTCTCTCACTTGATGCTACACTTTGCCTTGGGCTTTCTCAGGGGGAATTCTGACTTCTGAAACCGTGCATATGGGGAGACCTGAGGAAAGCCACTAGTCCTGTAGGACTAAGGATTTTCTTCCATAGGATTCATTGACTGCTTCCTTTAAGTCTAGATTCTAACAACTGGAGGCTACAAAGCCTTAGAGCAAGCACTTGGGGGAAATATGTCTAGAGAGGTGTCCGGGCAGCAGCTCGCACCTTGTAACTTATTTAGTTGATCATTAGCTCACCCACACACAGATCACAGGGAAGGCAGAGGACAGGTGCACTCAGGGTTGAGAGCCCTGCCCAGCCCCGCCCAGCCATCCACATTGAGCTCCTGTTTCTACTTCCTCGTGGAATTTCCTGTATCATGAATCTGGACCATCCCTCCTCCCACCCCCTCCCACTATAACCCCACTCCTGTCTTGCAGCATCCTTTTCCTCCTGGTGCAGCTTCCAGTCTCAGAAATCCCCAGGTGTGCCCTGAGCTGTTTCAGCAGTCCTTGGATCTGAGCACTGCTCTCCAGAACACTGGAGCTCAGCTCACTTCACAGTCTGTGGACGGATCCCCATCCATGTCACTGCAGCATGGAAGGGGCCGGGTGAGATAGGAAGTAGAGCCAGCCATCGGCGCGTTTTCTTCCAAAAATAGAAAGCAGAGGGCTAAGAGCGAGGAGGTAAGACATAAAATCACCCAAGGAAAGGAAAGAGAAGGTAATAAATAGGGAAACGCCCTGTCAATGAAGAGGTGAAGAGAGCCAATTGGGACAGAACAGAAAGCTTGCTAGAAGTGAGCTAGGGCTGCCTTCCTCTCACTGGGCTGAACACTGAGGACGAGGGGTCAGGAAGCCAAAGGAGAGAGATGAGTTGGAAAAGCCAGTTGTAGAGAGAGTTTAAGCAATCAGGACTTGTTTGGGGATAGTGGTCTTCAAACATCGAGTACAAAAATCATCAGGGAGGCTTGTTAAAACACAGATCACCAGAGTGGGGATGTCACTTGGTGGCCACAGTGCTTGCCTAGCATACACAAAGTATTGGATTCAAACTTCAGTTTGTCACACAGTGGACATGCTGGCACATGCACAGAATCAAGCATTTGGAAGGCTGAGGCAAGAGGATTAGAAGTTTCAGGCCATCCTCTACTATAGAGCAAGTTGAAGGCCAGTCTGGGCTACATTGAGCAAGTCGGAAGTGCCCTTAGAAGGAGCAATGTGGCACATGGAACTCTGAAGCAATTACCCTCCAAACGTGAAGCTTTAAAAGCTCTACTTTGAGATGTATCTACTTTCTTTGGCCCTAGATGCAAAAGCTGGGTTCAGTAGCATCTGTTTCTGTGTCCCAGCGCATATCTGAGTCTGACAGTGGGGCAGGTGCTTGCTTACCACAATTTTCTTGCCTGTGACCTCAGAGGTGAAGATACAGGAACTCCAAGGACCCTTTTGTTGAAAAAAAAAATTCCAGAAATTTCTGAAATTTGGTACCCATCTTGGTCTACTTTGACCAACCCTAACAAAATGCTTATCCTTGGCCTGGCTCTCAAGGTCACTCAGAATCCTGTCTCCAGTGTTCTGCTCAGGTCCCTGCTGCACTGACCCTTTGTGTATCACCCTAACTCTGCCTCTTTGCTTTTGTTCACACTGATCACCAGCATCCAGAGTTCTCTTCTGCCTTTAAACGCCATTCCATTCAAAAGGCATCCTGCCGTTTCCATAGAGAGCATCTGTATAGCTCCCATCCACTCCCTCTCTTCTGGGTCTTCCCTCACAGAGTAGACACTGCACCATATCATGTTCTATCCCTGTACTGTGCCACCTAATTTCTACCTCATCCCATTAGTTTTCACATCTGTTAGTCTTTTTTTTCCCCTATGAATAATGTCAAAGTTTGAAGATAATGTCTGGGTGCTCCTGCTTCATGGAAAGAAGAGAAGTTTTTAAAGAGAAGTTAAACTAGACAGATACAACCCAAAATGAACAATGCACTGGGTTCTTACAGGCATTCATCCAGGGATGACATCACAAAATACCACAGGCTGGTTGGGTTAAATAACAGAAATTTACTTCTGTGTATTGGAGGTTCAAATGCCAACACATTTGGTTTCTTTGGAGGTCTTTCTGTGTGGCTGGCAGATAGTCCCCTTCTCCCATCCACAATTCTTTTTCTTATAAGGAGGTCAGAACAGATTAGGGTCCACCTGGGTTTCCCCATGTTAACTTTATCACCTCTGTAAAGGCCCTATCTCCAGATACATGTTGTATTATAAAGAAATAGGAATTAGGGGTTGAACTTATGAAATTAAAAGGTTGAGTATGACCCATCCCCCAAATCATTCCAGTCCCCTTAACCATGGTTTAGAGTTGGGGTAGATGCATGGCCCAAAAGCAGACAATCTAGCTAGTTATCTACCATGTGGCTTTATATAAAAACTTTGTCCAACAAGATTCAGTGGTAATTGCCTAAGAAGAGTTACTATCTTTCTTAAAGAACCTGAAATGGAGAACATAAAGAAAAGCAGCCTGTGGTTCACAGAGGAAAGACGGAAACGTTAACAGTTGTGTTCTTCATCTCTTCTCTCCCATTCGGACTCACTGCACACTTAGCTCCCCAGTTGTCCAATGCATACCCATCGAGTATGTTCAGTGGAGACAGACTCGATAGAGGTCTACATTTCCAGCATAACTTTACCTCTGGACACTAACAGCACCCGGCCTCATCTCTGAACACCTAGTCCTTGCTCCTAGTTTACTCAAAACCAAAGTTTTCTACATTTATTTTCACCAACGGCTAAGTATGGTGCCTCACCCTTGTATCCCCAGTGTCTGGGAGATAAAGGTAGACCCAGAGTTCAAGGTCACCCCCACTTGGCTCCACGGGGAGTTTAAGACTAGTCTATTAGGGCGGGAGAGGTGGTTCAGTGGTTAAGAGCACTTGTTTTTGCTGTTCTTGCAGAATACCTGGGTTTGATTCCCAGCACCCACAGGGTGACTCACAACCATTTATAATCCCACTTCCAGGCAATCCAGTGCTCTCTTCTGGCTTTGATGGGCACCAGGCAAACACACACAGTACACAGAAATACATGCAAGCAAGTCACCTATACCCATAAAACAAAATGCCTCTATTTGGAGGCAACTGTAGATATGACAGTTACATATTCTCAAGGGCTCCCAAATTCTACCTGGAACATCAGATAGAAACTACCCTCCTGTATTGATCACACTTAAGACAAAAACCAAAACCCAAAACAAAACAAAAAACCCAAAAAACAAAAACAAAACAAAACAAAACAAAAACAACCTTTTCCTGGGCCTGCATAGTGATTCAGTGAATTATAAATTCAGAAATGGACAGTTTGTCTCTGTGCTAAGATCTGGACTATCATCTGGGATGACACAGTTCCTGTGGATTATTTGAATGTAGGAGAGTGGGATCTTGTGAAGGATGACTACTCAGAGTTGTGGTCCATAGGGACTGTTGGCCAGGAGGACCTCAGCCAGGGCAGTCAATGGAACACCTTCTTATTGCCTCTCCACAAAGCTGTGTGAGTGGCAAAGAGAAGAGCCTACGTGTTAAGAGCAAGCTTCTCAGGAGAACTCATTGGATATGTTAGCCTAGTTTTCAATGGAGCTTCCTTTCTGCTGCAGTTCTACATGTGCTCAGTTCCAAGGGAAGGGGTGTAGGCTCTGTCCCTCAAAGACAGAGTCAAGATCACATTGCAAAAAAAAAAAAAAAAGTATTGCCATGACTATAACTGGAAAGAACAATTGTTTAGTCAATTGTTTATCTTGTTTATCTCTCTCACCTGCTAAATACATGCCCCTGAGACTACCAAACCTCACTCTATCCTGACACCAGGCCCTTATTGAAACCAAGTACCTCAGATACAGAAATTTGAGTTCCCTTCCTCAGTCTAAACAGTGGGCTAAAGTTACTGAACACACACCCCCAATTATACAGTGTTTGATGTAGCCAAGCTGGACACTCCTGTTCATAGAGGAAGGAAGCAGGAGGTGCCTAGCAATCACGGGTCCGGACATCTTTCGGGAACACAGAGGGGCACACACTGCCGCTGTCCATTAAGCTGCTCTGGTCTGCTGCTTGTGCGGAAGCTCTTGGCCCAGCCCTCAGGGTCCTTGGCTCTGCCACTGAGTAACTTTCTCAGCCAGCTCAGTACATAGACAGAGGAGTCCAAAAGTCCCATTTCGTTTGTGCTGGGTCTGAGGCCTTCAGTATAAGCTGATAAATCCTCTTTTTAAAACTTCGTGAACTTGGAGGGGGTGGAGGTTGTCCATTTATAATTTATTTGGTCAGACTTTAAAAAGCCACACCACAAATCTTGTGACTGGTCTTTCTTTCTCCACTTTGGACTCCCTATGGCATTATATGAGGCAATACTACCTATAAGGTTCTTACGTCTTTCTTCTTTTAACTACACGTATTTGTTTGCGGTGGGTGCACTTTAGCTAGGGCACTTGCATGTTGGGTAGAGGACAGCGAGCAGACACAGGTCAGCATGTCCTTTCCACCCATGGAGGTCCTGGGGCCAGACAAATGTCATCAGGCTTCACCTCTGAGCCGTCTTACCAGTACCCCACCTCTTTTCTATCTTTTCTTGTCTCTTGAGAAAGGGTCTCCCTGAATAGACTTCAGGGTGACTTTGAACTCATGACTCCTGTCTCAACCTTATAAATGCTGGAAGTGTAGGCATGGGCCACTACCACCGACTCCCATATTATCCTTACTAGCCCTATTGCCAAACAGAGGGGGAGTCAGATGTTGATGGTCCTTCTGAGGTGTCTTAGACAACAGTGAGGTGGGGAAGCTACAGAAGGTCTAAGACAAAAGCTACATAGAAGGCTAGACGTCTATTTGAAAAAGTCAAAGGCTTTGGACAAAAGCTTTACCAAGGCTGAACCACGGGACTCTCAGGTCATTAAACTCGAATTGTGAACCAGTGAAAAATGACCAAGCATACAAGAAGTCAACACTAGTGACAACACATTTAGACAACTAACAATTGCAAATATCAGAACTATCAAAGAGAGAGAGAGAGAGAGAGAGAGAGAGAGAGAGAGAGAGAGAACGCCCCCAGGCTCCAACTTGCTACCTATCTATACCTCCCAAGTGCTTAGATTACAGGAGCAAGCCACTGTATTCAGCTTCTCTCTTCTCCCTCTCTCCCTCTCCTCTCTCTCTCTCTCTCTCTCTCTCTCTCTCTCTCTCACCTATATATATACACACACACACATATATACATATTACACACACACACACACACACACATGCATGTGTGTGTGTGTGCTAGGTATCAAATTCAGGGCCTTTTGCATACTAGGCAGACATTCTACCAACTGAGTTCCATCTCTGATCCAGAAAATGAGATTTTCATAAAATAAAATATTGAACAGTGGATAACTTCAAATAAGAAAGTTTGGTATACAAGGAACCAGCAGCGGTGAAAAGCCACTGGCTGTCACCCCATAAACTGCTTCTTCACTAACATTGGGAAGGAGGGAAACAAAGTGAAATGGAGAGATCTAGTGTGTGGTGCAGGCTGTGCCTCCAACTGGGAAGCACTAGGGAGGATCCAATGTCACCTATGCAGAATTCCTGCCCAAAATTATTGATTGGGTTCAGACCATGGAGAAATGCTTAGAAGAATCTGAATTGAGGAATCAGTTTGGTGTGGGCTCTTCAGAACTTCAGGATTAAGGAGTTTTGCAAGCGGAACTCAGAAAATGCCCTTGGCTGTCTGTCATACTTTGCTCTTCTGTTGCTGTGATAAAGGGGTTTATTTCAGCTAACAGTCACAGTCCACGGCTGAGGGAAGTCAGGGCAGGAACTCAGACAGGAACCTCGGAGCAGGAACCGCAGCAGAGACTGGAGAGGAGAGCTGCTCCCTGGCTTGCTCTCCATAGCTTGCTCAGCTTACTTTCTTACACAACCAAGGACTCCAGGGAGGTGTCACCCACAGTGGACTGGCCCTCCCCCATCAACCATAAATCAAGAAAATACCCCACAGACATGCCCAATGAAGGCAATTCTTCAACTGTGTTCTCTCTTCCCAGGTGACTCTAGTTTTTGCCAAGTTGAAAAATGAAGGGGTGGGGGGTTGGGGATTAGATAGATAGAACTTCCCTCGCAAGCATGAGGACGTGAGTTCAAATGACCAGAGTGTAGAGCTGGATGTTGTAGCACTTGTCTGTAACCCTGGAACTTCTGTGATGGGATGAGAGCCAGAAAAAGGAGAATCTTTGCAAGTTCTTGAACCAGTGAACAACAATGGATCCTGTCTCATTCATGCATGTGCTAGCAAATGTGCAGACCTGTACTTAGACACACAAATGTGCATACTTACACACATGTAAGCAACTTGTTAAAGCGGTTAAATTGGCCTGGATGTCGGATGAAGATTGTGTTTTCAATGTGGCACTTTCTGAATCTGACACTGGTGTTTTCGTTACATAAGAGAATGTCCTTGTTCTTAGGAAACCCGTGCTAAGATATTCAGGTAACAGTAATTGAATTCTGTGTAAAAAGGACTCTTCAGTGGTACACTGGAAAATGGTGTGAGCACGCAAGGGTGAGGGGCACACAGAAAGACTAGTGTGGGAAAGGGCTGAAAGTTGGGGGACTCTAGATCAGCGGTTCTCAATTTGTGGGTTGTGACTCTTTTGAGGGCAAGTGACCCTTTCACATATCAAATATCCTGCATACCACATATTTACATTGTGATTCATAACAGAAGCAAAATTATAGTTATGAAGTAGCAGCAAAAATCATTTTATGGTTAAAGGCCATCATAACATGAACAACTGTAATAAAGGTGGCAGCTTTAGCAAGGGTGAGAACCACTGCTCTAGATAAAGGGTGAGTGGACAACTCCAACTTCTCCATCGGTCAGATTAAAAAGTAAATAAAGTGACAGGTCGAGGAAAATATTAGCCACAAAGAGAATGCAGAAGATGCAGCGTTGGTTCCCTGCTGTGTGAGGACCTCCTTCCTGCTCCTGAGTGAAGCCGTTCCTCTGTGCCTGCCAAAGCAAACCTTTCATTACCCTCTTTGGAAAAGGCCAGGCAAGATGAGGTAATTTCCCCAAGGCCATAGAGAAAAGTGTTAAATAAGGCCTTGAATAAACAGAAGCTGCAAAGCCGAACTTCAGACACATCTTTGCACACAGTTCCTGCAAACAAGAAAAAAAAGGGGGGGCGGGGGAATAACTAATCTGTCCTAGAAATTGGAGATGATCCCAGGAGGGGAACACACAGATAAATACTGTGACATTGGGTGTGTTGGAGCCGTGGGCTTGAGGTGACGTTCTTTGGGCTTTCCTTTGACAATGGTTTAGAACTCTCTGGCCAGGGGAAGAGACGAAAGGAAGATGAACTCTGCTCTGGGCAATGCTACGGATCCTAATTTAGAGGGTGTGGGGCAGAGCCCGTGTGTCTCAGCTGTACATTGTGCTCTTACCGCCACCCCCTGCAAAGTCTAGCAGAGGCCTGTCCCAGCCACTGATCAGTCCTTTGTACTTGAACTTATGTCAGTGGCAAGTCACACTGTCACCTGAAAGTCCGAGAGGCCACCCAAAGACAGGCCACTATGAGGCCAGCAGAGTGCAGCATGCAGTGAATATTCACGCAGCCTTAGGTCTCAGAGGACTGGTGGAGGCAGATAAGACTGTTTCCTTCTTCCTTCAGGAGCGGGCACCTCCGTGAAGGCCTCTGGGATTCTGGGTTCATACTTGAGCATTTTCCGTGTCACTTCTTTTGGTCAGAGGTGACTGGCTTCGAGTTCTGCTTTTGTTAGCTCTTGGCAGATGTGTGATATCATGTTCGACATATCAGACCGCAATTCTAGAATAATCTGTTCAGCTTTCCGGTATCCTAAAATGGCTTGTTCCGGGAGAGAGACCCGCCATCTTAGGAAACAGTCTGGCATGTGCTGATATTTTATAATTCCGAAGTCTTGTCAGAAGCAAGTTGCACACTGCAGAAAAGCGCCTGCAGTGTTCACAGGAGCTTCCAGAAGGGAAAACTACACAGCGGGGGGAAGTGATAGAAATGCCTAAGAGGAGATGGCTTTGCACGCTGACAGAGGAAAATATAGGTTCTAGACTGACAGGAAGAAATGGCCTAGATCTGAGCCTATACCTGAAACCCCAGGCAGGAGTATTGCCCTAAATCAGAGGCCAGCCAGGAGTACATTAATGAGTACCAGAGTACCTTGCCTGTCAGTCGTGAGTACCAGAGTACCTAACCAGTCAGTCAGGGATTTCTTTTCTTTCTTTTTTTTTTTTTGAGACAGGATTTTTCTGTGTAACAGCGCTAGCTGTCCTGGAATTCACTTTGTAGATCAGGCTGGCCTCGAACTCACAGAGATCTGACTGCCTCTGCCTCCCAAGTGCTGGGACTAAAGGCGTGTACACCACTGCCGTCTGGCTGCCAGTCAGGGATTTCTAATAGTAGTAGTAGTAGTAGTAGTAGTAGTAGTAGTAGTAGTGATATAAGGAGAATATCCTGATCTCCCCCACCCCCAACCTGCGACAATCTCTATGGCAACACAGAACTGAGTGGAAAGCTGAGTCATTGCTACCATCACAAAAGGACTTCAGCACTCCGTGGAGTGCGCAATGTGGTTGGGGTCAACGTCCCTTTACTGTTGATGCAATAAGCACAGCTCTTACCTCAAAGGGGATTTAAAAAAAAAAAAAAAAAAAAGTCATTCTGGAGCCAAATGCGAGAGCCTGGGAACACAGATTCAGGTTGCCCAAAATTCCATGTTCTGATGCGGCAGCAGTTTCATGAGGTTCTTATGGGAACAGAACAAAGAAGCTCATAAGTCAATACACTTCCCAATACACTGGTGGGAACATCAGGTAACCAGACTACAATAAACCAGAGAAACAAACCTCTGCTCCAGGCCCCAAATGACATCTAAACCCTTTTAGCTTTGGGGTTGGTGGGAGCAAGAGGTCTGGTCGTACATTCCAAAAGATTTATCTAATAGTCACAAGAGTGTTAGGTCATTCAGAAGGGGGCAATCGATGGCTATTAAGGGAGATAAAGACAGCACAAAATAATTTGAAACGTTCCAACCACTCCACATCATTAAAGTCCTACACAGTCCATCAGCCTTGGTATTCACAGCTTCTTTCCAGGAACTTCTGTTCATAATATCTAGTCAGAGTGAAGAAAAAAATAAGTAAGTTTATTATTATCATTAAGTAGGGAGACAGCTCAGTAGCTAACCCCCAGCACCCTTTAAAAAAAGTTGGATGTAGCACCATACACTTGTAATCCCAGTGCTGGAGGAACAGAGACAGGTGGGTCCAGGCCTGGGCTTGCTCAACAGCCAGCCTTGCCAACTTGGCAAGTTTCAGGCTAGTAGGAGACCTTGTCCTTTAAGAAATCAAATTATCCCAAATTTTAACATATGTTTAAAAGTGGACAGATAACACCCAAGGTTGTTCTGTGACCTTTGCACACACATGTATGTATTCATTCATACAACGTGAACATGTATGTACAAACACACACACACACACACAGTTAAATTCATCATTTTATATTAATTTCAAAATTTAGGAACTTTATCTTCTATAGTATACTACATAAGTTGGGGATACAAAAATAACAGTCCCTCCTCCCAAATGACTCACAGTAGTGTGGAGATGAGCCTTCATAAAACCACGGAACCGTTAGACAGGGAGAGAACAATCCAGGAAGAGGGAAGATAAATCATGATGAACCACCCCAGAAAGGATGAGAACAGAGCTCCATACTCAGGCCAGAGAAGGAAGGGAAGAGGGCAGATGACCTGTAGCACAGTGCACAGCAAGACTGTCAACATTACAGACTTTAGAATAGAATGATGTCAAGTCATGATGAGTTTATAATCTTGGAAACCTTCAAAACTTAGATTGAGGGGAAAACTGTAAAATTTGAGAATCATCAGATTAAGGATCCGTAGGAAAGTACTTAATTATAACACTAGCAGTTGCATTCTCTGGGTATGCTTTCCGTTAAGTTTGGCAATCAACACCTCTAACATTCACTTTTCAGACAAAAGCCCAGTGTTTCATGCTAAGTGAAAAAAGCCAGGCATAGGAAGATAAATACTACATGGTCTTACCTCCATGAGAATCCTTAAGCCTAATTCACAGGAACAGAAGAGAATGGAGGGTGGCAAAAGTGGAGTGTTGGGGGGAAGAACATGTTGTCAAAGAACATGAATTTCAGTTAGACTGGAGGAATAAGTTTAAGACATTTACTGTACATCACAATAACTATAATGCATGATAACATATCTGACTTTAAAATTGCTAAAGTTATAGGTTTTAATTGTTTTCAACACACACACAAAACATAAATGTATAAAGTGAAGTATAGATCACACAGCTTGAGCTATAGGTTAAATAGCTTGATATAAAATGTTTTATATCAAAATGTTATCTTATATCATAAATATATATAATTGCATGTCAACATTTAAAATATTTTCATTAAAAATAAGTATTTTTAATGTTAATTAAAGTCAATATTTTAAAAACATAAATATTTATATATTAATATAAGGCAGTGAGATATTTGTTATTTTCAAAATATAAACACAAAGATAAACCTAGAAAATAGATTTAAGAAATAAAAGCACCCAGGTCAAATGCCTTTTGTCAATGCTAACTAGTTTTAATTATGACTTAGTTAAGGAGACCTGGGCTACAGCCAGGTGGGCTCCATGCCTGATGGGACATCTAGGCAAGTGTTGGCTTTACCTTGAATGTTAGAAGTGGTGACTCTGCTGGACCGGTGGCATGTCAGCCACCATCATCACTAGAACTAAGGCCCTGGCAGACTCTAACACTGTCGGTCCCAGTGAAGCCCCTCCTCCTGGGGCAAGCTTTAGGAAAATACAGAGAACCTAGACACAGATAGAACCTAGACACAGATAGGCAGTCTCTCTCCAAACTATCTCACCCATGAGAGATTATTGTGGTAACTAAATTTTCCTCCTCTCTCCCTTCCAGAGTGCTGACACATAAGCATTTTTCTGTCCTTCTGAAGTATGAAGTATCTTAAAGGGTCTTTGATCCTTTTTTTTTTTTTTTCTCTTGCCAGAGCTGAGGACAGAACCCAGGGCTTTGTGCTTGCTAGGCAAGCGCTCTACCACTGAGCTAAATCCCCAACCCCCTTTGATCCTTTTAATCTGTAAATGTTTAAGAAATCCAATTCAGGGTTGAGGATTTAGCTCAGTGGTAGAATGCTTGCCTAGCAAGCACAAGGCCCTGGGTTTGATTCTCAGCTTAAAAAAAATAAAAATAAAAATAAATCCAATTCAAATTTTAGGCAAAGTTGGCAAAGTTTTTAAAGGAAATTATAAAATAGGCTCTCTATTGATGTCTAATTCTTCTCTTTTCTTCCTCAGAATCTCTTGTCATTGGATCTCATTTGAAGAAAAAAACAAAAAACAAAAACTAGTGGGTGTTTCATGGGACATTCTGACCAAGCAACTTCTATCTCTGGTAGTATCTAGTCAGTGATTTCTCTACTGAAAAGGTCTACTGAAAAGTTTATTTGTTCACAAGTCTACCTACCATTAGGCTACATAGCCAGTGTGAGTGGTGAGTCTGGCACACTATTAGGCATCCTCCAGAGCTCAGCTTTCTCAGTCAGGGCCACCTACAGCTCCTTGGTGTGGTCATTAAACCTGTTCACACGTGGAGGAGACAGAAGCACGGAAACGTCCAGCTGGAGAGGAGCCCCCAGGTGTCTGGCCAGCCTAAGAGGAGGCCTAGAGACTGTCCTAGGTTGCCACAGCAGCACAGCATGTGGGTTAAAAGGGCCAGCCAAAGAAACCCACCCTGACCCTGAAACCAGAGTCAGTGAAAGAAACACCTTGGCCTTGAAACCAGAACCTACAAAACACACCCTGACTCTGAAATCAGAGCCAAAGAAACACACTTTGGCCCTGGAACCGGAGCCAGAGAAAGAAACACACACTGGCCCTGAAACCAGAGCAGAATCTGCCCTTGACCAACTAAACATGAAACCAAGCAATCCCTGAGCAGGAAAACCAAGCAATCCCTGAGCAGAAAACCAACCAATCCCTGAGCACGAAATCTAGCCAATCTGAACTTGTCTAAACTCAAGGGGATCGAAATCTGACCAATTCCTTCCCTGATTTTTCACTTGATCTTCACCCTGGAAAAACTGCCCTATAAAAGGCCCTTTGCCTGTTCAGTTGGGAGCTGTCCTTCTCCACCCTGGCAATGGCAGCCACTCTCCTGGATTCCTCCTCCTCAAATAAATCTCTTGAAAGAGTTTTGGATGAAGATCTTCTTTAGGCAGTGCGGAGCAGAATCTCTGCTGGGAAGCTCCCCTAGGGGATCAGAGCAGAAGCAGCAACTGACACCACCGCTGAGAAACCCCTTAGGGAACAGAGCAGAAGTAACAACTTTTCTCTGCAGCGGGAGCAGATTGATACATTTCTGCAAGGGTTTCCCCTTAGCAGAGTGAAGCAGAAGTAATAACTTGAGCTGGAGCTAGGAAGAAAGGAAACCATACCTCTGCTGGGAAAATCCCTTGGGAGCAGAGCAGAGTTCAACTGTAACAACTCTCTCTCTCAAAGAGGAGCAGGATTGCCACATCCTGCAGGGAGACCATCCCCAACCAGACAGAGCTGACATCAAGATACCTTTACCTCCAGAGCTCTAGGTACCCTGGATACCTCCCTTCACAGCTGTAGGTATAGCTGACTTCCCAACAAGTCAGAATATCTTCCCCTCCAGAGCTGTAACACTTGTAGGTATAGCCTCACTTTCCAACAAGTCAGGATATCTTTCCCTCCAGAGCTGTAACACTTGCACAACAGAAGCGTGATCCTGCTGCCTGAGACTAGCTCCCCCAATAGCTACCTGTCAAATATGAGGCAGGTCAAGTCTATCACCCCTACCTCACAAGAAGGTAGATACTTAAAATTCTCTGTATCCGTGCATTCTTTCTACAGTCTTACTTGCTGGCATGCTGACAAGGATCAAATAAAAAGAAGACGATGCAAATTTGCACTTCTTTTAAAAATGCCCTGTTGAATATTCACCTGAAAACATGCAGGCCATAACATTACAAAGCACACTGATAAAGGCCTCCTGCAAAATGTTGTTAATTAGAGATGCATGCAAGCCTTTGTTTTAGATTTAGGGCTTTCTACAGTATCACATATGTATCAACTTAGATAAATAAAATCGATAACCATAATTTTTATGAGAAACTTGGTAGAGAAAACATGCTCATTGTCTTCCTCTGGCTGTTCTTGTTAATTACAGTGTTTCTGTTGAACCTTGACAGGTGGTGCTTATAAACACGCCCTCACACCCAGGAGAGACCTGGTAAACTCCTTCCTGAAGAATTAACCTGGCCTTGGCAAGATGGCAGCCCTGGAGGAAACATATCAACCCAACATAAACAAGAGGTGACAGCTTGCACAGACTGGTTTCCAGGAGGCGGACTGCTCCTGATCCCAAGTTCACAGTCCCCAAATCCACTGCTAATTGACTTGGAACTTCACGTTGGTGTAAAATAGAGAGCTAACCGCACTCACCCTGTTGGGATGGTAAGCAGAAATGAGCCGGGTGTGGACAATGTCTGGAAGACCCTAGGTTTGTCATGTGATCGTTTCCCTTACTTGGGCTTCATTATGTGCCATGTGTACTCAGCTCTGCAGAGAACACAAAGACCAGTTCCCACCAGTTGTTGGGCATTGTCAAACATTGGGCAAAATGCTTTATTTATTTTGTTATTTAATCTTTAAGCAACTTGGTGAGGTAGATTTCTTAATCCTATTTTTCAAAGACAGGAACTGAGACTTAGGTGGTTTTTCTTTAGTGTCACAAACCTAGAAAACCCTTTCTCTAGAGGATTTTTTTAAAAAAAGGAAAAGATGTTGTTTTAGGTCAAGCTCTTGTAACAGACTAGCTAGCCTGGGAGGCTCATAAACATGACAAACTTCCCTGTTTGGGGGTCAGCAAGTCTGAGATAAAGGCCCTGGCCCTTTTGGTGTCTGGTGACAGCGTAGCTCATGGGTGGTCATCCTATCATGTCTTTGCATAGTAGAAAGGATGAAAACTCTCTGAGTCTCTTTCATAAAGGATTCGTGTATTTACAAGAGCCCCACTCTTCAGCGATGATTATCTCCCAGAGACCCAGTTCCAAAGACCATCAAGTTAAGGGTTAAATTTCAACATATGACTAGAGCAGGGCATAAGAATTCTGTCTGTTGTCTATTTATATTTCAATGTCTCCATAACTATGTATTTATCTAACACATAAGTCAAATAAATTCAATATAAATATTTATGAGATGAAGTGTTTGTCAGGGTATGAGTGTCATAAAATTAATAACTATAAAAAGCATGGAATTTGTATGCCTTCTAACCCAGGAGTTATATCTGATACCCTACATCTATTGGGAAAAATACATCAGGATAAAAGCACCATGATGGGAAGCTGGAAAGACAATTCAGTGGTTGAAAAAGTGTATCGCTCTTTCAGAGGACCTAGGTTCAGTTCCTAGCACACACACTGGGAGGCTCACAATCACCTATAATTCCAGCTCCAGGGGATCAAAGCCCTCTGTGGGCACCTATTAGGCACACGGTATACATTCATACACTCAGTCACACAAACATAAAATAAAACAAAATAAATCTAAACAAAATAGTTAACGTACCCTGATATACATTACAATAATGCATTGTAGCATCTTTTGATTACAACATAAAAGCCTTTTGGCATGAAACTAAACGGACCATGTAATAAAAATAATAAGACTAAGATGCAGTAGAATCTTTAAAAGAAAAATGTAGCAACATAGGAAAGCACTATCCAAGATATATATCTCCTATGTAATTGTAATCTTACATTAAACAGAACAAAAATCTTTCTGGGCAGGCGGTTTCTGAGAGCAAAGGGGTCTTATCTGTCACATGAAAAGGAGAATTGCTTAGGACAATGTGAAAAGATGAGGAAATCTACCAGGGTGGGTGGAACCATGGAGGAAATACCCACAGTTGTGGCTTCAGACCCCTGACCATGGAATGACCCCCTCGAACTAACCAAGTCTCCCCACCAACTATCCTGAGATTGCAGCCAAGAGCCTCCCTTGTGACACTCTGACTTGGGCCTTGGACTCTGACAAATTCAGAATGCCTGCTGAGCTGCTCAGGGCTGAAACACCATGACTACTTTAGTGTCTGGATATTTTGTTTTAGTTTATTGCTGATACAATAGTTCAGGGAACTGAACTTTGGTGATTAAGCAGCTCTACATCCTGGGGCCAAGCAGCTAAGAATTGGAAATTGTTTCAAACTTATTTGCCAATGCAAATATATATATATATGTTTTGATTTTTTTTTTTTTTTTTTTTTTGAGATAGGGTTTCTCTTTGTAGCCTTGGCTGCCCTGGAACTTGCTTTGTAGACTAGGTTAGCCTCAAACTCAGAGACCTGCCTGCCTCTGCCTCTCAAGTGCTGAGATTAAAAGCATGCACTACCACCACCCAGCACCAATCCAAAATTTCTAAATTAATTAATGTGATATATGTGTCTTTGTGAGTTTATGGACCTGTGTGTAGGCATGCTCCTGTGCACATATGGAGGCCAGACAGGAATCATGTGTGCTCGTCTATCACTCTCCACCTACTCTTCTGAACCACATTTTCTTCCTGAACCTGAGGCTCCAATGTCATTGGCTGTAAGCCCCAGAGATTCCTGTGTCTCTACCCCTCTCAGAGCTGGGTTTATAGCAAGTGCTCTTAACTGCTGAGTCACCTCTCCAATCCATTTTTAAAATTTTACTCTTAGTAGTTTGTAGATTTTTTTTTTTTCTTACTGAATGTCTAATTTTTTTAAGTACCTGTTTGGTAGGCCTCTAGCTGGTACCAAGGAAAGGTCCACTCACTGTTTCTTAGAATTATCTGAATTATTTTCCAACTATTGATACAATATTATTTGAAAAACATATGTGTTCCTTGAAAGGAAAACATTTAAAACCACAGCTTGAGAATCTAGCTAAGTAAACCCTAGAAGAAATCCATTGGATTACTTAAAATATCTCCTCCCACATGTATCTAAGACAAACAAACAAAAAATGCTTCATGACTCCATATTTGCTACTAATGAGGAAAACACACTATATTTACTAGAAAAGAACTTGGTAAGGGGCTGGGGAAATTGATTAGTCAGTAGTCAGTAAATGTTTCCATGAGGAGCTCAGTTGTATCCCCAGAAGCCACAGTTTTGTAAAAGTCAAATGTGGTAGTGTATACTTGTAATCCCAATACTGAGACCGTAGCAACAGAGGGCTCCCTGGAGCTCACTGTCCAGCCAGCCAACCTAGCCTAATTAGCCAATGAGAGATTCTTTTCCCAAAATCAAGGTAGACAGCTTCCCAAGGCTGTCCTCTCGCTTCCCTACAAGTGCACACACACTTACCCACACATGAACACATACACAAGAATTTTTTGAGTTAAGACATGAACTACTGTAGTGGTTGGCCATTCCAGCTTTGACCTAGAAGTTCCAACCCCCATTGAGGCTTCGGTAACTGTCACACCTACAAGGCAGGGCCGAGAAAGGACACTGAAGACCCAAGATCTGGATGCGCCAGCTCTCTTGGTTCCTGGACCCTGACCTCTGGAGGTAGACCGAGCAGAGTTCTCCAGAGTACACCGCCGGACTGTGCTACACCTTTCCCAGACCCTGTTATCTATCCCTTCACTTGTAAGTTACCCCACAAAATAAACCTCCCTTTTAACTATGTGGAATGGCCTTAATAATTTCACCAATAAACTACAAAATGCATAAGAAATTCTTAAATTTTTTCCTCACTAGACCCAGGTCTGAAAAGCATCATGGAGAAATGGCATGAACAGAGAATACACTGGAAAGAAACAGGCAGGCCTGGTGTCACAGACAACGTGACTGTCACTGTAAGGCACAGAGAGCAATGTTTGTTTCACAAATTATTTAAGAATGGGCCAAAATACATTTGCCTGGCACAGAGGTTATTAGAGTTTGTGATTATTAATAGATAAACCACTTGACTCCGAACTCGGTTTCCTTACATATTAAAGAAAGAAAATGGCAGGACTAGAAATATAGTTCAGTGGCAGAACACTTGCCTAGCATGTGTGACACCCTAGGTTCAATTCCCCAGTATGGGGTGGGGAGGGGGGAGCTGTTAAATGGGAGAATAGATATGAAAATTATTCACTAGCTTAAAGAGTTAAGATTATCAATAATTGGGAAATTAATGTACAAAAATATAAAGCATTGATGAATACAAATGTTACCCAAATGTCTCTGAAAATATAGCAGGCTACCAAAATTTGGGAGAAAAGGGACAGGGGAGAGTGCAGGGTCAAAGATGATGATAAGGATGGGCCTAACAAAGGTGAGACTCAATGAACATGAACTTTCCAGTGTGTGAACGTCAGTGGGAAGGGTGCTCAGGCACAGAAAGGCTGGACCATAGTCCTATGGGCGAGCAAGGGGCCTATATGAGACTGACAGCTTGGAGGCCAGTATGCTGAGACAGACCAGCATGTGTGATGTGTGGTGTGCAATGGGATCCAACAAACATAAACATCTTTAACTTCAACATTTACTCTCAGTGGGGACCGTGTCAATTTGAGTAGAGAAAGGGTGCCCAAGACTGGGTTCCATTTTAGAAGAACTGCTGGGTCTATAATACCTAGTACCAAAGGTAGAAGCAAGAAAAAAGATCCAAGCAAAAGCCAGGCATCTAGGTAGCCCATAATGGGCAAAAGCCTAATTAGAGGGAGTTTGAAAGGAAATGACACAACTCTGAAACTAGCAGATTAACTTTGTTGTTGTTGTTGTTTTGAGAAGGGGTCTCATTATGTAGTCCACTCTAGTGCTGAACCTCACTGTCACTGAGACGGTGCAATGACCTGACTGGATGAAAACATTTAAGTGCTCCCCAACCTCACCTCATTCCACAGGCTCCAGGGTTACCTTTCTGAAGAACAGATCTGATCAGTGTTTGTCGCTGCCCATAGCATGCAGAATCCCTGTAGCCCTGCCCGGTCTGTCTCTCCAGGTCCATTTCCTTTCCCTCCCTCTGATTGACACACAACCACCCACCTCCACCTCCAACAGCCTCTCTCTGTGGAACTTCTCTTCCTCCCTCACAGCCCAAATCTAATAACTACTGTGGAATCACATCCTCTCCCCAGACTTCATTCAAAGCCAGAACTATATCCCCTCCACAGACTTAAGCTCCCTGTACACAGTTCCATTATATCTCTCCACAAAAATATAATTATGAACCCATAAGCCTTAAGGTCAAGGTCTATAGGGAATAACTGTGAGCTTTAAAATTAGATTAATGTGAGTTAAAACACAAGCCCTCACCTGCCATATATAATTTTAAGCAAGTTTCTTGTAAAGATAATAATTCCTCCTTTATAGCATTGTGTCAAGAATAAATGAGATAATTTCAGTAAATGATCCAGTATAGGACCTAACCCACAATAACTCACCTCAAAGTATTAATCCCTTCTGGACTTTAAGATTCCTTAGGCCATACAATGTTTTATTTATACAATGAATGTCCTTCCATTGATGGATCACTGAGGTTTTATAGATATTGGACAGGTGTTGAGCTAAATGAATAGGCTCTGTCTTCTCAGAAATATTTATTAATGCATTTAGAAGTACACCCAGAGAGGTTGGAAGGCAGGTGTGTGTGTGTGTGTGTGTGTGTGTGTGTGTGTGTGTGTGTGTGTATGTGTGTACATGCACGCATCATCGGGATATCGGGATGGGAGAGGTGGGGGATGGACAGTGGGGTAGGAGGGTAGACAGAGGTCAGAAGAGAGTGTCATTGTCCTGGAACTAAAGCAAATGCAACTGTGAGCTTCCAGACACAGGGGCTGAGAACCAAACTCCCATCCTGGAGGAGCCCCAAGAGCTCTTAACTAGTGTCTCCTCCCAGGAAGGCCATTTTGAAGTGGACTGTGACAAGAGCCTCCTGTGGTGCATGGGCAGAAGAGTCCCCATTGTTCCTCTCTGAGGAGAGTCCCTCAGCCTCCATGCATATTTTTCCCCTTGCTCTTTGGCATCTCTCTTGCGCTGCATGGTTTCTCATTTCCTCCTCCTCAGGGACTTTCCCACTCCCTGGCCCGGCTTGCTCCCTCTTCCTCCGCCATTTTCCACCACACACTATACAGTTGTCTCTGGTCTGCTTTGAGCTCAGGACTTCACAACCTTCTCCAGATCTCACCAGGGCAATCCCTGGCCCACCAACCACCCCCTCAACTAGCAGTGCTGTCTGGGGCTCCTGGTGAACCAGTCCTGTCACCAAAGAAAAACGCATAACAAATACCTTCTGCGGCTGTTGTCACGGTTAACTAAGAGACTAGAGTGCCGTGAGCAGACATCGCTCTTCTAAACACAGAAGAATCGTGTTTTATCCCAGATTATCAAATGACCACAGGGCAGATATAGAGAGGTGCATACTGACTCCTTTCCAGCCTCACCCTCTATCAAGTGGTGCTGTCGTTGGAGCACGGACACATGCTTGTGCTCAAGCTCTATATCTCCCTTATGATATCACATGTGCTTAATCTCTTCTGGAGACTGCTTTCCACGTCGGCAAAACTGAGATCCTGGCACCTGCCGCAGAGGAAATTGCAAATGTGTGCTTGTTGTCTGTCAAATCATAACAAATCAGCCCGAATCTATGGCTCAAAGACCAGAGTGTTTTGTTAGCTCTTGTAATTCATGGTTTTTCCAGGTCGGGCCTCGGAGAGGAGCCGAGATAGTTTGATTTGGGGCTCTCATGAGACTGCAGGCAATTGGTGGCCAGAGCTAGGGTCAATTTCATATACAGCTGCCTTTGATGGGATAAAAGTATGTATCAATTTATAGTCGAAAGGAATAAAAGAGACAAAAATAATGTTGGCACTCACTGATCACTTGCTATGTGCCGTGCCCAGTGTTAGATGCTCAACATCCACTGTGTATTTTAGTCCTTCACACATAGAAAGTCCTCCTTTCTAAAGGGGAACTTGAGTCTACAAATACTAAAATGATTATCCAGAATTAAAGAGCTGGTCAAGACATAAACCAGAATAAAAACAGGTGACCAGACCTTCAATCCTTTGACACTAATCACAGCGTACTCTACAAGGACCAACCACCCTAGCTGGGAGAAAAACAGCTAAGAAACCTTTGGCTTAACCCACCCTCTCCCCGGCTTCTTGGTTTTTCTAATTTGTGAGGTGGGATATCTCCATGAGCCAATGGAAAGGAACCTACAAATCTAAGAGGCCCGTAAGCCCAGAAGGAGCAATACCAAGATATGACTCATGGAGGAAAAGAAGGAGTGGAGAATGCTCTCCAGGCAGTAGGGAGGCAGGATGCCCAGCCCTGTCTGGCCAACTCACGGGCTCTCATCACTTGCCTAGGACATTGCCTGTGAACAATATCTAACCAGAGTCCCCTCCACCACCACTGTGCCAGCTTCTCTAGCTCAGGCGCTGCCTCCCATCAGCAATAGCACCAGGGATTTCCCCACAGTTTCTCCTCCAGGAAGCAGAGACATCGGGATTGACAGGTATCCCGGGATGGAGCAGGGGTGGGGAAAAATCTTGCTACAGGGTTCATCTTCATAGCCTGTCTCAAACGCCAGCACTGAGATAAGGAACAGTTCTAGCCAGGGTCACTCCGGAATTTCCTGGTCTAGCCTCTGGACCCTGACGTACAGAGGTTGAGACTCGAGTTTCCTGAGGCACAGTTCCTGAGAACGGATGCCGTGCCTCTTGGAGCAACAGCTTCAGGTTGACACAACCCTGCTCCTTCATGCCCCCGTTTCCTCAGATGCCCTCTGACACCCGTCCTGGTATTTTGGGCACCCTGCCTTCATTTTTCCCTCTCCACTCCTGTGTGTTTTAGTCGGCACTTCTCTCGCTCTTCTAGAAGCCTTCTACTCTCTAGCTGTGGTAAAACATCCAAAACAATCCTACTTCAATGTCTACAAAGTCCGCCATTAAAAAAAAAAAAAAAAAAAACACCTTAAGGAGCATGCACACCACGTGTCGGACATTGTTCCAATATTGCAGAGGAAGCAAAGAGGGCAGGAGAGGACTCCAGTTCTCTAAGCTTCAGAGGAGCTCCCACAGGAGGACTTGCCTTTTACCAAAAAATGACCTGGGTGGGTAGGGGTGAGACAATAGGGACTTCCTCACAATAATATCTGTTAATCCCCCTCACAGCTCACTGAAAGCACAAGCTACCGGGGCCCATAAAGCTCTGGAAATAGAAGAGCGCCCTCGGTACTGAGCCATGGTCTGCAGGAGGTCACTGGGACTCTCTGCATGGTGACAGGCTTTTGACCTGGACAGCCTGGGAATGAACTCATCCAGACCTTATCTGTGGCCAGAGTGTCATCTGCTCTCAGCTCCCACCAGCGGCCCGGAGTTTCCAGCTGGAGGATGCAGAGGAAGTAGGGAAGTTGCTACATCCACACGAGGTATTTCCCTGGCTTTGACCTCTTCCTTTTTGGCAACAGTGATACTTTTCCAGTTCTGTCCACAGACTGCTTCTGGAAGCAGGTGCTGACCAGTTGGCATCATGTGGGGCAAAATCTTGCCAGGGATGGATGTAGTGTCACTTTCAATAGAAAATTTACAGCATAAAAGGAGTTAAATAATTTAACTGGTAAGTCTTTTTTTTTAATGAATTTTACATTAAGAAAAAGATATTTTAGAAACCAGAATAAAATTTTCACATGAATTTCAAAATTAAAGACACATGAAGTCAAATCAGTTCAGCTTTGGGGCTGGTAGTTTTAGATACCCATCCCTACACACACACACACACACACACACACACACACACACACACACACTCCTCAAGGGTTTTCTGTTCTCGCTCCCTAGTAGCAAACACCCTGTAGGATGGCCGAACCAGTGAGAGAAAAGCACCTGCAGTGTTCCTGGACTCCCGTCCTGTCTTCTTCCAGCACTTCCCTGTACAGAAAGAGGGAAGCAGGTGAGTCAGCCAGACAAACAGACAAACAGACAACCAGACAGCTCCTTCTCCAGGTGTTCACTTGCTTTCAACATAGTAGCCCAGCCAGAAGAACCCTCCGCAGCTGGGACAGACAATTCTCTCTCACAACTGCACTTTCCAAGGGAGAAAAAGTCCAAGGCTGTGAGAAAGAGCAGCTCGGGAAGGGCACCAAGGGTGCAGATTCTCCTCATGTTCTCTCTCTGCCATTCTGAGTTGGTTGACATTTGATCTCAGGACAGCAAGATAGCTGCCATGGTTGCAACCGTAGTCTATTTGCATAATGGCATGTGGAAACCAGAAACCGGGCAACAGGGCACATTCCTACCTTGAATTCCTTTTTACAGAGTAAGAAAGACTTTCCTAACAGCTTCCTCACACCAGCAGATTTCCCCTCACACCTGAATAGATAGAATTATAGCAAAAACCAGTAGAGAAGAAGAATGAGATTTCTGTGGGTACAGTTTCTGGTCCTGGATCAAGAGGGGGGCCTAGCTTTCCCTGAAGAATGAGCACACCAGTAACTGAACGAAATGAAAGTTCTAGATGCATCTCTGACCTCCCATCTCCCCTCACCCACCACCAGAGACAGCTCTGTGAGGAGATGGGGTCATTAATTGGGAAAAAGTGACGTCAGGTGGCATTGCACCTCTGAGATGGAGGGACTTCATTTCTGGTTTTGCTTCCAGTAGTCTGACTCACACTTCACAGGGCGAATCCGTCAAGTGTTTTCCGCGTTTGAAGAGTTTTCAGCCTGGAAGGAAGGAGCGAACCAACATCAGAATGAAGCCTGGCCTTTCCCCGGCAGGTTTGCACGCCTCTGCTTGGCGATTGCCATTCACCCGCATCCCCAGGATCATGGCAGATATGGTGAGAAGCACAGATCACAAATGTGGGGTCCTAGTGGTAACTCAGTCTCTTATATAGTATGCATCTCGTTGTAGAGCCTGAAAGGCAAAAGCAGACAGGACAGGGCATCCCAAGCTCACTCAGACATCAGTGAAGCATAAGGCAGTAAGGGAGCCCAGTCACTTGGTCAAAGAGTCATTTTCTTTTGTTTCTTTCCTCCTCCTCCTCCTCCTCCTCCTCCTCCTCCTCCTCCTCCTCTTCCTCTTCCTCCTGTGCACACATGCACACATGTGTGTAGAGTAGAAGACAACCTCAGGTGTAGCCTCAGGAGCAACATCCACCTCCTTTGACACAGGGTCTCACATTAGCATGGAACTCAACACCAGTTAGACAAGGCTGGCCGGCCAGTGAGTCTCAGGGCTCCCACTCAGTCTCCCCAATGCCAGGATGACAAGGGTGTTCCTCCACACACCATTCTTACATGGTTTCTGAGATTCAAGTCCTCATGCTTGCAAGGCAAGAGCTTGGCCAATGGACCTGTCTCTTCGGCCCCACGAAGAGCCTTTTGACAGACAAGCCCATCAACACCGGCAGATAAACAGACCAGAGAACAGAGGCTAAGAAGGCTGCTGGTGTGGGAAGGAGGCTGGGACTGGTCTTCCTGACACACAGCAAGTGGGTCATCTCTTTAAACCTTTAGTTGAATATAATAAGCCAGTTCATTTTAAATGGGTAAACATCAAAGCAAGGAAAAACGTAAAACTTGAGCATTTAGTAATCCAGGCAAAAAGTAAAAACAAAGCTTGACTTTAACAAGTGAATGTAGGTTTTAAACTACAGAAAGAGCAAATACCTTGTGGCTCACTGAGGTCCTTCACACATCTTCAGGACTACTCAAACATCTCATCTGGAAGGCCTGCTCTTCATCAGATCAAGCACTAAAGAGGCAATTGCTTATACATTTAAAATAAAACCAGTAAAATCCCAGTTACATTGATGCTGACTGACCAAAAAAGAACATTTAGTAGAAATTAAGTACTTATTTACCTTTTAGACATGTAGGGTTCGTGCTTCGTATTTACATGCTTGCCATGTCTCAAATACCGAAAGGATTCTTGAAAAGTTCTGAGCCAAGACCTGTGCTCACCGCCTCAAATGAATGAAATAAGAAAACTGTCAAGTTTTAGATACTGCGAAGCCATGTAAAGGATGTGGGGGCTGCTGAACTCCAGAGGGGTTTCCGTCAGTCAGCTCCTTCAACAGTCTGCCTGTGAGGCAGATGCATACGCATAATACTTTGTAAACGACCCAAACCTTTCTTGTTACTTGATATTTTTTGAACAGCTTAGAATATAAACATTTAAATTCATTTTATTAATTAAAAAACCTTTCTGCTAGGGAGTTAGTACCAGAATACACAAAGAACTCACAAAGCAAAAATCCAGACAATAAATGACCCAATTAAAACATGGACTACAGCTCTGAACAGAAAGTTATCAAAAGAAGAAATAAAAACGGCGAAGATTGAGTGAGTTCCAGGACTGCCAGAGCTATTACACGGAGAAACCCTGTCTTGAAAAACCAAAAATAAGTACATTAAAAAAAAAAAAAAAATGAAGTTACTGTATGGTGGTGGTGCACGCCTTTAATCCCAGCACTCAGGAGGCAGAGGCAGGCAGATCTCTGTAAATTCAAGGCCAGCCTGGTCTACAAAGCAAGCTCCAGGACAGGCTCCAAAGCTACACAGAGAAACCCTGTCTCAAAAAAAAGGCTAAGATCTCTAAAAGTGTTCAATACTTAGGGTATTGCAATGCAAAAGAAAACTACTGAAATGTCATCTCACCCCAGTCAGATCAGTAAGATAAGAAAATCACTGCCAGACTCTGGTGAATGTCTTTACAGTAGGCAGTTTCATGAATTTGATAGTCAGTTCCGGGCCAGCTGGGGCTCCAGAGAGACCCTGTCTAAAGAAACAATAAACAAACAAACCTGACGGTAATGTCCGCAAAGATGCAAAAAAAGGGGTGCTGTGGATATCGCTCTGTGTAAATAAAATTCTGATCGGCCAGTGGCCAGGCAAGAAGTATAGGCGGGACAAGAGAGAAGAGAATTCTGGGAAGGTGAAAGGCTGGGGTGGAGATTCTGCCAGCTGCCACCATGACAAGGAAGATGTAAGGTAATGGTAAGCCACGAGCCACGTGGCAAAGTATAGACTAACAGAAATGGGTTAATTGAAGATAGAAGAAGTAGATAACAAGAAGCCTGCCGCGGCCATACAGTTTGTAAATAATGTAAGTTTCTGTGTGTTTACTTGGTTGGTTCTAAGTGGCTGTTGGCCTGGCGGGATGAGAGAGATTTGTCCTGACTGTGGGCCAGGCAGGAAAACTCTACCTACAAAGGGGAGCCTTCGTTCGCTGTCGGAAGTCTTGCAAACTCTGGAACTCAGTGTGGAGACTCTGGAAAGGCTGAAAGCAGATCTAATGACCCAGCTATCCCCCTCCTTAGCATATGTCCCCAAAGACTTGACATCTGCTCCATAGCTACTTGCTCAGCCATATTCATGGCCGCTCTATTCACAACAAAGGGAAACATAACTGTCCTTTAGGTGATGAGTGGTAATGAAATGTACCAAATGCTACATGTACACAATGGACGTATTCAGCTGTAAAGAAAAATGGCATCTTAAGATTTGCAAGAAAATGAATGGAACTAGAAAATATTATACTGAGTGAGGCAACCCAGACCCAGAAAGATAAACACTGTATTTCCTCTCATATTTGTGAATTCTAACTCTAGATCTTCAGATGTGAGTGTAGAACCTGGAGTAACCATAGAAACCAAGAAAGTAAAAGGGGATCCTGAGGAGAGAGCGCTAGGGAGGGCAATAGCAGGACACAGGTGCTATGGAGGGGAAAATGGAAAAAACAACATAAAGAGACTTTCACTGTAACAGGAAGATGGGGGTTAATACAAAGGGAAAGGGAAAAAGGAGGGAGGGAGGGAGGGAGGGAGGGAGGGAGGGAGGGAGGATAAACTATGGATGTTTGAAAAAGCTGTAAGGAAATGTTTTATGTTTACATAAAAGACACATATATGGTAGATGTGTGTATGTCTACTTGGAGTTTAAATAGAGTTGGACCACATGGGATGACAATACTCTCTGTAAGAGCCATAGACTGTTTTACAAAAACACCAGTACCAAGCATGGGAAAGCTCCTATCAAGAAGCGTTGTTCAGAAACTCCACAAACAATATCTATTGCCACTGCCCTTGATTGCCTACCAGAACTTGAACATAAGACCCTATTGCTGAAGACACCCCACATGTCAGATGCAGGACTTGGAGGAATCAAGATGGAATTGACCTGGAAGCCTCCTCCCACAGGACTACCTTGCATGATACCTGAATCTGCTATGCAAGCCATCAAAGGTGAAACAAATCAATCAGTAATCCTACCCAGTAGTAAAGCCTATGCACCACAATAATGACCATCCAGGCAAGACATACCCAGAGGTGCAATGTGGCACTAATATCTTTGGGATAACCAAGGGTTGTCTAATTGGACTTAGAGCCCTCTCAAGAGGAGGAAATCCATGTCTGGCACTCTACCTATAGCTGGAGAGGTCATAGACCATAGAGGAGAGCCTACCCCTTGCCACTTTCTTGAACCAGTATACTTTCTAACCACCTACTCATATGATTGTCTTATAGTACATGGTCACTTTGTTATCCCAGTTCGACTGCCTAAAAATCCTAATTTTTCCTTTCTACACCTGATCTACATAAGTCTGATAAATAGATTATTCACTAATCTCTCACCTGTCACCTTAACTCTGTGAGTTTGTGAAAGTTACTCAATCTCTGAATGCCTCATAAAGATAATTATTAAGTGAGGTGCTATATGGAAATCTAGGCTCAATAAATGGTACAGAGATGACTCATAGTACTGCATTGTTATTCATAGTGAACTCTTGAAAGGGGAGGATTTGATCTTGTTTATTCCCACATCCTAGGAGCTTGATGCAATGCTTGTTACAGTGAACTACTCAGTTAAAATGTGCTGGATTGAGGTCAATTCCCCTAGCACTTGTAGCCTGCACCATTCAAAGCTACTTGTCATCCAGTTGCTTGCTCTGGCTTCTAGAATGCAGGGCACTTAACCTCAACTGAGCCTTGTTCTATGAATATGCATGATCTTCGTCACCTTTGTATACCCCATGCCCTCTGCCTGCCTCATAGTAGGTGTTCAATAACGCTTGATAGTTTGAAACTAGTTTGATTTCTGAATCTTGATAACAAGGCAATCACATGGACTGTGCATAGGAACAGATGGCATGCATGATTTGTATCCCAGCAACACTATCATTTAAGAGTGGGAGGAGATGTCCAAATTATCAGGGCATCAAACTGGGGCTGACAGACAGGAGTGTGGAGACAGGGCTGCCTGAAGGCTGGCCTGTGCAGTAGACTCTATGTTTCTCATTGGAATGACCGTGTTTCCTTGTTTCTCAAGCACGCAGGGCTGTGTATGACACCCACGGTGCCCAATGACTGGTATAGAAATTCATAAATTATATGTTTGAGCCCACAACCCCAATGGCAGAGGTGTTCTTACCAGCATTTCCCTGTGCCTGGGTACAAGGCTCCTCCCATGCTAGTTCCACTACTGCCAGATAGTCCAGATCTCTGATCAGATCTTCGCATCAAGCCCAACTTGGCAAGATTAGAGTCATACTCTGAGATCATGTGTATGCAAACTAACCCCAAGCAACTCATGCACACTCAAATCTCTTCTTGCTGTCCATAGGTATCAGCAGTGAGTCCTGCCTCCTGTCAGAAAGGAGGATGTTCTTCTTTTACACCCCTTGAATGTACTCTCCTTAAACCACATCAGCCTTTAGAAATAGTTCTCCTATAAGAACCAGATGTTTGAAGAGTTCTAATGGAGAATTAAATCTTTAGAAGGAAGGCCAGCCAGAACTATCAGTCAGATATGGCTGCCTTTTTTCTCTCCTCATATGTGAGAGAGGAAGGAGTTCTTCAGTTTAGCTTTCCCAACCAACATTAGCTTTGCAAACAAAAGCCCTGTCAGATACTTCACGCAGAGACAATTTTAGAATAGCAGCTTAAAAAATAAGATTTAAAACGTTTCTGTGCAATGGGAAGTCTTGAGCTAGCACTTCAAGTCTTGGATCAAAGTGGGATTCGTTGACATAGAAACATCACAAATCCACTCTCGCTTACAGTTCTTTCTATGGCCCCAAGACCTGCTGTGGGCCAAGTCTTACTTACTGTCAAAAAGTCTGATGAGGACAAGGGGATGTCCTCACTCTGTGTCTCTATCGGATGTCTCCTCACGTTTCTGTAGCCAGCTCACATAAACTGTGATGGAGTAGCCATTAGGCAGTGGGAGGCCACCTTTGTTAGCCTGGACCAGTGAGGATGTACCTGTGATCATATGGAAGCTGAGCTTTTGAAAGGGACTTGCAGGCTGAAGAGATGGCTGAGGGGTTAAGAGCACCCTCTGCTCTTCCAGAGGTCCCTAGCTCAATTCCCAGCAACCAGATGGTGGCTCACAACCATCTGTAATGAGATCTGGCGCCCTCTTCTGTATACATAATAAATAAATCTTTAAAAAAAAAAAAAAGAAAAAAAAGAAAGGAACTTGCACCTTCAGAGGACAACTAAATTCAGGTCTTAATAACAAAAAAGAAAGGGTAATTAACCAACAGTGTCTGCCACAGATAAGATTGACTAGATTACCTCTAAGTGGGAAATGAGTAAAATTATAATAATTTCAGACCTGGGAGCATCAAGTATAATACATTGATCCGAGCTCTCCCCCCCACCCCCTGCCCCAGGTGAAGAGCTAAAGCCCTCCAGAAAGCATTAGGTCAAGATGGCTCTAGAGCCATTCTGTGGCAGAAACAGAAGGAAGGCTCTGGCAAGGTCTTCCACTCACCAGTGAACAGAAGAGAAGATCCTCTTGCAATGGCAGGTCATGGGTTTGCACACATCTGTGCCCCCAAAGAAAAGTTAAGATCGAGATGGCTGCATTTGGACTCCAGCCTATTCTGTGTTGCAGGATAGACTCCCCTGGAAGAATGTGATGCTGCTTCTCACAGGAGACTCCCAGTGCAGATTATTTTTAAATAGTCTTTTGGAACGACTTGAAAATCTCTAATTCCTTGTGGGGAAAAAAAAAATACAGACATATGCATGAGAACTGTTGGATCCTAAAGACATGTTTATCAATTTCCTTTGCTAAGATTTATATTAAGCACAAAATATGAGGATCAGGTTGCTGCTTTACTGAGGACTCATTATTTCTCACTTAGCCTCAGGCTCTCTGGTCTCCTTCCTGTTTACACTCTCAGGAGAGCTGGCAGAGCCACAGGTGCTGAAAGCCTGGATCTCTACCTCTGAGTATCCTTAGAAGAGCAACAACAGAGTATCTGCCTATAGTCTGATTCACTGACCCTCTCTGTACCTCAGAATGTAACCCTCTCTGGAGACAGAATCCTTAAAGAGGCAATTAAGTTTAAAAATGGGGTTCCTGGGGTATACCCTAATTCCTCTTGACTGACATCCTTATAAAAAGAGGAAGTTGAAGAGAGAGGGGGCGGGGAGGCACACACGTACAAAGGAAAGACCGTGTACAGACACAGAAAGTAAGTAGCCATCTGCAAGCCAACCAAAGATTCCTCAAGAAAACCGAAGCCCAAAGTGTCCTTGATCTTGGACTTTTGACTTAGTACCATGTTTAAATCACCTTGTCTGTGGAATTTTGTTATGGTAGCCTCAGCAAAGAAACACAGGGAGCTTGCTCTGATTTCCCCCCACCTCCTCCCTCTGTGGGAAGTCCCCACTCTCTGCCTTCCCCACCTGCAGGGCCCTCCACCCACAAGATGAATGCAAACCGACACTCAGATTCTTCAGCCATGAACAGCGCACTGTTCCCATTGTGAAACCTCTTTCCTCCTCTGACTCCTCACGGTAGACGTGTTCTGGGATCAGACATGGAGTGCTTTCTGTGATCCTGCAGCGTTAACCTGCACAGAAAACTCACCCGAGGAAACCACAAGGATTTTTCAACCCACTAGTTAGTTCTCTCAGCCTGTCTGTCCCTTGGGTGTGCTGCCCGAGACAGTGAGGCTCTAGAGTTAGCAGAAACTGGCTGAAAGCAGAGGCAACAGGTTGTAAACTGTCGGGAGGGCAGAGTTTCAAATGTGGGTCTTTGCCAGACGGGATTACATGTCCTCAAGCAGGTGCCCTACCCTGTAAACCTTCTTGTCAACTATACGCGTTTATTGTCCACCAGAGAGAAGCGAAAACACTCACTTCTCAGCTAAGAGCTGGGGCTTAAGCTGAAAGAAGGGGACAAGACCAGCCTGGGTTTAAAGATTAAGACCTGACTAAGGTTGAAGTTCCTACTCCATTGCTTACCTATTACATGGCTGGAGCACATTGTCCAACTCTCTTAAACCGCCATGGAATCCACTCACCACTGAAGTGAGCTCTCATAAAACAGTTGAGTGGAATTAAGGTGAGGTAGTAAAGTACTGGGTATAAGGAGTATACCTTAGAGTGTGCCAGAGTAACAGCAATAATAACAGCACTAATAAGAAGATGACCAAGCAGAAGCATGTGGTATTTCATGAGCCCTGACACGGGGCTTAGCTCTGCATTTCTTGGTTGGTTATAGAAGTAGAAATGGAGGACATAAAGGCGAAGGTGGAGAGCTGGGGACCAGATCGGGGGTTCCTTTTTGGATAGAGGAACGTTGGATGAGTCAAGGTTAGATGGGAACTTAAGATTGAGGGAGATGCTCAGGGAACATCCCTGTGGTTCTGGAGTTTACCACATCCTTGGAGCAAGTATGTTCATCAAAGCGAGCTAATGCTTTTCCCACGAGAGCTTGTCCAGGAGTCAAGCTACCTCATCTCAGAAGCAATCTTTCCTAAGAGCTAGTCCACTTAGAAACTACAAGCCCTCTTCAGTTATATCCCAGGGCAACAGCCCAGAGCATGCAACTCTGCCGTTGTGGGAGAGCCTGCTATTTTAAGAAGTAGATGAAAATGTAGAAACCCCTCTAAATTAGGTCAACAACCAGGGCTCGTGTCACAGTGCCCTTCCAGCCAAAAAAGACAGTCCGAAAAGCAAGCTAGGGATGCTGGCTGCTTCTCAGATGGCAAGCTGGACGTAACTAGGGCATTCCACTTTCACTCCAGGAGGAAGGAAGAGTTCTAGGAAACTGAGAGAAATGTGGAAGGTTTCCTTTTCCCCTCCATCCTTCCATCAGCAGAATATTCATGCAGACTTTGGCATCTGTAAAGGATAATAGCCACCAATAATGACACGATGCAATCATTTGCTAGGTGAAAAATTTAAATTGGACCCTCATTCTAGCTATATAAAATTATTTTCTAGGTAGATTATGGAATTGATGTTTATTTTTAAAAAAAAATGGAAGAGGAAAAGGAGAAGGATGAAAGAGAAGAGGAAAGAAGGTGAAAGAATATAAGCTGAGGATGAAGAGATAGCTCAGTGGTTAAGAGCACTGACTGTTCTTCCATAGGACCCAGGTTCAAATCCCCAGCATCTACATGACAGATCGCAACTGCCTGCAACTCTAGTTTCAGGATATCTGGTGCCCTCTTCTGGCCTCTGAAGGCACCAGATATGTACATGGTACACATATATACATGTAGATACTCAAATATACACATAAAACAAACATAAGTAAATCTTCTTTAATTAAGATATAAACTAAAAGAGAACAGACATGTGCAATTGACATCGTATGAAAGCTTACCCATTCTGTAACATACATATCTTTCAGCTTACATGTGTGTGGACTTGAAACTGCTTTGGCTAAGAAAATAGCTAATCCAAGCCTGTGCCATACAAGGGCTTCTAGCTTCCACCTTATTTTCTGGAATGCTCCCCATTTGGACTCCTGTGCTGCCCTGTGAGAAGTCTAACTATCTCCAGGCTGTCATGCTATATGGACCACATATAATACTTGGTGGGAAGCCCTTTCCAATGGTGCTTTCTGGCTATCCCCCAAAGGCCAAATAATTCATCTTACATTCTTCTAAGTGGCCCAGACATAAACTGATTGTCATGAAATGCCTTCTGCCAACACCATGTGATGCATAAAAATCACCAGCTAGGCCATACCCAAATCCCTTACCTACAAAGATAAGAATGAGAATGTACAATAAAATAGTTGTTGTTTTGTGATATTTCATTCCATTTTGAGGCCGCTTGATATGAGAAATGGATAACTGGGGCAATACAGAATGCCTTTGAAGCACGGAAGCTTGGCACGAATCCCAGGACAAGATCACCATAATAAATTTGAATTTGTAAGCTGCTCTGCCTGGTAGCATTGCAAACAATATTTTAAAAGCAATGATGAACTAGAGAGATGTTCTTCAAAACATGTACGAAAAAGAAGGAAACATTGGGAAAAAATCCTGAGAACAAAAGTCAGTTCTCAGAACAAACTTTAAAAGGTAAAAAACGAGAGTAGATATCTAGCACTATTAGTAGCCTAATAGGTGCAAGTTAGAAAATGAGATCGCTTTTTTTGCTGCGGAATTTGCAAGGAGTCTAAAAAAAAAAAAACGGTCACACTCATACCTCCAACCAACAGTGGAAGCAAGCTTTCCTCGCTGTATGTGAGGATGCAAACTGGTAACCTTTGAGGAGGTCCATTTGATGACATAAACTAAACACCCCTGGTTCAAGCAATCATGATTCTAGAAATTAATGAAACCTGGCCAAGTACTGCTTCTGTTCTGTTCACACAATTATTTATAGTAGTGGAAAATGGTAATGAGACTCAACAGTGGGATCGGTGCTGGATTTTGCATCATGCAACACATGAAACTGACTACAACAGGTTTTCCCAAATCTTCAAAGCCAGGAAGATACATTTATGATAGAATTTAATTGAAGGGATAGAGTTGAAGTGGGAGAAAAAGAGTTTTAAAGTAGTTAAAAGTCCACAAGAGGGCCAGGCGGTGGTGGTGCACGCCTTTAATCCCAGCACTCGGGAGGCAGAGGCAGGCGGGTCTCTGTGAGTTCAAGGCCAGCCTGGTCTACAAAGCAAATTCCAGGAAAGGCGCAAAGCTACACAGAGAAACTCTGTCTCGAAAAAAAACAAAACAAAACAAAACAAGTCCACAAGAAAGTGTAGCATGAATCTTAGAAGGTCTTAATTAATAAAATCAAACCTGGACCTAGGTATTGGGGTAAATATTAGAAGATCAGAGAAGCAGAACAAGCCACAGCTACCTCACCTTGCCATTTCCTCAGCTGATCCTGTTTCCTCAGACTGGAAGCTTCTGAGTCCTCATCCGAATGGACCTCAGCTGAACTGCTGCTCAAAGCCTGAAAGTTTAGCCAGGCTCTAGTTCCTGGTCCTCACACTTTAAATACCTTTCTGCTTTCTGCCATCACTTCCTGGGATTAAAGGCTCATTTCCTGGGATTAAAGGCATGAGTCACCATGCTTGGCTGCATCCTTGAACAGATGGATTTCTGCCTCTGGAATGCTAGGATTAAAGGCGTGAGTCACCATGCCTGGCTGTTTCCAGTGTGGCTTTAAACTCACAGAGATCCAGATGGATCTCTGTCTCTGGATAAAAATCTCTGCTAGGATTAAAGACGTGTGTGCCACTACCATCTTCTGGCCTCTATATCTAGTAGCTGTTCTGTTCTCTGACCCCAGATAAGTTTATTAGGGTGCACAATATTTTGGGGAACACAATATCACCACATTTCTCCTTTTTGGTCTAAAATTTTTTTAAAAAAAGCTTATAACTAATACAAGAAAAACTGTATTATAAGTATATACAATATATACAGTCAAGAATTACATTAACAATGTCTAGTCCATTAACATTTGACAGATTCAGACAAAAACTCCATTAATATATAACAATGTCCAGTCCATTAACATTTGACAAATTGAGACAAAAAAATTTTTCATTACTTATCCTATTTAAAATAAGTAGTTCCTTTTTAAAAGTAGATTCAATAATTGACCTTTTATCTTATCATATCCATATTCTCTCTTTTTTCTTTTCATAATAGATTCAATAATCTATCTTTTGTCACTTTTATATCTTCCCCTTTTCTTTTTAGAGTAGATTCAATGATCTACTCATTTATCCTATTATTTCTTTATCTTTTTTCTGAGTAGATTCAATAATCTACCTCATATCTATATTCTTTTTTTCTTTTTTTAAACAAAAACTCTGAATCTAATCCCCTTGTTCAGCTTTTTTTCCTGACCATTAGCAATTAATAACTTGTAACCAACCATCATAAACAATGACAATATCCATAACTCATTAAACAACCAAAAAGCCACCCGCTCCACACCACCTCTTTGGGAATGTGGGTGTCATATTCTTAAAATTACTTCCTGCTTTCTGGGGTGTGAAGACATCTTTAGGGAATCCTGAAAAGAAAAGTTTTGGGTTAATTGTCAAGTCCTATATCATTTGTCTAGTCTCTGCACAATGAGAAAGTGCAGGGTTTGTTTCAAGTCCTTGTTCGAGTAGTCTGTCAGGCTGAATCATCTCAGTTAGCCATCTCAAAATTGTCCTGAGCAGTTTGTAGTCCAAAGTCAATTTTTCCGTGGGGTTGATCATCTTAATGGCATTACAGGATAAAACTGTGATGAGCGTTGGCATCGGGCGCCTTAATCTGGAGTTCGGTTCATCCTGAAACGCCAGTTCTGCTTACCGAAAGTGGCCCACTAGGCACTCACATTCCACGCCCGGCCCCACACCTGGCCCCACGCCAGCGAGCCGGGCTTCTTGCCTATTTAAAGTTTAAGAATAGGTTGAGATCATTGCGGCCCCAAGACCTCTAACCAAGAAAGCTCAACTGTAATTCCAATATTCGGAAAGGTGAGGCAGGAGGCTGGAGAGTTCCAGACCAGCCTAAACTCCACAGTGAGTTCAAGATCAGCTAGTTGGTCTCCACTGTAACCCTGTGTCTGGAAAAAAAAGTGTGTGTGTGTGTGTGAGAGAGAGAGAGAGAAAGAGAGAGAGAGAGAGAGAGAGAGAGAGAGAGAGAGAGAGAAGAGAGAGAGAATGAAACAAAAGTACATAAAGAATTGCCAAAGGGCCTAGAAAAATGGCTCTGCACTTAAGAGTACTCGCTGTTCTTCCACAAGATCAGTTCCTTTCCCAGTATCTACGTGATATGGCTCACAACGGCCTGTAACTCCAGCCCCAAGAGTTCTGATGCCATTTTCTGGCCTCCATAGGCACTCACATACATATGACATGTGGCATACATGGAGAGACATAGAGATACACACACAAATCAAAATAAATCTTTTCTTTAAAAAGCAAGTCATAGTGGCCCACGCCTTTAGTCCCAGCACTCAGGAGTCAGAGGTAAGCAGATCTCTTAGTTTAAGGCCAGCTTGATCTATAAAGAGAGTCCCAGAGTAGCCAGGGCTACACAGAGAAATCCTGTATGATAATAATAAAATAATAATAATAATAATAATAATAATAACAACAACAACAATAATATGTACCCATAGATATATAAATAGTTTTTTTTAAATAAACAATGGATGAGTATTTAAAAATAAACAGAGGAGATGGAGAGATGGCTCCATGGTTAAAAGCACTTGTTACTCCTACAGAGTACCTGAATTAGGCTCCCCCCACACACACACACAGTGGCTCTCAATCTTGTATAAATCCTGTTCCAGAGGATCTAATGCCCTCTTCTGGCCTGCAAGGGCACTGGATGCACACAGTGCACATACATACACACAGGCAAAAGATGCCTGCACATAAAAACAAACAAACAAACAAACAAATAAAAATACACCACAATTTTTTTTTGAGCTGAGGATCGAACCCAGAGCCTTGTGCTTGCTAGGCAAGCACTCTACCACTAAGCTAAATCCCCAACCCCTCACAATTTTAACAATGGTCTGTAAATAAAGGGCCTACAGAAATATTATGTTCTTCTTTTCCTTGTCTAAATGTTCCTAATTTTCCATTATGAAATTATATTAATCTTTTAAAAATGTATTTAATTTTATTTTATGTGTGTTGGAGTGAAGGTGTCAGAATCCTTGGAACTGGAGTTACAGACAGTTGTGAGCTGCCATGTGGGTGCTGGGAATTGAACCCAGATCCTCTGGAAGAGCAGCTTATGCTCTTAACCACTGAGTCATCTCTCCAGTCCCTGGAATTATATTAATCTTACAAGCAGAAAAAAAAATCAATCTGCTTTTAAGTGGATAATTTTAAAAATAATAAAGTTCTGGGCTGGAGAGATGGCTCAGAGGTTAAGAGCACTAACTGCTCTTCCAGAGGTCCTGAGTTCAATTCCCAGCAACCACATGGTGGCTCACAACCATCTGTAATGAGATCTGGCACCCTCTTCTGTGTACATAATAAATAAATCTTAAAAAAAAAAATCAATTAAAAAAAATAAAGTTCTAAAACAGTACAAACACATACTTAACATATAACAAACACATACTCAAATGGTAGCCCTGACAAAGACACGCACAAACAGTACCTATAACACACACACACACACACACACACACACACACATACACACACAATCAGTGCCCTTGTATTAGCATAAGCTCACAATGGACAGTCCTCAGGCTAAATATTGACTATGTATCTCTTTGACAGTCTTTTCTGAAATGTTCCAGTTTTCTTTATAACTAGTTTCTAACATCAAAATTGAGATTTTCACATCCAGAAAAAAGGAAATAAACATCCTTTCCCCTAGTCCCCACTAAGGACAACTAAAACCTGTGAATACTGTAAATAAAACAGCACAGGGTTCCGAAGAATGGAGAGAAGACATGTGATTGAGCAAAGACCCCAAAGTCTTAGTTCATCATGGTACATCTAACATCTAAACTCCATCTGAATGTCATCAGCTTAGAAATCCCAAGACTCACCTAAGGCCTTCAAACAGTCATGGCCCACCAGCCTGGGGTGAAATCTCTTTCCATCTGGGACTTATAGAGATGAAAACAAACTATAGACATACTGTTTAAAAGGGGACATGGGAGAAAGTGAGTTCCAGGAAAGGCACAAAGCTACACAGAGAAACTCTGTCTTGAAAAACAAAAAAACAAAAAAAAAAAAGTGGGGGGATATGAGAGAATCATCAGTCCCAAGCAATTCTGAACTCTTGGTGGACAAATTTCATGTGGATATTCTTGGGAATTCTTCAGCAGGGTCTCAAAATTTGATATAGGCATGCAAAAATCTATTTTATTTCTATTTACCAACAGTAATAAGTGGGTGCTGAAATTTAAGGATAGAAAATCATTTAAAATGAAATACTCAGGTTATAACACTAACAAAACATGATCAGTAGCAATGTGGGGAAAACTACACGATGCTGAAAGATAGTCATAGAGAACCTAAGTGAATGGGACAGGCAATGGTGTAGAAAGGGGAGCCTAGAAACAGACCCACACAAATATGTCACATGTATGACCTTTTAGGGTTTCACTCCTCTTATACAGGGACTCCCTATGTAGCTTGGCTATAGACATGGGGGAAGAAGCCAAAAAAAAAAAAAAGACTACAGGACAGGTGATATGTAAGCTGATCCCTTGACATGGGAACATCTCTAAGAAGAGATGAGACATGATAAATCTTGTTGGCTACAGAGTCCTCGTGACTTATTATTACATACCATCCTTCCATATGGCATAGACAGAGATTTATATTACAGTTTGGTTATACAGGCCAAATGGACTTATTGAAAGGCCACTGTAAGGGAAACAAGGCCCCCCCACACACACACTAGCTCTGCTAATTGTAGACTCAGTGGAAAATACTGCACTCTGCCCCCACGCCCCATACCAGAAAGTTAGCCCATCATGCCATGCTAACAGGATGCTTGCAGGATAACCGCCTGTGGTTGTGCTTGCAAGATAAATTGCTTGAGAAGAATGCTTGCAAAATAACCCCTTGCTAGATAAGCTTGGAATTCGTTTACCCACCCAGATTCTGAGAAAGACCGAGGAGACATCTGGCCTCCAGATGTCTGCACTCTGGACAACCCTGCTCCCCTGGCCTGATAGAACCGCCTCATAAAAGGCCTGCGAGCCTTAGACTCGGGGTCACCAGTTACTTCTCACACTGGTGGCCCACGAGCTCATGCTAAATAAAGCTTCTTTTGTGACCCAATATCGGAGTGAAGCTCTCTGTTTTGGACGCCGACCCTAACATTATAAAGTTGACAGATGCCTTTTTCCTGCTCAAACATAAAATAAAAAATCATCTTTAACTGACTTGTGCACACTGCACATTCCACACTTGTGTTAATGCAGATGTGAAAGTTACCTCTGAAAGCTTATGTGTTTTCAGAGAAAGGGGACCAGACACCAATGAAAACAGGTGGCCCAGGTGATCCAGCCTCTCAGAATGACTCTGTTGGAGTTTTCTGAGTTCTGCATCCATAAAGACTTCAAGACTGCTTGGCTGAAACGACCCAGCCTCACAAACTGCTCAGCCAGAACTTCAGATAAGCCTTACACTTTCTCAATGCACAGAGACTGGACAACAACTAGCTCTTCCAGGACTTGAACATTATCTCAATTTTTCTAAGGTCCCCTAAAGAGTCTAGCACCCCCAGACAACAGGAAGCAGTCTAGAGTACATTATACCCACATTCCCAAGAGGTGGGATGAGTGGGTTTTGGTCATTTGGTGGATTATGTATGTTTGTCATCATTTAGGGGGGTTGGTTATTGGTAATGGTCAGGGCAAAAAACTAAACAAAGGAGATTAGATTCAGGGATCTCTTTCTGAAGGGAAAAGATGAGATATAGTATAGGAATGTAACAGAATTTTCCCAGGGGCCTGCCCTGAGAAGATTCCTCCTGGAGTCCTGGGGAAGACGATACATCCACTACAACTGGGGGGGGGGGGGGGTTATCTGAGGGAAAAGAATCTATGTATACCATGATCTTTCATTCGTTACTTTATTTATTTCTCTATAACAAACTTCTATTTACACAGCTTCAGCTCCTTCCTCACATTCGGCTCCTCTCTGTACCTACTTTTCCTGTTTTCTCATAGTCCTAATTAGGCTCCTATGCTTTTGACCTCATCTTTGTCCTCTATTGCCTTGTCCTCTGTCTTTCCTTCCTAGCTCCTTACCCCTGGCTCTGAGAAACTAGGCTGTCTTCTCTTCTCTCTGGCCACGTGGCTCTGCCTACCTTCTACAGAAACTCTCCTTGTTCTCTTCTCCTCTGGCCACACTGCTCTGCCTATTCTTTCTCTAACTGCCACATGACACTGCTCTGGTCAGGAAATCCACCACAGTCTTTACTGTACCTGGTTATGCAAAAAGCCCTATTTTCCTGAGTCAATAGCTCTGCAGTGCTACTAGGCCTGAAGGCAAGGGACGATCTGAGCTTCATTTGCACAAGAAACAAAGCTATGCATCTACAGCCCACCTATCTCCTAGACCCTGTAGGGGTTAATTACCAAGTGAATCATCTTCTGAGAAGCTTACACTGTTTGCCAATATGGGCCTACAAGAATTTCATAGCAGAAGACAGCTGAAATATTAAAAACTGAATAATACCAAATATTCCTTGATAAATGCCTTGAAATTTCTAGGTATAGCTTTAATATACAGTTGAATCTCTATAATACATTCTTGAAGCCTGCAAGAGGAATGATGGGCTAAAGGGTGGATTGTTAACAACATTTGAACAACTACTGCTCTCAAATATTTTGTATTGGTATGGACTTTTGTATACTGATAAAATTTAAGGTTATTCTTGCTATACTGTATATATGTTTCTACTCTTGTTTAAAGTATTATACCTATATAGCTCATTTAAAAATGTAAAGTTCTAGTTCTTAAAAGCTATTATTACAAACTGTTTAGGATAATTAAGAAATGCAAATTAGTACTTAGTCATTTATAACAATCAAACTTGTAGTCATATTAGGTATGTTTTCAAGGTTAAACAGATGTATTTTAAATAGATAAGTGATCTTCAAACACTTCAAAGACCTACAAAACATGGCACTTAATAACGTAAGACTTTTCATGACAGTGAGACACATCTGCTCCTGGCAGCACCAATCTACTTCAGAGAAGATAATGGGCATCAAAGAACCTCCATATGGAGTTTTCTTTCCTTGTGGCAAAGGTTAACCACTGGGCAAGAAAATTTCCTAACATTATGCTATTCAAATTGGACCAGCAGGACACAAAGAAAAGTGACTGCCAAATGTTGCCAAGACAGAGAGGCCAGTCCTTCAAAAATTCCTGTTTCACAGAAAAGTCTATCAGATATTCTAGGCCTGTGTTGCAGAGGAAACTTGGGTGACTGTCTAGGCAGCCAGCTGTTTCTGTCATTTCTTTTAGTTTTGGAAGTTGCTCGCTCTTCACTTTCTGTTCACTAAGGTAATAGTATATCCTTCTGGGGTCTTTGATGGAATTGCAGACCAGATAGTCATAATTATAGTTTTCCTTAGTTTTATAGAAGGTAAATTAGGTGAAGAGCTTCAGACTCATGAAGCTAGAATAAATAGTGGAGTATTTTCTCCAAATATGCTAAATACAAATAGCCTGGACATTATAAATGTAATTCTTATAAATTGCTGGGAAGAAGAAGGGCAGGGACATGGAGAGTTGCCAGCCAGAGACAAAAGAAGCAGGAAAGCAGCAAGGGCAGTACCGAGTAAAGGTAATAAAGACATGAGGCAAAAAGTAACTTAATAGAAATGGGTTAATTTAAGTTATAAAAACAAGTTTGAAACAAGCTTAAGCTTTTGGCTGAGCTTTCGCAATTAATAAGAAATCTCCATGTCATGATTTGGGAGCTGGCAGGTGGGAAAGAAAAATCCAACTACAAACCAGGATGTCCTACAGCAGATGATGCTGTCAGTCCATACTGTAGAATATTACTCATCAACAGAAAGTAACAGACCATTGAAACATGCAAAAATCTGGATAAATTGCTCCATAATTATGCTGAGTGAGAAAATTCCATCCCCAAAAAGTTACACATTACATGGGTCCTATTTATAGAGCATTCTAGAAGTGATACAATTACATAAGTAAAGAGATTAAGAGCTGTCATGGGTTAAGGAGGTGGTGGGAGTAGACCCACAGGTGACAACGAGAGGGCAATATGCAGGATCCTTACATCAATGAATAATATAAAAAGTCCGTTTTTTACTCTATGGTGTTAATCCTGATTATAACATGCCAAGGGGCACTAGTGATGGGAGAGAACAACAAATGGTCTCTTCAGTCCTGCTAAACGATCATAGACCACTTCAATGCACTTTCACGTAAAAACCTTGGTCCCTACTTCTCTTGGAACATGACAAGATCTGATCCACTTCCAAATATGGCTCAGTGGGCTGGACCGAATGGCAGGTGTGCTTTCAGCTTGGCCATACACTGGCCACCCCTATTGTCTATAACTTCCACAAGGGTTTCTCTCCTAATTATCACCCAGCTCTCCCTGCTCTCCCTCCTCCCTCCCTTCCTTCCTCCCTCCCTCCCTCCCTCCATCCATCCATCTATCTATCTACCTACCTACCTACCTATGCATTTATCCATCCATCAACTATCTGTCTATCCATCTATCCATCCATCCACCTATTTATCTATCTTTCTACCCAGCTTCTATAAAACATTTGAACTTTCTGCTCTCATACAAAGTAGCATCCATATATCTTACACAAGGGAAGGTGAATTAGCAGAGTGACGCCATGCTGTCCTTGGTTATGAAAATATGTACAGCCTTAATTAAGTCTGGAATACAAGGACAGAGAACTCTATGCTACCCTGTCCCAGTCTCAAACTGCCTAATGTCCTAGCTGAAGGTCTACTTAGGTCTATTCCTCATCTTTGAGGACAAGATGCCTGGAAGCCAGAAGTTCTTCCTCTTCTGAACACTTAACAAAGCCAGGTGGACCTACGATGGCTGCCAGAGAAACAAGAGACAACATTACAATGTTATTTACATGTCAAATGCCCTCCCCATCCCAGGGCCACTAAGGTTAACAACTGCCCAAAGATGACTGAGAAGAGCTACAAAGTGAGCAAACAGCAAAACAAACACTAGCCACTGCCAGAATACCTGGGATTCTTCGTCCTTTCACAGAAGAAACATGAGTATTCTCCCTCCCTCCTTAGCCTGGCCCTTCCCTCAGTTACCTGAAATCTGAAACTGCCCAACCCCAAACAGATTGTGGAAGTTGCTCTGTAAGCCTATGTCCCTCTGGTCCTATTTTGGGCCAAGAATGGAAGTTTTCCATGCTGCTCAGCCTTGTTATCCAGCCAACAACTTTAATAGAAAATGGACCCAGTTTGGGGTCAGAAATTGCAAACAACTACGCCATATGGTGGAATCTCTTGCAATTCAGAAAGGCCTGAGTTAAGATGTTCCCACCTGTCCTTGGACAGATTAACTCTATTTCCACAGGTGCACTTAAAAAACAGAGTCATATATGTAAGTCAACTGTGTACTCACCTGCATGAAGTCATGCTCACTAATACATCCTCTTGTAATGGAGTAATGCCCCTCTTCGTAACCAACAGCTTATGCTGCACAAATTGGCTTCCCACTGGAGTCTTATACACGTGTTTATCATTGATGGGAACTTAGCTTTCACTTTGCTAAACATCTTACAGAATGATCTTGCAATTTTCACAAATGATCTCCCAAAGCAGGCTCCTACTTGTAACCTGCTCTCCTTTCAAATGAAGGGTTTGAGGCACAGAGTGACTGGATTACTCGGGGTGTCAGCCAGTAAGTCTCTGGCTCCTGATCCTGTGCATTTAATTGTTTTTCAGCAACCTCTTGCAGGTTTGGGCTTTCACACAACTTCGTAGAATTTTCCTTCTCAGACTCAGTCCAAGGACCAGCTGGCTTCTCTCACTGGGCTAAGATTAAGTCAGGAGTGGTAACTTCTGGCCAGCCTTGCTTTTACAGCCCTCAGAAGCCTGTCTTCCTCCTCTGCTTCACTTTCTCTCCTGGGAACGGGAAATCTCTTTAGGGGTGAACCTGTGACTCGGGTCCTCTACACTGCTCCTTGTTTAAAATATTTCTGATGCTATGTCCCACATAGAGCATATTGTCTTTATCGGGGATGTCTTCCTATGGTAGCTTTATTGGCATCTCCTCCATGAGCTAGGTTCTTTCATTGGCACTAACCTATGCTGGCAAAGAGAAAGGAACAAAAAAACAACCAACAGGCTGAATGTAACATCATCTTTCCCTGAGGATTGGTGGCTGGCCAGCTGCTCAGGGTTGTCACTCACCAGGACACGAAGACACACAAGAACAGTGTGCCGCTTGAAGAGTGTCCAGGATCTTCCCAGGAAACAAGAAAAGAGAAAGGTTTCAGGCCTGGTGTCTCATGACAGTCTGGGCTTGAGGCCCAGCTCTTACATCTCAGCCATATGTATTTGAGTACGGTCATAAGGTCTGCTTTGTTTGTTTTGAAATGTGGAATCGGTGGCCATACAGTCCTTCCAGTGTCTTTGAAGGAAGCAGTGAGGTGGGACAAGACAGGTACCTACCACAGTACCTCCCATGCAAGCACTCAGCATCATTGCATTGTATTCCTTGGAATTTGTAATAATCCAGGGAGTATGGAGTGATGATGGTGGTATTTCAATCACTATCTTCAAATTTGTCACAGAAAACTTCAAAGACTACTCTTGGGGAGCTAGCCTCCCATAAAAAATTCTATGCTTCAGATTCTCTGGATGGGAGCAGTTGAAAATTGAACCAGCCAGGCATGGTGGCACATGACATTAATCTCTGCTTTCCTGAGGCAGAGACAGGTGGATCTCTATGAGTGTGAGAGGCCTCCCTGATCTACATAGTAAGTTCCAGGCTAGCCAAGGCTACACAGTGAGATTCTGTTGGGGGGGGGGGAGAAAGAAAAAAAGAAGAAAAGGAAAAAATAAACCATATTTTCCAATTAAGTTAGTATATAACTACTGTGAGATATCATTCTGTATGCTATAAATATGTGTTGCTCTGATTGGTTGATAAATAAAACACTGATTGACCAGTAGCCAGGCAGGAACTATAGGCAGGATAAGCAGACAAGGAAAATGCTGGGAAGGCTGAGTCAGGAGGTTGCCAACCAGACACAGAGGAAACAAGATGTGAAGGTAGAACTGAGAAAAGGTATCAAGCCACATGACTAAACATAGATAAGAGTTATGGGTTAATTTAAGTGTAAGAGCTAATCAGTAATAAGCCTGAGCTAATGGCTGAGCAGTTATAATCAATATAAGCCTCTGTGTGCTTACATGAGGGATGCAAAAGGGAAAGATCTGTCCCAACCACTGGCCTGCCAAGACACAGGAAAATTTCCAACTACATATACCTGTAAAAATGCTTTCTTTTCAATTTGGTTGTTTTTACTCTTTTATTTTATTTTTGCAGCTCTTTGAATTAAACCCAGCTAGGTAAGTAGTCTACTGCTAAAACATACTTTTACTTCTTAACTGCTTTTGATTTGTTGGGGTGGGGGGTTGGGGGTGGGGAGGTAGGACGATAGGAAGGGTTGGGTTGTTTTTTAAATGAAAAGTATGTCTTCACTTCTCTAACTTTGCAATTTGGCCAACATTATAACATTATTCACCTTTTAAAATATTGTCAGTTTCCTGAGCTATAAAATTAGGCTCTAGGTCACCCATGATAACACACAGTGACTCCAGTACAGGCCTTCTCTGTGCTCTCTACTTAGGGATTCCCATTAAACAAAGAATCCTTCTAAGCAGAAATGAATAACAACCAAATTTCTCCTTCCATGTTTACCTTTTCTGAAAGAAGAAAAGCTGTAGGAAAGCGTGTTGATGAGATAATAGTTGGTGTGAAGAAAAGTATTTGGAAATCTGATCCGTCAGAAACCTGATGCCACACCCCCTCTTCACAGAGAGACAGTGATGGTGAAGGACAGAAAACAGTTCCAAGTGACTGTCACAGACTCCAGCACACAGGCCTGGGGTCTCTTAGATCCTAGACAGTGAACTATTACTGAGTTAACGGTGATAACACACTGGTTTGTATCTTACTGCCCCCCTGCTCCAGTATTCCCTAAGTGTCTAGCCACAAAGTCTGATCCCACCTTCCAGTGGGAAGCTGTCTTCTTTATCAGTAAATGATGTGTTCCTGGAACCCTTCTCTAGCTGGTCTCTGCCTCTCCCGGTGATGTCTCCAGGTCCTGTGGGTGTCCCTCCTCCTCCAAACACTCGCTCACAGGATTGCTTCTCCTGTCAGGTTTCCTGTACTCTCCCATTTAACCTTACCGTGCCTGTTCCTTTAGCCCAGCCACCCCAGACTCCACCTGTTGTCTCAGTGTCCTACTGCATTTGTTATTTAAATCTTCACTGTTATGAGTCAGAGGCCCCCCAGGATCCACGCCCTCCCCACTTCAAGTGGCTTTGGCTCTTCCACTGTGATTGCTTCTGCACCAAATGGAGCTCTGAAGTTCACTTTACATGAGTGTCTGTCCTCAGCTGGGTTGTTCCTGCTGAAGAACCAGAATCAGCTTTTTTTTTAAAAATTTTTTTCTTATGCATTGTGTTTTGTTTGTTCTGTGACTCTTTCCATAAATGTTTGAAGGCAGCTTACAATAAGAATATCACACACACACACACACACACACACACACACACACACACACACAAATCTGCATAAGTGAAAAAAGAAAAACAAAGAAAATAAGTGTGCAATAAGTATGTGGACTCTGTTTTCCTCCAGCTTCTCTCAAAGCCATCCTCTGAAGCTTCACAGACATTAAGGTTCCATGCCCCAATGTCCACATTAGACCCGAGTTACCAGTGACACAACAGTCAGAGGTTATAGCATAGACCTTCCATTTAAAAAACAAACAAACAAAACAAAACAAAACAAAACAAAACAAAACAAAAAGTTAAACATATACTGTGTTTGTTAAATATGTTACAAGAAGGCATTGCTCTGGTCTAAGCTCCTGCACTCACCAACAGATCAGGCCAAAAATCAAAAAGTACTTACTCACAGTAAAGTTCCATATCACCAAACTGCATTAACTAAGTTAATGTTACCAGCCTTCTGAGAAATCAGAAGAGATAAGGAGCAAACTTGTTAAACCATTCTTTGTTTTAACTTTTAGAAAGGGCAACCTGCAGTAGCCACATGCTGACCTACCCACTATTCCTGCATTGTCTATCACCCACTTCACAAGAAAGTGACTCTGAAATGGCCACACCCCCTTTCTTTGTTGGCTTTTTCAGCCTTTCTTGGATTATAGGGCGGTGGTGGTGGTGGTGGTGGTGGTGGTGGTGGTGGTGGTGGTGGTGGCGGCGGCGGCACACGCCTTTAATCCCAGCACCGGGAGGCAGAGCCAGGTGGATCTCTGTGAGTTTGAGGCCAGCCTGTTCCAGGAAAGGCACAAAGCTACACAGAGAAACCCTGTCTTGAAAAACCAAAAACAAAAAACAAAAAACAAACAAACAAACAAAAAAAAACCCAACCTCTTCTTTTGCTCAATCCTTCAGAATAGTTTTGTTTTGTTTTGAATGGAATGGAGATTTACCCTGTTGAAAACCAAGTGAGTTCAGATCTTTGAGCTAATAAAGTTTTAGGCATAGTCTTTTACAATTGTATGCCACACACTACTTGCATAGTACACTACGCCATCACTGGAGTCCCCTTCACCCATCTGACCTCACTTGTTAGATAATGAAATTGAAATTGAAGACAAGAATTCAGCTTGTATCCTTCCTTACCAACAGTCAATTTGAAGAAAAGAAAAGAAAAAAAAGCATGACTTACATAAGTCACATTGGACTGATAGAATCTAACTAGTTTACAGTTCAAACAAGCTTAGAAGATGCTTAGGGAGTTGTAATGACTTGGTTGTCACCTTGAGGACCTCTAGCATCCACTAGAATCTAAGGTGCTCAGCATGCCTGGGAAGGTATTACGTAATCAGATTGTTTGAGGTGGGAAGACTCACCCTAAGCCTGGGCTATACCTTCTGATGGCAGTCCACATTTTCTTCCATAAACGACTTGGAAGAAGGAAGCATTTGCCTTTTGCCTGCTTTCGTTCACTCTCACTGGCAAGTCTATCTATCCTGTTGCTTAGACATTCCTTTGCCTGGGTTAGAACTAACTTCCTTGGGATGCAACAGAGACCAAAGACCAGCAGCTCTCTGGGAAACTTCTAGGACTCCAGCTCCAGAGTGGGACTGCTGAGACATCCAGCCTTGAAGACTGAACAATTGCCAGCCTTTATTGGTGAAACACCCCTTGTTGGACTACCTGGACCACAGCCTGTAAATCTGTCTAATAAATCCAATATAGATACATACATATTTACCTAATAAGTCCCATATCTAGTCAGTTCTCCTTTAGAAAACCCTAACAGATGTGTCTTTTTTTTTAAACTTAAAAAAATTATATGGAAATTTTCATTAAGAAGAGATTTAGATGAACCATCAGGAAATGTAAAAATTATTCATCCTTGTTGATTATCAAGTGATTGAAAATGTGACATCATTTTGAGGATGGTGCAACATTAAAATGGAGTGTCACTATATGTCCACTGAAGTGTCAAAAGTGAAAAATATTTAAAGCACTGGCTACTGGAGTAGAAGTGGAATAAACAGGGCCCTGCCCAGTGTGCAAATCAGTACAAGTGCTGAGATTTTGAGTTTGTGTGTGTGGTGCATGTACACATGTGTGTGCAAGTACACATACATCTGTGTATTTGCAGAAGTCACAAGAAGATATTGGGATCCTGTTTTATTGTTCTCCAACTTACTCTCTTAAGACAGGGTCTCTTCCTCTCTCACTGACCCTGAAGCTAGACTGACAACCAGTAATCCCCAATTATCCTCCTGTGACCACTTCTCCTGACCCTGTGGCATTGGGGTTACAGGCAAGCAAGGCCATACCCAGCTTCCCCACCACCACCACCACCCTGGCCCCCAGTTTTTGTGGTTTTATTCCAACACAAATAAAACATGCATATGAGCCATCTGCTCATTTTCTTCGCTGTGCAGCCCAGCATTGGAAGTAGTGACCCTGGTGACCAGCTGCTCTGTTCCTCCTATGATGGCTTTGTGGTTCTCAGATAAAACATTGAGAGCAATCCCAGCATGGTAAGCTTGGTTGTACATCAGCAGCACTTCCAGCTCCTTGACATTGTGGACTGGAAACTTCTGAAAGCTACTGGGTAGCATGTATTTGGTTTTCTTGATGCCCTAGTAACCAATGTTGGGCATCATGATCCAGCCCTTGAATCTTGTCTATACCTCTGGGTTTGAGCCAGTTTTGCTTAATTTTGACATGTCAGTTTGACTGGTGCCCAATGAACTCCTTGGTCCTTTTTTTGGTGATCTTAGGCTTCAGCAGAGGCCGAGGACAACCTTGATGCCTCGAAAGAGATGGAGCCACCTCGAAGGCCAAGGCAGTGCACAAAGGATGATGGGTCCCACAGCCAGCTTTTTATGTGGATTCTGGAGTTTTGAACTCAGGCCCTCACGCTTACACAGCAAGTGTTTTTATTTGCTGAGCCATCTCCCAATTCCTGGTACAACCACTTTGGTAAACATCTTAGCAATTTCTTAAAACATAGACTTACTTCATAACCTGAAAATTCTGTGCCCAGCTATTTATCCAAGAAAAAATGAATAATTTTTCTGTAGAACCCCTTGTATATAAGTTTTCGTTGTAGCCTTACTTATATCCAAACCCAGAAACAGGCTGACAAGATGGCTCAGTGAGTAAAGGGACTTGCTGCCAAGCCTCAAGACTTGAGTTCAATTTCCAGGATCACATGGTGAAAGGAGAGAACTGATTCCCAGAGGCTATCATCTGACTTCCACATGTATAGTCACAAACATACACACATGCACAATAAATGAACATAATAATAATTTTTAAACCTTACAATTTTTTGCCTGTATGTAAGTGTATCACATGTAATTGTTTCACAGGTGCATGTGTGCATTTTGTGTGTGCGTGTGTGTGTGTGTGTGTGTGTGTGTGTGTGTGCGTGCGCGCGCGCATGCGCAGTGCTCATAGATGCCAGAATAGGCCATCAGATACCCTGGAACTGGAGTTAGACATGGTTGCTAACTGCCATGTGACTGCAAAGAATTGAACTCCCCTCTTCTGCAAGAATGGCAAATGCTCTTAATAGCTGAGCCATCTCTCCCTAATTTAAAGCAAACAAGCAAATGACAACCATAGCAACAAACCAGACTTCCATCTTACCCAGCTGTTGCCCTGTGAGTCTTGAAAACAGCTGGTCTGGTGAGATATATCTATGGGTGCAATAGTGGCACAGAATTTATAGACGTAAGCAACCACTTTCTGAATGGATTTGAGTCAAGATCCACAGGAGGAACCGCATGCCTGGTACAATAAATGTGATCAACAGCCCCTGGTTGAGGAACTTATAGGCCCTAGGGGTGAACCTACTACCATCATTTTACTAAATTGATATTGTATCAAAATACTCTCTAAACCCATGTCTCTATATCCATATATTCTTCAGACCTTGCCAGAGACATTTCCTTGTGCAGTAGATGGCAGTTAAAGCAGAAACTCACAACTGTTCGAAGTATAGAGTACAAAGTGTCTGTGGAGCACTCATCCAAAAATGCGACAACTGTATCACACTCCTTCCCTCAACGGCCACCACAGAAGAGGAACAATTGTAGGAGCCAGAGGTTGGGCAGGATCAATGTGCACAGTGGCTTCTAAACATGACAGGCCCACTGCACTCCTGAACTCATAGCAGCTATGGTTGCTGTGATCAGCCAATGAACATTTTAGCATAGAGAGCAAAGGGTTCAGGAGTCTCAACCTTACCTAAGGAACTACTGACCTTTGATGACTTTTTAGGGAAGTAAAGTCATTCTTTAAGGGTGTTGTCCCTGGTAGATGAACCAGTGGATGGCTCCACACCGTTGTGACTGAATGGTCCATCTTTTAATATATACCCAGAAAAAACTTCCTTAAAACCTAATCATTATGCCATTATGCCATTACACCACTTTCAATTACATATTCACCAACAAATGAACTCCAAAAGCAACTGCCTAGAGAATGTCTTGAAACTAGATTGTGTTATTAGTTGTACAATGTCTGACTCCATGCAACTAACTGTGAGTGGGTTTCATTCCTTGTCAAGTGTATCTCAATAAACTGTGGAGTGAAAAGATAGCACACAAGAGATTGCAAAGAAAGGTAATTGCTCACGGATTTGGGGTATGTCACTTCTTCCGGGAAATTTAATGGTGTGTGTCAAAACACTTAAAGGAAATGCGCCTTCTGGCCAAGCAATCCCACTTCAGAAATTTTTGACAGGAAAGCATCTGAGGACATGCGCAGAGGTTTGTTTTGATGGTTATGTGCTGAAGTGCCATTTGTTATAGATGAAAACTGAAAGCCATTCAATCATCCACCAGTAGCACACCAGTGAAATGTGTATGAATGTATGTGCACATACAAATATAATACTGTAAACTAATAATAGTCAAGATTAAAAATTATCCACAAGACATTGATAAAAACGCATGTTGTAAAATATATAGAAAACAGTATGAGTAGTCTCATCATATATGCCACAGTGCCTTTAGTATTAATGCTGTGTTATTGCTGCATATATACTACTACCACACTTAAGCAGAATATATTGTAGAGCTACACAGCAGAGTGATTAAGTGGGGCATGGTAGGATTAAGATGGTGTGTTTCAGAGCCAGGTGGATCTCTGTGAGTTCGAGGTCAGCCTGGGCTACCAAGTGAGTTCCAGGAAAAGCACAAAGCTACACAGAGAAACCCTGTCTCGAAAAAAAAAAAAAAAAAAAAAAAAAAAAGATGTGGTGTTTCTATTCCTTTTCCCTAATTGTGTGTACATTTGAAAAGACATATGTTATTAGTTTTTAAAATAATCTTTAAGGGCCTGGAGAGATGACTCAGCCATTAAGAGCACTGTCTGCTCTTCCAGAGGACCCAGGTTCAGTTCCCAGCACCCATAAGGCAGCTCACAGCATCCTTTTTCAGGGGCTCTAATGCCATCTTGGGTCTTCTAGCACCAGGTGTGCAGGTGGTGCCCAGACATACATGCAGGTAAAACAACCCATACTCATAAAATACAAGGAAATTCAATCTAATGTGAGTTAATAATGGGAGAAGTCAACGATCATTGTTGTTCACCTGTGGTGAACATCATGACATGGGGTGAAGAGATTCATATGCTATATGACTTGAATGGGTTCTGAAAATCTGGTCTGAGTCATGTGTAAATTGAGCCACGCAGTCGCCGATGCCGATAAAACTCTAAAGGAAAGGAAACATTTCAGTGTAACTACTGCCTGTGTTTCTATCTTTAACATTTACAACACTTCCACATTCGGATCAAGTCAGACAGCACTTATATCTGTGTATATACGCCTAAGTGCTTGTATTCGTGGAGGTCAGAGGTCAAGTGTTCTCCTCTGGGATTTTCTTCCTTATTTTCTGAGACAGGGTCTCTCACTGAACCTGGAGTGCACATACTTGGCCAAACTGGCTGGCCAGCAAGCTCCATAGACAGATTCACTTGTCTCTACCTCCCAGCACTACAATTATGTGGGTGCTTAGGGTTCCAAACACAGGTCCTTATGCTTGTGTGGCAAGCCGTGGCTAAGCCATCGCAGCCCCAGAAGTCACTCTTAATTGTGCATTTGTATAATATTGATTAAACTCTTAACCTCAACCACATTAAGAAAGCCTGGCTCTGTGAAATGCTTTTCCCTTTCCAGTTTCACGGGGAACAGCTACCTGCTCAGCTGCTCTAAAAGAGGTCAGTTCAAATACTTAAAGAATTTGGTTAATCTGCTGGGAATATAGCTCCGCTGGTAGAGTGCTTGCCTGGTATGCACAAAGTTCTGAGTTCGACCCCCAGTGGTGCATAGACTAGATGTAGTGGTGCACACTTCTCATCCTGGCACTCTATACAAAGAGGCAGGAAAATCAGGAATTCCAGGTAGTCCTTGGCTGCACTGTGAGTTTAAGGCATGGCTGTATGGGACCCTGTTTCAAAAAAAAAAAAAAAGAAAGAACAAACAAACAATCTGCCTGCTCTCTAGGATCCCTAAAACATGCATGCGGCTGCCCTGACAGACAATGGACAGGAAACAAAACTGCCTGCAGGTCCAAGAACCAAGGAAACATGCATGACTGGTAAAAACAGACACCCCATGGCATTCCTTCCAGAAATGAAAGTGCCTGGGACTCACCTTTCTCCTGGAAATGTAAGCTCTTAGACCAAGGTCACCTTGGCCAGGTGCTGTGTCCTCTGCAGATTCAAACCGGGGCCTAATGTAAGCCCAGAGTCAAGAAGGCGGCTATGACTTTGGTCCTTTGTCTCCTACCAATGGCTAAAGCCCCAGTCAGAGGACAGTGTGGTTTGATGGGGAGTCAGGAACCCTGCATGTGGGCATTGGTTTTGTCCCTCACTAGCCACATTCTCTGGCACAGCCTTCTCCCCTGCTATCGACTATGCCTCCTTACGCAGAAAGCACAGGCTTCTAGGAACATTTTAAGGCCCCTTCAGGTCAGACACTCTCTGGCTTTCAGAAATCCATTGCCTTTCCCTGACCCCAACAGGCATCAGTGCCCTCTGTACCCTCCCCCATTCCTGGTTCCCTTGGGCACACCTGCCTGGTCTCCTTCAAGCTTTGCAAGGTCGAAGGATTATCCTGTGAACTGCTTAAGCAAGTGTGGAAACATTTTCTCCCACTGCAGGATCTTTTTAGCTAGAACCGTGTTAAGTTTTTTCCCCTGCAAACTGGATTAACTGGACACACATATGTCTATAGACAAATACTATTTGTTGAGTATGCTCTGCAGAGTAAATAGAAGCTCTCTTTTCCTTATATGGACACTAAGTGCCTGTGTACATATACAGCCAAGAAGAATGGTGTTCTCAGCGGGCTGGCCTCTCCTCAGGGTAGGGCTGTTCAGGTCCTGACCCAGAGACAAGCAGGAATGAATGCAAAAAAGGAGGGTCTTGCCACATTCATCCAAATCAAACTATGACCCAAGCAAAAGAGAGGCAGAGGGATCTGGCTTGTGACCCTAATTCAATTTCCAATGCCAGTTAACTTCATTGGCCTAACAAGGTAGAGGCATTGCCAAAGTCAATACAGCCAATCTGTGTGCCTCGGGCAAGCTTTGGTGCTGATGGGGGCTTTTTCTCCCAGACAGTCTGTCCTCTGAATGTTAGCTAGCGCCCATTTTAGTCCCTACTTTCTACATGTAGTTATGAATTTCATATTGAAGGTCACAGGATTGAATTTTGAGCATTGAAGCCAAACTTTTAGTAAGAGTCTTCACTCATGGATGCCTTTCACGCTATTTACAAAAGTACTTTTATGGGCTTTTAAATGTATAATGCACAATGATTTTTAAAAATTAGCAAGTATTTCCAGACAGGATACTATTAAAATCATTTGCTTCCTAGGCAGATTAAACTCTTTAATTACTAAGAAAATTCCCTACCATTACCTTATCAAAATACCTTTTAAAAAAGATTTATTTTATGTTTACTTGAGTGCATATGTGTGTGTATGCCACATGTGTGTAAGAGCCCATGAAGGCCAGAGGTACTGGATCCTCTGGATGGGGAGTTACAGGCAGTTGTGAGCCAGCAGGTGTGGGTGTTGAGATTGAACTCTGGTACTTCTGTAATACAGGCTCTTAACCACTGAATCATTTCTCCAGCCCTTATCAAAATCTTACTATAATGTTTATATTTCCAGTGAATATCTATCTAAGCTTCTAAGACCCATGATCAGACTGCCTTCATCTTGAGGAGAGGAAGGGAAATGACTTTTATGGCTGGTAATGTTTTATTTCATGGCCTCAGTGTAGACAGGGGCATACTCTACAGTTTCACCATGAACTGAATCACTGAGCCAAGAAACCACAGAGATCAAATTCTGGTCTCGGCAACCTGACACATGGAGAAGACAAGACCATGATTCTGATCACTGAGTATGTAATGGTGGCCAAGCTTAACATTTAAAGCAATGTTTGTCTTAAAAAAGAAAATTTTTTTAAAAAGGATGAAAAGTAGGAGTATAACATAAATTTCAGATTCATCAAGGCATGGCATAGATTATCATTTGGGGCATGTGACCAGGGCAATCAGCCTCATCTGGGAGTGGTATGTACTAATTACATAGTTATTATTTTTCTTTGGCCTTCCTGACTTGAGTGACTGACTTAATAAATTCCTATCTGTACATCTGGAATATTTAAGCTATAGGGAACCTACTAGGTCAACTAGTATAGTTCCTCTGGTTTTGCAAATGCTGAGATCCAGACACATTTATCTCCCTGTGTTGGCTGACAGACAGCTTTTAATAGCTCAGGTGACCCTAGAAGGCAAGTCTCTTTGTGCTCAGAACTGATCATGTCCCTTTGTGCTGAGAGCCTAGTGTACACTTGGATTCTGTACTTTGCCTTCAGCATATTCATATAAAAGTTAAACTTTAAATCTATAAAAAGGCCAATGTTCACCAACAATAAATCTCACCTAATTTTCAATTTCCCTTTCACAAGTGCTTGCTCATTTCAATGGTCTTTGTAAAGAAAGGTTATTTGAGATTTCAACTTTTGCTAAAGATATCCTGTAACAGATTTGATAAACTTAAGCCTTCTTTATAGTACAGGTTTGCTAATGTTCCCAGAGAAGAGTTATTATAAGTAAGATACATAAGATGAACTCTGTAAGCTAAGAGATGTCTATATACGTATACCAACATTCATCAGCATTTTTAAAGTGGTTTCTTGTCTAGGCAGCTTTCAAAAAGGAAAATGTTACTGACAGACCCATGGAAAATTCCCTCATCAAAACATTTGCTATCATGTATAGATAAGGATCTTGCTTTATGCCTTGTAACTATTTGAGTATTTCATCACAACTTACAGTTTTTAAAGCAATGAATTAGTACACACCTATGATCCCAGCATGGAGAAGGCTGAGAAGGTAAGACAGCAGAGAAGGATGAGGGATGAGGCCAGCTTGAATAGCATAGTAATATCCTGTGTGTGTGTGTGTGTGTGTGTGTGTGTGTGTGTGTGTGTGTGTGTACACACGTTGGTGTTTTATACAGGGTCTCATATATTCCACTCTGGCCTAGAACTCTGCACACAGTCAAGGAGAACTTCGGACTTTTGATCCCCCTATCTCTACCTCCTGAGTGCCAGAGTTATTACAGGGGATTACATCTTTTTGTTAAGATGATAGAGATGGAATCTAGAGCTTTGTACATGATAGGAAAGTGTTCTACCAATTGAGCTACCTCCCAGCCCCCCAAATCTTTTTTATACATGAATACCTTATTTTTGGAGGCTTTTATTAGTTTAAATCCCTTGAACTAGAAGGATATCAGGGCCTAAGACCAGCCAGTTGGAAACTGTCAACCAGGAGAACAGCATATCCTGCTTTGATCAGGAAAATTAAAATATTTCCCAAGAAATTCTATTTGTAAAACATTTTCCAAAGTGACGTCCAGTTGCAGGAATATTTTTGGCAGCTAAGCAGCAGGGGGCTGAGAACCTGGTCTGTACCAGCTTTGCTAACTCCAGTGACCAGGGCTGAAAGATCTGACCTAGAGAATGATATCCTGAAACTCACAGGGCTCAGCCCATGTAAGAGATGACATGTGTGTGCTGGGCCACACTTTAGTCACCGGAGTCAGCCCCTCGGTATCAGTGTTGTGACATTGAATGAGATATAGTGAAGGTGCGGGCACCTAGGCAAGAAGGGCTACTGAGGCTCAATATAAGCTGTGCCTACACCTAGTAAATCTGAAAGACACATGCACCTGTCTGAGTTGAAGTATCCTGAAGTCTGCATGGAATGGTTTGGAACCTTTGTAAAAGAGAAGGGAGGAGAAGCTGGCTGCCGTAAGCCTGGCAGTCGGGGCGGGAGGGCTCACCGAAAAATACCCATAATGTAAAAAGCAATATAGATGGGTCTCAAAATAACCATGCTAAGGGAAAGCCAGGTGCTTTTAAAATGAATTTATACTCTGTGATTACATTTATATAAAACTCAAGGAAGGGCAAACTAATCTATACTGACAGAAAGCAGATGGCTGTTTGCATGAGAGAGGCAGAGAGAAAGGTTACAAAAGGGGTCTAAAGTCACTTGGAAACTGTGGGGTGACAGACATGTTCACTCTGTTGACTGTAGTGATGGATCATGGGTGTTTACATACATAAGCCTTATCAAATGATATAGTTCAGATATGGGAAATGTCTTGTAAGTCTATGTATCCACCACAAAACAGATTGAAATGCACATTTGATATCTAGAAATTCTGATTCTGGAGGTTTGGGGTGGGACCTGGGCACCATCACAATTTTTAAGTTTTACCCAAATGATTGGGGATGTCCAGCCAGGTTTCAGATACAGAACCTTCTGAGACACAACTATGGAATATTCCTTTACACTGTGTGAAGTTGCTGTGATTGGTTTAATAAAGAAGCTGACTGGCCAATAGCTGGATAGGATAAGTTTAGGGGGAGAGCCAAACAAAGAATGCTGAGTAGTGTGGAGTCAGAGGAATAGTGAACAGACACAGAGAGAAGCAAGGCGAACATGCTGTACTGAGAAAAGGTACCAAGCTATGTGGCAAAACATAGATAAAAATATGGGTTAATTGAAAATGTAGGAGATAGCTAGTAACAAGCCTGAGCTATTGGCTGAGCATTTGTAATTCATGTTAAGTCTTGGTGTAGACTATTTGGGAACTGGTGGGCAGGAAAGAAACATCTGCCTACAACTACAAGGACATCCATTACTGTGTGTGGTGAGACTGAATATCATTGCAAGATCTGAGTCAAACATCTCTCCCAGCAAGTGTGGTTCCTTCTGAGAACACAGGCCCCTTGCAGACACACAATTACAAGTGCTAATTGTGACTTTTGTGAATTCTGCTCAGAAGAGTCAGTAGCATCATTTCTACACTGAAGTGCAACACAGAGTTCTCATTCCACGTGTTTCAGTTTTCTTACTAAGCCTATTGTGGCATTGTGGTAGGCGGGTCTTTTATATTCTGGGAAAATCTATCATGCTTGGATATGGTCTGGGTTTTTGTTGTTGTTTTTGTTTGTTTGTTTATTCTGCCAGGTCACAAACTATTATAGCTTCCAACTGCCAAGCCAATCAAGGTGGCTTCTATGACCATTATTTGCAAGTTCAAATTCCTAGGTGCCTACCAACACACACACCACCACCATTTTCTCCTCAGTGAATACCCTCTCAGGCTAAGTCAAGCAAAACTCAACAGAATATCACGTTACATTCCTCAGCGGTGCAAATGTAAATGAATGCTGACTACTACCAAGGTCAACTCTACTAATCAGTAGCAAAAAGGTATGTTTATACTGGGTATTCACATATGCCTTTAATATGTGGTCCATCACTACAATCACTACAAGAGGCAGAGGCAGATGGATCTCTGTGAACTCAAAGGCCAGCCTGCTCTTCATAGTGAATTCCAGGACAACCAGAGCTACACAGTGAGACCTTGTCTCAAAAAAGAAACAGAAAGAAAGAGGGGGGGGGAGGGAGGAAGAAATAAAGAAAGAAAGGAAGGAAGAAAGAAAGAAAGGAAGGAAGAAAGAAAGGAAGGAAGGAAGGAAGGAAGGAAGGAAGGAAAAGAAATTTTATATATTTGCTATTTTTTTTTGTTTGTTTGTTTTGTTTTTCCAGACAAGGTTTCTCTGTAGCTTTGGAGCCTGTCCTGGACTAGCTTTGTAGACCAGGCTGGCCTTGAATTCACAGAGATCCACCTGCCTCTGCCTCCCGAGTGCTGGGATTACAGGTGTGTGCCACCACCGCCTGGCATATATTTGCTATTTTGTAGATTTGTAATTTTTTTTTTTTAAATTACACCTATAAGAGGCCTATTGGAGTGACAGCTATATAATTACAGTTTGAAATGCTTTGAGTTATTTGTGTAGCATTTTTATTTCTTGTTGAGTTTATCAGAATGCATCAGAAAATTTTAGGAACAAGTATTTACATATTCATGGGTTTAAATGTATATAAATATTGAAGTACGTTGGAAAATTTTGTTTGTTAGTAAAAAGAACATGGATGTAGTTTATTCACTCCATTCTTTGGTTTACAGAAAGAGAGACAGATAGGTAATCACAGTTTAAACTATTTTAAAGTATTGCCCTTTACTTATAGGCCTTTTACAAGTAACTATTAAGCTCTGCTAGACTAAAGATATGATTACATATAAAAGCCAAATGAAAATGACACTTTAGTGATTTTTACTTTAATTGTCTGTTATTGAGGGGTTTGTTTTGGCTTCAGTTTTGGTTTTTGGGACAAATTCTTGCTATGTAACTAAGGCTGGCCTCAGACTTGGAAGTTTGGGTGCTGGGATTATAGGTATGTGTCAGCATGCCAAGCCAGACTATTAATTGTGTATGTGTGTGTGTGTGTGTGTGTGTGTGTGTGTGTGTGTGTGTGTGTGTGTACCTGCTCATATGCATAGGTGCACATATGTGAGGAACTGAGGTTGTCATTAGGAGTCTTCATCCATCATCCCCACCCTATTCATTGAGGCAAAGTCTCTCAGTTGAACCCACAGTTGCCGATATGGGTAGTCTAACTAGCCAGCTTGCTGTGGGCATGCCCTGGCTCTGCTTGGAATTACAAGTGGCTGCTGTATCCACCCAGAGTTTATGATAGTGTTAGGGGTCTGAAGTTTGGTCTTCAAACTTGCCTGACAAGCACAACCCACCGAACCATCTTTCCAGGCCCAGACTATCAATTTTTAATCTACAGGCAAACCTCTGAATAGTTTTTTTTTTTCTACATTCAAGAAGCATTTTCAATTATATTTAGAAACTTCTGTTAACATAAGGAATTGCCACTGTGGTTACCAAATGTTGTGATGGGGAAAGATGAAATCTTATATGGAAGAAGCAGGAGGGATGGGATGTGGAGATGGTCAAGAAAGTCCTTAAGGGTTAGGAATGGGTAAACCAGGAGCAGGCTGTGGTGACTGAGAACCGCAGAGAGTTTGGCCACTCAACAAAGGCAGGGATGTAAACAGCAGAAGAGGAAACAGGACTCTTTCCTTCCTCCTTCTCAGAGCCCGAGGCCACAAGCTACAAGGGAGCTCAGCCTCTCAAAGGAACAGAAGGATCTTTAGTGTGACTGCAGGCCATGTGGGAAGTGAAGGGAGATGTACTCTCTCTGGGTGGCTGTTTCCAGCTACTGATAAAGTGGATCCAGTGTCACGTGCTGGAGGACCACAAGGCCCTTTGAAAAACCCCTCTTCTTCAATGCCTCCATTGGCTCTGTCTTTGGTTTTGTTTTAAATCAGATTCCTTTTCAGAGAACAAACATTAGCTCCTCAAAGAACCAAGTCCAGTGTGCCTGAAGCCTAAAAGGCCACTGGGCAGCAAAACCCTGAGGTCATGGACCTCTGAAACAGTGTGATTTGTTCATGGCAAGGACCACTGAGGATCTCCAGGAGAAAGGATCATGTCTCTCCGCGTTGCCATGGGGACTGCTGGCTGGGTTAACTGAATGCTCTCTGAATAATGACTCTTCTTTTAAAGAGAGAATAGCTTCTATATTCCAAAAACTAAATGGTGGAGCAGGTAAATCGAAATCCTAAGAGGGCAAGAAGTGAGGGCAATTGGTAGTCTGAGGACTTTGGCAGGAGCAGCCCCCTGCTGAGGGGACTAGAGTTATTCCACCCTCCCCACAAGGGTGAGGGCTCTGTCAGAGCATGTGGGCTTTCTCAGATAGCATCTTTTAGACACAGAGGAGTAGAGATGAGACTCGTATAAGCTGCAGCCTTCAAAGAATTCCGAACCATCTCACATGTCTGATAGATCAGGCACAAGTCACAGGAGGAGACCCAAGAAGCATTCCCTTCAAAGATCTTAGAGGCACTCTGAAACAAAGCCATCTACAACAGTGCACACAGGTGTGTGAAGAACTTTCCATCCAAGTTTATGAGGGACCCTAGGCCTCATATGCATGGGATTGCCTGCGGGCTATGCTGCTGTAAGAACTTTGGACCTTACCACCAAATCTCCACAAAACAATTGTCCATGTATGTTCCATCAATAGTTAAGTGAAAATGTCTTTGATGTTCTCAGATCAGAGTTATCTGATCACCCACAGGACACTGAATGGAGCTAGATGATTGGAAGATAGTAGCTCAGCCCCGACATCTGCCCAAGGCCAACAGCAAGAGTTTTAGGAGTTACATGAACTATCATGTCCATCCAACCTGCCATCTGTCACTGGTTGACTATGACACCTTGGGTCAATGACTTCCCAACGCTGTGCCATCTGTGAAATGTGAATAACAGCACACCACATCCACTGTCCCTCCTTTGTCCACATCTCTCTCTGTCTCCCTCTTTCTCTCTCTCTCTCTCTCTCCCTCTCTCTCTCTCTCTCTCTCCCTCCCCTTCTTCAGAAGTGAGAGAGATAGTGTGTCTGTAAAGTGCTTTGAGCTCCTTGGAGATAGAAGCTCTATAAATATAAGCTGTTATCACTGTCACCATGGAAACACACAGAGAGAACTGTGCTCCATTCCTACATGTGCTCTGCATAGCTCTGACCTTCTTGTTGCTGGTTATTGAACATGAGTGGTTCTACAAAGCTGCATGGCCAGGTAGATGTGGGGACCCAGTATTGGACTTGTTTACCGTTCAATTCTTCGTGGTGCCGCTTTTAAAAAAGAAATTGTGTGATGGGTATTGTGTTCCCAACAATATTGTGTACCCTAATAAATTTATCTGGGGTCAGAGAACAGACAGCCACTAGAACAGAGCCAGAAATGGTGGCTAGAAAATGGGTCAGAGCAAGCTATAGCAGAAGTTGGGTGGTGGTGGTACACATCTTTAATCCCAGCACTTGGGAGGCAGAGCCAGGTGGACCTCTGAGTTCAAGGCCACTTTAGAAACAGCTGAGCATGGTGACCCACGACTTTAATCCCAAAAACCCAACCTTTAATCCCAGGGAGTGGGGGCAGAAAGAGAAAGGTATATAAGGCCTGAGGACCAGGAACTAAAGGAGAAAAGCATGTAGTTATTTAAGCATTTGGTTGGTTAAGCGTTCAGGCTTTGGAGCAACACAGTTCAACTGAGATTCATGTGCAGGAGGACTCAGAAGCTTCCAGCCTGAGGAAACAGGATCACCTGAGGAACTAGCAAGGTGAGATAGCTGTGGCTTGTTCTGCTTCTCTGATCTTCCAGCATTCACCTCAATAACTGGCCTCAGGTTTAATTTTATTAATAAGACTCTTTAAGATTCCTGCTACAAAACTGTGTTCTGTTTGCTAAGGTAGTGATAGAAGGCTGGCAGAAGGATGCAATTTGTGACTGGCTTAGTTTGCAGGCACTGACCCTAGGATCTGAGTTGGAAGCCAGGCTCAATCAGGGAGCAATTCCAATGAGTTTCAGGAATAGTATCCCACACATTTCTTAAGTTTGTTCCCAATCCTGACTCTTGGACTTCCGAACTAAGGTTAGAAAAACTTGGTGATGATGAGGATTATAAGTCTGCGTCTTCCTGCCAGGGTTTGGTCCTCTGGGTAGCAGAACTACGTCACTGCCATCACCGTCTCACTGGGTCTAGTACAGTGCATGGCATGTAGCGGATGTTCTTTAGAGGTTTGCCAACAAAATGAATACCTGAATGAATAAGTGGCCATCCTTCCCCCTTTCATAGTGAAAGTGGAGCTGAGTAAGACAGATGCATCCAAGGTCAACCTGGACCAAAGAGCCTAGGGTATATATCATCTCTCCTTGAGGCTTCTCTGGCTCCTCACCCCGCTGTCAAATACAGGAATAGTGTCCCCACTTCTGGTATCATGAACAGTCCTGGGAGAGCCAAAAGCCTTACACAGAATGACTTAGAATAACAATTTTATCATGGCCCCAGCTCAGGGCTGGCTTCCCGAGTGTGTAACCTGTGCGGTTACACAGTCCCAGCACAGAGCACTTTTAGGCTTTGTTTAGTGCTCAGTTATCATCCCCTCGGGCTTTAAAATAATATAACAAATACCTCACATTTTCATTTTGCACCATGTAGCCAGGTTTGCCTGGCTGTCTGTGGTACGTGAGAGGTTTCTCTTCTTTCACATCCTGTAATCTAGCTTCATGAAGGAAGGTACTCACAGTCTAGTTTTGGTGGGATCGAAACATCTCCTAGGCCTGTAGACTCAAGTAAGTACATTATTCAACATAGATAGCTTTCTTCACACATAGCAACAAGCTAATACAATGGAATAAACATGCATTTACTCTCCCGTAATTTGGAAACTTGTTACACTAAAGCTACTTCCTGCAGACACAGCATGACCATGGGCCTTCATGAAGAAGAGTTGCTGAGTGACCTGTGGAATATCTGGCCCATGGCCATGTCAGTGAGATAAGCAGAACAATGGTGCAGGCTAAGTCTATGGCAATGGTAATGCAGCTGTTAACATCCCCTCAGAGAAGGGGGAGGCACCCACTCAGACACTACCAGAGATTCTACTCACACCTCCCTTTGGCCCTCAACTGTGTGTGGTCTTGGGAAGCTGAGGGAGTGGTGCTCTAAGAGGTAGAAGGCTGATTAGATAGATGGTGATGAGCCATTGTGAACCACTGTCATGCTGGTGTCAGGCTTCTTTGGTGATACCATTGCCTTTGAGTCATCTGTGCTCTTGTAAGTGATGCCAAGAAACTTATTTAATGATGGTGATGTTGCTCTGTATGCTGTGAATGTGTTGCTCTGATTGGTTGATAAATAAAATGCTGATTGACCAGTAGCCAGGCAGGAAGTATAGGCAGGGCAAGCAGAGAAGGAGAATTCTGAGAGAGGAAGGCTGAGTCAGCAGACGCCAGCCTGTCGTTCAGGGAGCAAGCAGCATGTAATGGCACATAGGTAAAGCCACAGAACATGTAGCAACATATATATTAACAGAAATGGGCTCAGTTTAACTGTAAAAGCTAGTCAGTGGTAGCCACTTATTTTATAAGTGGCTGCAGGGTCCCTGGGGATGGGCAGGACCGGAGAAAACATCAGCTACACTGGTCCACCAAGCTAGACATGAGTGGAATCTTTTTTTTTTTTTTTTCCTGGACTTTCTGGGGACTATTTGCTGGGTGAATAGGTGTTTCTTTATGACTCTCCATGACTCCTAGAAATAGATTTGCATAATGCTTTATTAATCTTGAATTTTCTCAATGCTGATGAGAAAGGGACAACAGCTGTGGAGAGACATTGGACAACAGACAGAACTTCTGAGCTAAACCAACTGGTTTATTTCAAAGATGTATTGACTGCAGAATGGAAACCAGGATACATCCTATGTTGGGGAATGGATTTTGCTTTTGTTTCTGCAGGAGAAGAAAAGCTATGGATACCAACAAAATTAATAAAAAATTGATTCGAACAGGAGAAACCCCTTGATGAGGAGAAGTAAAAGATCATCCACAGATGTGACATCTTTATAAGTCATAAGAAAAACTTAACAAACAAGGGTTGGGGCAGGGTTCTGTTTTTTGTCTTTCCAGGATAATAGAAATACCCATCTTCTAGGAATCATAAGGCCTTGGATAACCAAACATCTACAGCAGAAGAAAAGAATCTATTGGTACCAATCTACACAGGGTAAAATCTCACTGCCTAACATCTATATCTCTTTAATGCTAGAAAAGTTACGGTTCTGATTCAATTATATATCAAACTGGCTTTGGAGTTGGAAATTGGCTCCCCCTTTCTCTAAATCCAAGCATATTGCTAAAAGAAAAACTTTAAGAGATTCTGTCTCATATCAGAAGAGCCGTGTGGTATAGGACAGAAGAAAACCAATAAAAAGGGACAATTGTCATCAAGATCCTATTTCTCTCCATGCTTATTCTTGATTTCTCAGAATTTCTTTTTACATGTCATGTTATCTTGAAATCCAAATGTTCCATCTTGATATTAATAATGCTCAAGTTTTCCACAGTAAAAAATAAGTCTTCTCTAATAGCAATTTCTGAAGTCTCCAGAAGGAAAATGGGGTCCCACAACAACTATACCCATTCCAGAATGATGCCATAGTACCTAAGAACATTACTCATGATCAGCTTTGGACTAAGAACTCTTCAGGGCAGTTCCAAGATGAGATGGTCCATCATGCTACATTTTTAGCCAGAATGTCAGGCAATTTTATCCATTTCTGAGACTAGCTGCATACTCTATGGATAACCCTATTGAGACCTAACAATCTAAGCTTTCTTATAGTACCCCACAGAGAGAATGATAGCCCTCTCCCAAATGTTTCATTTTTCTCAGGATTATGAATGGATGATTATAGGGTTGGGGGTAGAACAATACAATTTGGACTCAGTATTCTTTTTTAGAAAAGAAAAAGAGGAATAGATAGGTATAGGCTATTAAGGTAGATTATTGTATTTACTAGTAAACTAACTTAGTAAAATATCAGCCTTAGATAATTTGCACTGATATGGATTATTGTATATTGATACAAATGCAAACTATTTTTATATTCCTATTTAAGATAAATCATATATTGATACAAATACAGAACTATGTTTATTGTAATACACATATATTTCTACTCCTGTTTGAAATTTTTTGTATATTGATACAAATGTAAAATTATATTTGTCATACTGTATGTATATTCTATCTTTGTTTAGGATATTCTGTATATTGATACATATTTAGGATTATTGTTATATTGCATATTGCACTATATGTACATTATTATCTCTGTTTAAGCTATTTTGTGTATTGTCACAGTCTTGAGGTCATTGTCCTTCTATGGTACATCTGCTTACAGACTGTTTATCTTGTTATGTGAAGCCTTAGTCTCTAAGTTATTTTAGTAGAGAGGACTTACTGAGTTATAGTCACTCATGCTTGTCATTTCTATAGTTAGGTTAGTTGGGTTTTTCAGACTTACAGAAACAATGTCAGATGGATAGGTAGTCTTCAAATACTTCATAGACCTAGAGAATATGGAATTTAAATGTTTTGATAATTTAGAATTCATGTTGATGTGAGACACGATTGCTCCTGACATCACCAATCTGATCCTGAGAGAATGTTGGGCTTCTGAGACATTTCCATTTGGAAGTTTGTCTTCTTCTTGGCACAAAAAATGGCCTATTTGGGCAAATAACTGCCCATTCCTTGACTGTTGACAGTACAAATACTGTCCCCTTGGTACAAGAAGGACACAAAGAAAAATGACTATTGAACTCTGCCAAGATAGGGTAGGGTAGTCTTTCATAAAACCTGCTTCTGAAAATGGTCTGACAGATACTCTAGGCCTGTAGCCAATATGAATGCACCAATGGTACTGAGAAATTCTGGGTGACTGTCCAGGCTGCCAGCTGGCTGTCTACTCTTGCAAGACTCCTGAAAGTTGCTTGTGTCCCTCTCCTGTTTCTTAGTTATTATTATGTTCCTTCTCAGGTCTTTGATGGGATTAGAGACTAACAGTTACAATTACAATCTACTTGTATCTTAGCTAGAACATATTAAGTATTAGATTCAGGTTCTTCAAGGTAGGATATCTTATGGAAAGATCTCTATAACGTGCCATTTACCTCCTCTGGATTTCAGTATGTGTTTCTTGTTTGCTGTTGTTCTTGTTGATGTAGTTTCATCTTGTATAGGTCATTGTCCCTTATTCCTCCGGACAATATTTGATAATGATCCCTATTGTAAATAGTTTTGTATTAGGTTAGAATTTTCTTATTTAGACAAAAGGGGGAGATGTAGTAGGTAGCTGTTTCAGCTTTGACCTTGAAACACTGCCCCTAGAGTGACAGCAGGTAACTGCCACACCTGCCTATGTCCTGCCCCTGGGGCATAGCTGAGAGGGAGCCCCTTAAGACCCGAGGTACATATGTGTTTGGCCCTTTTGGATACCTCATGGTCCTAGAAGCTGGGTGGGACATCAAGTCAGAGTTCTCCACTGGATGTACCTCATCTCTCCTGGATCCTGTAACCAACTCCTCTTGGCTGTAAGTTACCCCAGAAATAAACCTCTCTTGATTACCAGATAAATTATGTGGAATTGCCTTGTTAATTACAGTTATAAATGGAATCCTTTTTTTCCTTCTTCTGGACTTCTGGTTCCCTTGCTGGGGTGAATAGGTGTTTCTTTCTGTCTCTCCAAGAAAAGCCACACAATACCATGAGTTTCAGTGAAATAATGGGGCCATTACAATCTCATGGCATTCTGCATTCAGTAGGTCTTGAAGAAGGAAGGGTAGGAGGGAAAGGAGGGGACCAATCTTCAGATGAATGGCTATTATAAACTATGATAGGATGGAAAGTACTGCTTTCCATCTTCAAATTAACTGGAAAGCAATTAACAGAGAAAAACAAAGATTAAGTAATTGCCCAGGCCACTAATAACTAAGAGGTGGGAGTCAGAATCTGTTTGTCTGTTTTTTGTTTTTTGTTTTTTTAAGCTTGGGCTCAAAAGTTAATTTCAATATATTTATTTAGGTAAAGAACCTATGTTAGCACCTCTCATTGTTACACCTCAGCAAAGAAGTTACATGGCCTGTTTCAATTGTATTCTTTACTTATGGACAGAGATTAGAGGAGGAAGCCCCCCCCCCCAACAGATTTAATCATTAATCAAGAGAGGACTTTGACTTCAGGAGAAGTCATTGTCTTCCCACACTTTGTGTTAATCCTAGATACAAAGAAACAAAGAGATGGCTGCCTGTGTAAGATGGAATACGGGTGTGCTAATGACTCAGCCTGCCCTGGAAAGGAGGCCACCACCACACCAGCCTGTGAGAGCGGCACTTCGGAGGAGAAGGAACCTCACTGCCAGGCAGTTATGCAAGGAAATACTTGTTCTTTTTCTTGGGGCTACTGTATGTTTGGGTCTCTGTGACCTCAACTTAGTTTTAATGAACAGAATTATAGGCCAGTTCACGAGTGATCTTCCTGTGAGCCGATGTCCAGCCAGTCCACTCTGCTGTCTGAGGCACCCTCCTGATCACAACAGCAGTTTAGACAGACTCCTAGGAGTATCTGTGGATCCTGCGGTGAGGGAGGTAGCTGAAGAAGCATTTCACCTGAGATTCTCCTACTACACCCCTCCTTAGAGATCATGAACTCTGGCATACCCTAAAATTTCTAGGATGCTCTACACGGTAAGTGCAAGTCATCTGGTCACACATGTCACACACTCTACTTACAGCATAGGAGAGCTTTCCATGCACCTGGAGTTCTTAATGCATAACACCTTTAATGAAAGGACTTGTTAAAATGGATTGCTACCCCTAACCTCTGATTCAGTGGATTGGAGGTCTCACAATGTGCACTTGTAAACAACGTCTAGGTGTCCTGATGCTGTTGTTGCTGGTGGTAGTACTGGTACCACTCTTTGAGGTCCTCTCGCTCCTAGTGTGCACCTCCTGCCCCTCCTGGATGTGTATATAGCATGTGACAGTCAGCAGAACATTACACACAGTCTGAATGCCAGAAGCTAATGGCTACTCGAGGGTTGAGTATTTTAGTATAGTCAACATACTGGGTGTGCATCTCCACTCTGTAGCACAGCAAGCAAACAAATACATCGTTTATTTAACAAATCTTGTCCGTGCTTATTTGGAGTCAGGCGCTGAGAACCAGTAGTCCCAGAACAGACAGAAATGCTGGACTTCAAGGTTGTTAAGTGTGAGTGGGGAATATTGTTTACCAAATTTCTGCTGAAGTCCTTTTATATCCAAGAGCTCAGACGTCCCCAAGAATAAATACAGTAGAACTGCCCTGTCCATTTCCAAGATGAGACTGTGGGGCCTCGTGTAGCTCAGTGACTTTCATAGCACTCAATGCCTGTGTCCCTAAAGCCCATGTGCTTTCCACAGCACTGCAGAGAAACATGTACGGTGAACTCTAGAAAACAGACTTTTCATTGAAATATCCTGCAGCCTGTCAGCTAAGGATTTCTTTCCCATAGCCATAACCAGGAGAGATCCCTAATAAACCTTCCATCTTAAGATCCCCAGAACTGAGATGGGAGGATCCAGAACTGCTAGGAGACAATGGCTAGTTCTTGCCCACACCCATTTACTGAACACCTGACCAGGTCCTTTGTTATCTAGAGTTTTTCTATTGAGAGGGTTACTTTGAACAGTGACCAGGCATTTACTCAGCAGGTCCCTGGTTGTCACACTTGATAAATGTCTCCTGGAGTTCCTGAGTTCCAGGTAGTGTGCTTGACAAAAGGGCTTTCCCAGGAGATTGGGACTGTCCCGGCTCTCAGTGAGCTCAGGATTTGAGCCTTTTTGGGATTTGTTCTAGTTTCTCTGTTGCTGGGATGAGGGACTGGCCAAAAGCAACTGGGGGTGCAGTACTTTAATTTACAGCTTATAGGCCATCATCCAGGGAAGCTGAGGCAGGGACCTGGAGGCAAGAACTGAAGCAGAGATTAGGAAGAACACTGCTTCCTGGCTTGTAGCTGGCCCAGGACCACCTGCCCTGGGGTGACATCACCCACAGTGGGCTGGGCCCTTCTCCAGCCATTAGCAATTAAGAAAATGCCCATGGGCCGACATGGTAGAGACAATTCCTCAACTAAGGTTCCCTCTGGTGACTATCACTTGTGTCTAGTGACAGAAACCAACTGGCAAGGGGTTATTCTCATATTCTGGATGTTTCATGTCTTCAAATTTTATCTTTATTGGTGACTCCAGCTGATATATCTATTTATGTCGGTGTTTTGTTTGTTTTAGTTGAGTTATTAAATAATAAGGTTTGATTACGTAGTGAGCTAATACAGTGATGGATTTCATAAGAGAGATGACAGTGATGGGCTGCGGAGCTGGACCACTGGTAAGAACACTGCTGCACAAGCAAGGGGAGCTGAGTTGGCATGCCAGCTCTCACATAAAAGCCAGGCGTGGCTGTGCATGCTCCTGTCATTCCGACAAGGGACCACGGGATTGAGGGGCTTGCTAACTACCAGCCTACTAGGTTCAGTGAGAGACCCTGTCTCAAGAGAATAAGATACTCACCTCTGAGGTACACAGGCACACTCACCTCGCTCCCCACAACACACACTTGTGCATTAAAAAATACTCTACACACAATAAATAGACTAATTAAAATATAAAAAGAAATGACAATGATTATCCAAGATCTTGACTTTTTTTTTTTCCTTTTTAACATTTATGTAGTATGTATGTGGATGTTACTTTCGCCCTGGGCCATATGAATCCCAGGGATTGAACTCGGGTCTTCAGACTTGGCAGCAAGGGACTTTACACCCTAAGCCAACATGCTGACCCCTTAAAATTGCTTTTTGCATTTATTATTATTATTGGTGTGTGTGTGTGTGTGTGTGTGTGTGTGTGTGTGTGTGTGTGTGATATGTGTGCCATGGGCTACATGTGGTTTGCTATCACCTGTCCTCTCATACCGTCACGTGGACACACTGAGCCATTGAGAGGTTTTTTGTTGTTGTTTTAGGGACGTGGGTCCCAGGGCACTGAGAGAAGAGGGGCGAGGAGTTGGGGGAAGAATCCCTGGAAGGTAAAGAATCTTGGCTCTTTAAAAGATAAGAACCAACTCCCAAGGAAGCAGGGAGAGACAAGGAATCTAGGAAGAGGAAGAGACCTTTGGACTTGAAGGAGGAAAGCGAGAACAGAAGTAGGGAGGAAAAACTTCACACACGCTTAGCATAACCTGAACTTTTGTGCCCTCTTATTAAATGACATATCAGATCACTTGTACGGCCGACTTCTCATTTTTTTTTCCTTAGAAAACAAATATTAAAATTTCCCAGTGGCCCGATTTAAACATCTTTCACGGGGAGCCATTTGTCTTAGTAAGTTTGGAGGCTTGAAAGCAGACTCAGCTCCAGGGAGTTGTTCCTGGGTCAGAAGGCCGCAAGGTAAGAACACTGAGTTACCCACCCACCCATGAGAAGACAGGGTTGATAGCCAGAGGAGCGGTAACAAGATGCTGATAACAAGCAAGTCCACTGCTTAAAAACCCTCTGTGTGGCGGCATGAAGTGAACAGCCAGGGAACACACTCCAGCCTCCTGCAGCCTGACTCCCTAGCCTCATTTAACAGCTGTCTCCAAACTTTCCCTGCTCTTTTCCAACCTCAGAGCGCAGAGTAGAATCCGAAACTCCCTTTCTCTCCATGTAAGCAGACATAGGAAGCTCTTGAATGCAACGGCCTTAATCTTGGAGACTCATTCCTACGGTCTGAAATAGTCTCCTAGCTGCACTGGCCGCCTCCCCACTTCCTCTATTAGCCTACAGGGGGGCTTCTCCATTAGCAGTGAAAGGTGCCCTATGCTGGGCATGTGGCTCAGGAGTAGAGTGCTTGCCTAGTGTGTGTGTGTGTGTGTGTGTGTGTTCCTGTGTGTTTAGTCCCGAGCACGACCAGAAAGATTATTTTGCATAAATAAGCAAACCTAATTACCTAAAAGGCTTGTTCCTGTGCTGATTTCTAAACTGCAATCATCTATTTCAGTAAAAGTGGAGAAAGGTCAGGACGCTGCATGGTAAAGAGGTCAGCCAGGCAAATCGGAGGCAGACTGCTCCTGATTTACATTGCAGCTGCGTCAGGGTTGGGGACGGTCAGGAGAAGTGGCTTCACTCACTCAGCTCAGTTAACTGAGGACACACTATGTGTCAGCCACAGTGCTGGGCTCGGGATACACTGATGAGGCGAGGTGAAACCTGTTCTTAAGAATTTAAAGTTTAAGTAAATAATTGTACAAGAGAGTGGAGAAAGACAACTGTGACAAGTTCACAGTGCCAGGTAAAACCTCTGACTCAGACATTCTCCCTACCCCCATCCCCAGAAATCAAGGATTCTGTACCCCAAGGCTTGGTAGGTGGTTATCCAGCCTAGAGAAAAAGATGAACATTCCAAATGCGGGCGGGGGTGGAGGTGGGGGTAGGGAGTGGTTACAGGGAGTTTAGGACATCCGAGAAGCTAACAGAAGTGACTTGGTGTCTTCAATCATCCATGTCCAGGGTTGGTCAACTCTCATATAGGTTCCCAGAGTTCTCTCCGATGCCCCATCCTTCTAAATGTGAACTGTGTTAAGACCCTTGTCAGTTACGCAGAACCTGACACTTCCGCTGGCATTCCGTGTCTGAGTAGATCAAACATCCTGTGTCACTGCCGCCGCAGCCTGTGCTAAGAATGGGCGACAGCTGTCTAAATCCCAGAAGCCCCCCGAAGAGGCTGGGAGTGTTGCTGTGAAAGCCAGGAGGGTAGGACATCCACGGGGCTGGCCATGCCAGTCGGCAAAGTCAGAGATGGTGCCCGGTGCCACCTGCATTTGCTTTCCGATCTCTCTTCAGGATCCCTTCCAGCTTTTCCTGCCTAGCTGCTTCAAGGGCTGCCTTCCCTGGTCCCAGCAGCCAAGAGTCCTCTAATGGAGTACTGTTGTGGGATATTCGTACACAGTTTGAAGGTGTATCGCTGTGACTGGTGTAATAAAAAGACGAACAGTCAATAACTAGGGGAGGTATAGGTGGGATTTCCAGGGAAAGAAAGGAAGAGGAGGAGGAGTAATCTAGGCACATGGGAGATGTGACGGAGATCAGGGACGAACACACAAAATGGGAGAGATGTAAAATCCACGCGGTAGAACGTAGATTAATAAAAAAATATGGGTTAGTTTAAGTTATAAGAGCCAATGGGACAAGCCTAAGTTAAGGTCAAGCTTGCATGATTGATAATAAATCTCCATGTCATTATTTGTGAGCTGGTGGCCCACAGGAAAGGAAGATTACCGAGTACTCTTGTAATGGATTGTTTTACTCTCAACAAAAGAGAGGGGTTTGATCTTTATTTTATTTCTTTTTTGTGGAAGAATAGAGCATTAGAGAATGATTGCCCTCGTGGGATTTGTATTTTTAAAAAGTCTGGGCAATACTAAAGTGCTAAGGAGCCGACCAATATGAATCAAGTCTCCCTGCCTCCTGGCCAAGCAGTGATGGGACCTCTTGTTCTTAGCTGGACATGGTGACTAGAATAAGGACCACATTTCTTAGATTCTTGTTTTCTAAGTGTTGCCCTGTGGCCGCAGAGATGGAAACCGTGCCTTAGGACAGTTTCTAGGATGGATGTTTCTGTAAAGGGCAGTTGCCTTCCATTTTCTCCTTTGATTCCAGCCAGAATACAATGACTGGCAACATAGATACCATCCTGGGCTACGAAAGCAAGAGGAGGGAGGGCAGAAGAAGCCTGAACGGGCTGGAATCCCTGAGAACTTAGTGGATGAAGCCACGGGCCTGGGCTGTCAACCTCTGAACTTGTGAAAGGGCAAGAAAATCGGACGTCATTGAAGGCAATGTTTTGTTTTTGATTTCTGTTATTCACACTTCAACATACCCCAACCGATAAAACCACAAGGGCCCTCCCCCCCCGGCCCCCCTTTTTCCCTCTTTCTTCTTCCAAAAGTATTTCTGTCATCGTATATGGCTGTTTCTCTAAATCAACCCAAGCTGAATCCTAATAAAGAAAATGAGCCTGAGGCCTCTGAGGACAGCCCCACTACAGCTCTCCAGTCACGTTCCCTACCTGGGCTTCTTCTGTTCCTCATGTTTCTTACAGATCTGGAAATCTGGTGGGCTTTTGGCTTGTTGTATGTGAGTGAGTGAGTGAGTGTGTGTGTGTGTGTGTGTGTGTGTGTGTGTGTGTGTGTGATCTTTGATTGATGAGGATGGATAGCAGGGCCTGGTGGGTAATGTCACACTGGAACAAGAAGCTGTCATATTTCCCAAACATATTTCTGTAAAAGGGCTTGCTTCTCCATGAGGTTGCTAGGGGCAATGCCATAGTATGAAACACTGTTACCATTTATTAATGAATGAAAGTGTTAAGTAGTGCTGGGCAGTGGTGGCACACGCCTTTAATCTGAACGCCTTTAATCCCAGCACTCGGGAGGCAGAGCCAAGTGGATCTTTGTGAGTTGGAGGCCAGCCTGGGCTACCAAGTGAGTTCCAGGAAAGGCACAAAGCTACACAGAGAAACCCTGTCTCGAAAAACAAAACAAACAAACAAAAAAGTGTTAAGTAGCTGGTTTAGCTGGATACAGAGATTGCAGCAGCCTGTCTGCTTAAAGGATTTGCTGCTTGATTTAGCTGTGATCTAGTTGATGCAAATTACTTTGCATTTTCCTGTCTCCAAGCTCCTCCTAAAGTAAAATAAAAGCAAAACTCTCTTGTTTTCCTCACCTTGCTAAAACTTAAGCACATCAAAATGCAACATTTCTAGAGTAATCTGGAAAGGTACAGTTCCCCGTAGAAACAAACAAACAAAAAAAGGCACACTAGATGTGGTATGTGGGGCCTGGTATGTGGGGCCCTTCATCTGTGGCTGCCTCCTTGGTTCAACAGCAATTCAATAATGTAGGACACTCTGCTCAGTGTCTTGGCCACATGGCAGGGAGGAACCTAGGTCATACCAGTCAAGGCTTATGCTTCCCAACAACCTATGACCTACTAGGGAAATGTGCACTGTCCCAATCTGACTCCTTCTGCCTGGAGTCCAGCAAGCAGTGGGAACTACACCTTTAGGATCATGAGAAAGGCAGGGCCATAAAAAACGGTAGGCGGAGGATGAGGACCCAGGAAGTCAGGGACAAGATCAGAAGAAAACAGTAGCATTTGGGTGGGACACAGCCAGTCCTGTCATGGGTGAATTCTGGAATTTATAATAGGCGTTAGCTTCAGTGGACATCATAGTCCTTGGAACCAGAATGACTTCTAAGAAAGGCACAAATGGACAAGAACTGTACAGAAGAAGGCAACAGACAGAATGCGGGTGGTTAGACACCATTTCATACAAGGACAGAAGAAATGGGGGGCTTTCTTTTTAAAAGGCACACTTGAGCCAGGCATGGTGGAGCACGACTTGCATTTTTGTGCTCTGGGGTGGCAGAGGCATGTGGCTATCTGTGAGTTCAAGGCCAGCCTGGTCTATATAATGAGATACTGGCCAGCCAGAGCTGTATAGTGTGACCTATCTTAAACAACAACAACAACAACAACAACAAACCAAGGGGCTGGAGAGAGGGCTCAAAGGTTAAGAGCATTTGCTGCTTTTGCAAAGGATCCAAATTTCATTCTCAGTAGCCATGTGGAGGTTCACAACCATCTGGAATTCCAGTTTCAGAGGATGCAAAGCCCACTTTGGGCCTCCCTGGGTACCAGGAACACACATGTAGCATACATACATGCACTCAAGCACTCACAGGTATACATACATACATGCATACATACACACACACACACAGTCAAACCAAACAATGAAAAATTAGGGATTGGGAGGGTTGTTTTCAATATATACAGAGATGCACAGGGCTTGCTTCTTGTCTCTGCAAGCAAGGGACTAAGATTGAGTAGAAGTCACAAGGAGCTAGGGGTTAGCTCAAAATTTCCCAAATATAGGATGTTTTGCTGTAGGGCATGTGAAGACAGGGAGTTGACAATCCCTGGAGGCATTCAAATGGAGAGTAGTTGACCTTGACCTGCAGATGGGGTTTGAACCAGAGGACCTGGGACATTAGCTAAATACAGAGAGTCTATCCATATCACCACTATTACCTTCTGGCCTTTGACTGAATCAGCAATAAGAAGTTGAAGGTTGTCGACCACAAAGAAACACTCTCTTTGATCTCTAGAAGACTACAGAGTCTTCTTTGAGGGTCAAAAAATACAGAGGATCATAAAATACCCCAGCTCTCTATCTCATCTACCTTTGATCCTGGAACTTTCTGGTGGGAGAATGCTCTAACAGGACCCTCCTTCCTTGGATTAGCCTTTCAGAAAGGTGTCCACTATTGCCTTAGAAAAATTACGTGTGCCGTGGGATATTTTGATCACATTCTGACACTCCCGAGACTGCCAATAAAGTTTACTTTGAATCAGACAACAGAGCTAGCTACTACCTGACCAAAATTAGCCATAGAGATTTTGGAGGACAGAGGACATATAGAGACACAGGAAGTAGTAGGGAGGGGCTGAAAGAAAGGCTCGGCCCTTTTTGATGGAGGAAAGAGAGAGGGGAAGTCAGTGGTTGCTTCTCTGACACTTCTCTGATCATTCAGGCTCTTACCCAGGCACCCGACTCCCGAGTTTTTATTGATAAAGAATAATCAGATAAATGCTTCATATGTGTAAGCCTGTTTGTAGGTTCACGAATGTGAGTGCAGGTGCCTGCAGAGGCCAAAGGCATTGGATCCTCCAGAAGCTTGAGCTGCCTCATGGGGGTGATGGGTACCAAACTCAGGTCCTCTGGAAGAACATTATGCTATTCTTAACCACTGAACCACCTTTCTAGCCCCTCCACCACCATTGCCTTGTGAACAGATGGAAGATTATGGAAATGAACTAATTTATATTTATATTGAGAAAGGTATCACTCAAAGGATTAAAGCAACCCTCCTGACTCCTAACCTCCTCAGAGGTTGTCTAGGACTAGCTTGTCACTACTCCCTGCTGACCCTCCTTCTCATTTCTGGTGACTGACCTCAGGGTTTTATGTGGTGATATATTGTGTTCCCCAAAATATTGTGCACCCTAATAAACTTATCTGGGGTCAGAGAACAGAACAGCCACTAGATACAGAGGCCAGACAATGGTGGCACGCATGCCTTTAATCCTATCACTTGGGAGGCAGAGATCCATCCGGATCTCTGTGAGTTCAAGGCCACACTGGAAACAGCCAGGCTTGGTGACTCACGCCTTGAATCCCAGGAAGTGATGGCAGGAAGCAGAAAGGTATATAAGGCGTGAAAACTAGGAACTAGAGCTGGTTAAGCTTTTAGGCTTTTGAGCAGAACAGTTCAGCTGAGATCCATTCGGATGAGGACTCAGAGGCTTCCAGTCTGAGGAATCAGGATCATCTGAGGAATTGGTGAGGTGAGGTGGCTGTGGCTTGTTCTGGTTCTCTGATCTTCCAGCATTCACTCTAATACCTGGCCCTGGGTTTGATTTTATTAATAAGACCTGTTAAGATGCGTGCTACAGTTTTATGCATTTAGGCAAGCGCTCTCTACCACTGAACTACATACTCAGCACAACAACTTTATTTTTAAAGCTGAGGGAAGATGCTTTCTGTGGTGCAAATTTTCTAAAGGAAATCAAATGCAACCAATTCACCCCTGACTGGACTCGTACAAAGGAGCAGCTCAGACGGTCTGACAGCTCTAGCAAGAGCGTGGCACCACTAACCCACCAGTCTTCTGTCCTACCACCTCCCAAACATGCAGGGGAGTCATGATTTCTTGGGGACATCACCCATCTCTGTTGTTCTGCTGGAACAAAGCAAACATCATTCTCTACGTGTTCTCTTTTCTCTGCTATGGCCACCTCCACCACATACACATTAAACATGGAGGGAGGTAGAGAATCCTAGCATGTTTCACTATACAGATAGATGTCTTGTGGATTAATCAGTTAGGAAACAGAACAGCAGAATATACCTTCCAGAAGTCTACCAGTCAGGCCCCAGTATCCAAGACAAGCAGCATCCTGTTCTTCCAACGGAAAAGTACAACTTACCATGGTGCCTAGGTTAAATAAGGTCCCTTTGGGTTTTTGAGGCAAGGTCTCATGTAGCCCAGGCTGGCCTCAGACTCACTATCCAGCAGAAGATGACTTTGGACTTCCAATCTTCTTGTCTATACGTCTGGACCACTGGGATTGCCAGGGCTTTGATCTCTCAGCTAAAGGGCTCTTATTTGTTATTTTCATACCCTTTCCTCATATAGGTCATAGATTCCATTTCAGACCCAAGGATACAGAAAGGTGCCAGGAAATCCACAGATGAAAGCCGTGGGGGACAGTGCCTGTGAGTCCCTGCTCGACCAGTTGAGGTGTCTAAAACCAGAGCTGTTTCAGAGAACAGTTTGTTTTTCTATTAAACATGAAGGGATCGATTATAAAACAGAGTGACACCCAGTGGACTAATCAGGTGTCCTTCTGGGATGGATGGTGAGGGTACTCAGCCCTGCCTATTGTTGGGGGTTACCCAAATGTCCACTTACACACCAGCCACACTGACCCATCCACAGCCTTTCCCAAGCCCTCCAACTAGAGAGCTGTACATCTGGGCTGCTTTCCACACAGCCTGCCACTGAGCCATTTTCCTCCGCAATGCACACAATGCTGCAGCCAGGATGAGTCACCTTGCAACTCAGGCCCTCAGCCCCTCCGCTCTGTACTTAAAAATACTCTGGGGCTGGCCGGAAAAGAACCCCCGCCGTGTGTGAGCACGTGTGTGTGTGTGTGTGTGTGTGTGTGTGTGTGTGTGTGTGTGTGTACACGTGGGCTTGGCAGCTCAGCCTTGCGCAGCCTCTGCAGAGCCTGACTGCATTCTGTTTGGCAGAGGGGTGTAGAGAGCCGACTGCTCCAGGGAGTTCTCATTTCAGCTCTGGTTCTCTCAAGCAGCCTGCCAAAGTTGTATTCTTTCCTTTGCAGGCACCTCCATTTTAGTCTCCCTGGTTTGGAGCAGAAGAATCTTTTACTTGACATGCACTGTCTCTTCTCTCAGGCCAGTTTCTGGATGGTCATCTTGCTACTGACAGGGCCATCTTGTCTGCTTTTACCTGCTGGACCCTGTGTCTGCCCCCCAGGTAAATTTCGCATCAATTACAACGGCATCTGGCTGTTTTCTGAGTTGAAATCTGCCATCCTTACTTGGATAACCCTCCCTCAGTCCTAGGCTGTCAATTCTGTTTAGTGCTTCTCCTCTGTCCACCCACACAGACTGTTAACCTTGGGCAGAACCAATCAAAGGATGCCAGAACATCTCTCTTCCCTAGGCAGCACAGAAAGGGGACTGGTAGTTGTTCCCCTCTCCCTGAGCCTTTATACTGAGCTGAGTACTCTCTTCCTCCAGTGAGCTTCTACAGGTGCCCAGGGAACTGTGTTCTTATTTCCTGATGGTCCACACCCAGCTGCACACTGCACCTGTTGGAGGCACCCCTCCCTCTGGAGAACCACATACGTTTTGATTTCAACCTGCTGCTACAGCACCCTGCACAGAAGGGGCCCCGGAACAAAGGCCCAGCCCAGTACAATCCAAAGGGACATTATGTGCTTAAGTTATTCATTACTTGAGTTAGCCAAGGTCATAGAGCAGGAAGCATGTTGGGAAGCAAGGGAAAAGGTGGCATTGAGGGTGGGGAATTAGTCAGGGTGACCTTCCAGGGCCCAAAGGGAACTCAGAGTCCTGTCCTGGTTAAGTATCAGAGTAAGATGGTCAGTCATAAAGTCATACCAATAGCTTCAAGGTTAGACAAGGTCACATGGAAGGAATTATAGTTAAGCTAGCTACTTAATAGCTCTTGCTATGCACTAGGCAGTGTGCTTAACACTTTCCCACATCCTTCTTTTAATCCTGGCTACAATGTATCACTCTAATTTTACAGCTCAGGGAATAGCCCTGGAGAGAAGTGACTTGGCCAAGGTGGAAAAGCTGGCCGACCTGGAAGTGAGGACTGTGGCCACATCTCCATCTTACCCTTCCTTGGGCTGCTTTATGTGGCCAGATGGTGACAGGCATGAGACAGCTCCAGATGGTGGAGATGGGCTAGGCAGGTGGAGCTCGAGGTGAGCCACCGAAAGAAATGGTTCCCACAGAAGTGGGCCGAGGTCATGTTCTTCTGCAGCATCACTAGCTCTGGTTGGGAACAGAAATGCTTCTTCTATGGAGCTGGGGGGAGATGCTGCCCTGGCTCTGCAGGCCTGACTCTTGCAGAGCTGGGAAGCCCACTTGAGAAGGAGAGAAATCTATCAGAGGAAGACAGGGTACAGGTGAGAAAGAAAGCTTGTTTGTCTCACAGGACAGCAGTCTGACTGACGTTTGTCACACAAATTGGCAGCTAAGGGAGGGAGGGCACTTTTCGTTTTAAAGAATAAAGGAAGTTCTGATAAAAATAAATAAATAAAACCCGCTGCTATGAACCTGTTTGCACATACTTGTGTTAGCATGTGCTTCTGGGGTTTGAGGTACAGGGGCTGTGAGAGAGGGGCACCACGACAGTCATTACTTTTATTTTTCTTTTATTTCCTCTACCCTCCTCCCAACTCTTTGTAGCTCAGGCTAGCCTCATATTTGCAATCCTCCTGCCTCTGTCTCCAAACTGTGGGATTATAGGTTTAAATGGTTCAACTCTTACCAAGCCTCATCCCTCCTGAAGCTACCTTACCTTCTACCCTGATGTGGTTTTGTTTGTTTGTTTGTTTTTGTTTTTGTTTTGAGTCTGCCCACAGAGTTTCCTCTCTTACAGTAGCGAGCACTTATAATAATACATATAGCCTTCCCAGGGGTCTGGTCTGCTGGAAACCCCTCCGTGATGTAAGTTCTGCCTAGAGACTGATCAGGGGCATTACATCTACAGGTGCAGCCTCTTCCAATTTTAGCTCACCAACCACCAACTTGAGGCTTTTCCAAAATAAACACTGCAAAGGCAAAGCAGGGGGTGACTTCCTTTCTCAACAAGCTGCTCTCACAGTTGCCCTTGACATAGCCAGGCTGTAGCCCCTGTGGGTTGGGTGTGACTAGGTTGCTTCTTTTCCCCCCACTAATCTTCGGAAATTTCAGGTTTTCTTCAGTCTTGCAAGCGCTAGTAAGAACAAGCTCCTTTTGCATGCCTTCGATCTTGTCCTTGGGTCTGCAAGGTTGACCTTGAAAATGACAGGGTGCCTTGGGAAACCATCTCTGTACTGGGAAAATCTTTGATAAGTAGCTAGCTTTCTACAACCAGCCAGGTCGCTCCAGGGACAGGCTTTTCTGCAGCCACTGCAGAAGCATTGCCATGTATTCTGCTGTGTCACCACCCCAAGAGCGGTGTGGGAAGCTGCTCAGGGGCTCGGTGGATATAACTAAGAGTGTTTTTTCAGCCACCGAGGATGGAACGGATGGGAAGCAGGTCATGTCCAACCCTGCGCTTTGCGACGTCCTGACACATGAGCTGGGTCTTCCCAAGTGTTCTGTCATTCCAAGAATTCTACAGTAGAGGGTAGGGGTGCCCCCAGTGAGATAGAACAGTGAGCCAACGAGAATACCAGCCACCGACCTGGGCCAGGAGAGTCTTAGGTGTCTGGGTCACGTGCAGAAATTGTTCCCCGGGGTCTGGACTGGCAGGAGCCACAACCGGTTCCCAGCTACAAGCCAGGGTGGGTTTGGCAATTGTCCGGCTTGAGGTGGTTCAGGCCGCCCACAAGGAACACAGCCCCAGGAGTCAGGAACCCAAGCTTCCCACTGGGCTGGCCTGTTAGGAGAGGGCTGGGCCGGAACTGCAACCGCAGTGGCAGAGATTGCGAGGGGGCGGCAGGTGCAGGAGCGGAGAGGCGGAGCAGAGCTGGGCAGAGTCACTAGCGTCCCGGAGTGACCTTCCCCTACCCAGCCAGGGCCTAGGGGAGGTGGACTTGCAGCAAACCTAGCCCAGTGTGTGTGTGGGGGGGGGGGGTACAAGACACGAGGAAGGGACCGAGGTCTCCCGGGCTCCCAGAGATCGACGCAGGTGCAGGCCACCGCACCAGCGCAGGGGGGTGTCCGGGCACAGCCAGGGGCGGGAGGGGGGCGCGCATAGCAGCTGTAGCGCAACTCACCAGCCCCCAGTCCCTCTCCGCGCCCCCGCTGCCGCGCCAGTCCCTCTAGCCCAGTGGGCTCCTTTGTGCCGGCCCCGCGCCCGCCCCTTCGGGTCTCAGGCTCCGCCCTCTCGAAGCTGGCGATTGGTCCGCCGTGCCGCCGATGGGCGGGGCTACGGGTGGCGGAGGCGCGGTATATAGTAAAGGTAGGGCGTGCGCCCTCCGCCAATTTCTCGGCTCGTGGCCTGCGCGCGCGTGTACGGAGCCCGCGCTCTGCTCCTCTCGTCCTTCCCGGTGACTTTCCTTCCTTGTCCCTGGTCCGTCTTGGCAGAGGTCACAGCAGGCAGAGTGGTGCAGCTACAGCTTGGAGCGGCAGCTGCGGGGTTCGCTGAGCCCCCCACGAAAGCGATCGGAGCGCGGGGGAGAACCCGCGAGCGGTCGCGCGCCCACCGCTAGGTGCGGGGCTTGGAGCCGCCCAGCCCGCGCGCGCCCTCCTCCTTCGTCCCTCCTCCCTCCGCCCCCGCCGCACCTCCCCCTCCTCCCGCTCTGCCTCGGCTGCTCCGCGGCGCGCCTCGCACTCGGAGAGCCGCAGCGGCAGCGGCGCGTCTCGCCTTTAGAGACAGAGCCGGGCCGCGGGGGACACCGAGCAGCCGCCGCGAGGACGCCTGGGCGCGCGCCGCACTCGCCCACCCTTGGCCTCGGCCGCCACTGCTGAGCAGCCACCATGGCCCGCGGAAAAGCCAAGGAGGAAGGCAGCTGGAAGAAATTCATCTGGAACTCGGAGAAGAAGGAGTTTCTGGGCAGGACCGGTGGTAGTTGGTGTAAGTACGGGGCTCCGCGGCAGTCGCCGCCCGCTCCTTGGCTTTGCCTAGGAGGCGCATCCCTGTGCGCCAGCACTGCGGACTGTTCGGTGCCCACGGGGCTGTCCAGGGTGTCGGGGACGCGGTGGTAGCCGATGCTAGCTGTGCGCGGGCCTGGGCTTGGCATCCAGTGACAAGTGAGGGGTCCCCAGGACGCGGCGCGGGTGGGGGCTGGAGCTGGCTAGACCGAGGGTTATGGGCATGGTAGGAATCTTCGTCTTCTGAGCCTTCCCTCCTAGGAAATTCGGTCAGGTTCCAGGAGACTATGTATGTGCCTTCCCTCTCCATCGCCCAACACCTTAGATAAATGAGATTTGGGGCTGTTAGAGAAACTCGTGGGCTAACCTGTTATAATGCGGGCGATGGCTGTGATAGCATCATTTTTCCAGCCTAAAAATGTACCTAGAATGGAGAGGAATGAGGAGGAGAAATGCATCCCCACTGCAGTATTTCATGGCCATGTCTAGGGTTCACCCTAGACGCGGTCCTCAGAGTCATCACAGCCCAGAAACGGCCCAGTGAGCTCCATGTCAGGGCCCGTTTTTAAGCCTTGGCTAGACACATGGCAGTCTGGTGTTTTTAAAAGATCTACATGGTACAAATCTTAGAAGATTTCATGCTGCCTGTTGCTTCCTTGCTTGGAATCCCCTCATACCCTATTGAAAATTAGATACCATATTTGTTGTTGTTATTTTTTAAATCTCTTTACACTGGAAAGGTGGTAGGTTTTTTTTTTTTTTAAAGGTCATTTTGAAGGGCATAGTTGTAGATAAATCCACGAGTCGTGACTGCGGAAGGGAGGGAGGGAGGGAACTCCCCTCTGCTGCATCACTGCCCCCTCCTTCTCCCGTATTACCAGCACCACAGCCACCACCAGCACCTCTGCCTCCTCTTCCCCTCTCACCCCCTCCCCTGTAGCACCAGCATTGCAGTCACCAAGGGAACCCTGAAAACCAGCGATGCAGTGTTCCTGTGTGGGGAGGGTCTATGGAAAGAGACTGGGGAATGAGTCAGGGAAACGCTGCTTGGCTGACATTTTGAAAAGGAAGAGGCTAGGATATATGGGGTTTTTTTCCCCCAAAGGAAAAAAAATGCAGTCAGGTAGCCTCTCAACTGAAAAACTGAAGGGTTAATAATGCATCATACTTCAAGGTCAGTCAAGGTGAAGCCTCATCCCACGGCATTACCGGGAAGCATAGGTATCCCCGAGCCAGGGGAAAATGTAGTTCTTGAAATTAATGGCTTTTAATTTCACTTTGTACTTCATTTTTGTTTGGGGAGCCTGTTCTTCAATGGGGGTATGGCCATAGTTTTCCTGTATTTCTGTAATGTGGAAGGGAAACCTGAAGAAATGTGAGGTATGTATAGGATGACCAGCCACTAGCAACTCCTCCTAACTCAGCTAGGCCTAGGAGGTACACTGCGGAACTGGCCCCTCCTCCCAGGTTAGCTGGGGCTCCTTTTCCTGGTGGTCTGGCTCCTGCAGCATCACACAACCAGGGGCAGCCTTGACTTCCAGGTACCTTGTGAAATTTGCCCGCTGGTGTTTTTCCACTTCTTAAATATATGTCTTTCCTCATTCCAATCTCACACTCCTTCTTTAGAAGAATAATATTTGCTTTAGAGGGTTAGGAAGGCAGTATGGAACAGTTTGTTCTTTAAGCTGACATGTAATGGAGAAGCCCGTCCATGACAGAGAGAGAGAATGAGAATGTGTGGTCCTGATAATCCCATCCGGCGAGGTGGTGGTGCACACTGACTTCTGTGAGGTAGCCAGCCATCGGTCCTCATCTTCCATTTTGTGGGTGCTGAGCTCGAAACCCAGTTTGTTTTCGAGAATATGTCTGTTCGTTTCTGACAAGGTAAGAAATCGCAGAGCTGCTCCAAGGCAGGTGATGTGGTAGCAGTAGCTGTCTCAGAGAGAGAGAGAGAGAGAGAGAGAGAGGCCCCCTTTCCAGCTCTGGGCCCTACATGGATGCCCTTGGGACCAGGGCAGGATGCCCTTGGCTCCGTTTTGCTTATAGGTAGATTTTTCACCAAGATGGACGGCAGGAGGCTCCAGTCTGTCACCTGCTGGAGAAATCACAACTTACAAATCACTTTGTGCTTTCTACCTTTTAATGAAGTTAATACAGGTGTTGGCAGGTTTTTATATTGTATTTATATATTATATTTATATTGCTATTGGTTTCACTTGGCACTTTTATAACCCTCTTTTGGCATTTTAAAGGATGAAAAAAATATATATATATATATATATATATATATATATATATATGTAAACTGTAAAACTCCCAGTGTTCCTTGTTCTTTAAATATAGAAAGAAAAGAAAAATTGCTTTAAAGGGGAAAAAAAAGTCTCTAAAGCTTATACCTCAACTCCCCACCTCATGCCACTCAGGTGGTCGTTGGGACTAAACTAGCCTTTGGTTCTGTTTCTCTGGTAGCCTTGGTCTTGGGGAGTCCCTTGCCTAAGCTCACCTCTAACCACACAACTTGGCTGCAGTGGCAGGTTTACTAAGTACCTTTCCAGCCGCAGCAGCAGAATCCCTCACTTGCCTGTGGTATCTATCCTGTAGGTAGAGTGGAGAGGGTGTCTGTGTTCGTGAGCGTCGTCATGGTGCTTGTGAAATGACTAGTTCCCCCATCTATTCCTCTTTGAACTAGTAGCCTCAGTTCTGCACCTTCTTAGGTTAGGATTAGCTCCCTGGAGTCCAGGGAATGAGTAGAAGGATTGTAGTCCTTACCAGAGGTAAAGGTGCGTAAGTCAAGAGCACTGAAGGGGACATGGGGGGTGGGGGGTTTGGGCAACAGGACAGGAGAGCCCCTGAGAAGTGAGGCTCTCAGGAGCTGTCTTGCTGACTGGGTGAGACCAACTCAGTATCTCTTCAGCGCGTTCGTTCGCTGGAAAAATTTTCCAGAGCCCTTGACGTCACAACCTTCCATTTGCCTACTGCTGCCTGGATACCAAATGCAGCGCTTAACCCCCGTCCTGCCGGGAGGAAGGGACAGAGCTGAGGGCTGGCCGCCATCTCTCTCCTCCTCCTCTTTGCTTGGATCTTTGTATAGGGGAGAGAAGGGATTAGATTCATCATTCTTGTGTGGGCTTTTGTGTGTGTTTGGTTTGCTTCAGCAGCTCCATAAATAACATCGTCGTCTTGAAGTATCTGTTCTTGATGGGAACGTTGGGTGTTTTTCCATGTATGGAGGAGGGCTGCGTGGCTCATTTCCACAACTGTGTGCCCACTTCATTCCTGGACCCCTCCCATCATGTGCACATACTTCTCAATAGTCCTTTTACTCTGCACCATTTTCCCAGGGACCCTTTAGAAGCAACCCATGCCTCCTCTGTGCAGTCATGTCTCTGATAACCTTACAGTTCTTTTGGTTCCCTTTCCTCTTCGAGTTGTTTGGCTGGCACAAGACAGCCAGGCGATGCCTAGTACAGCCTGTTACTATGCTGCTAATCGGAGAGATAATCCTTGTAAACCAGTAACTGATAGCTTTATTCCAGTCATGGGCTTCATGTTGGTTCAAGGTGGTTTTTTGTTTGTTTGTTTGCATGTTTTTTTTTTTTTTTTTTTTTAAAATTCGTTCTCATTCAGCCTGCATCCTGTTAACTGTGAGAAAAAGAAAATGTAGTTAACATAGCTAGTTAACATAGCTGCTGATCAGAAGAGGAGGTAAAAATGGCAGCCATCTGTACCATAGGATTTCTTTTGTATGTTTGATTGGTTCCCAGTTGCTCTGTGCCCCTGGGGGAAAAAAAAGACAGTGCTTTGTAGGTAGACTTGACAGGGAGAGCTTCAGTGTATTCTGAGTTGGTTGTTCTTAGGCATCTCAGTGTTTGGGGGTACAGCAGAGCAACGCCCCTTAGGGAGCATGCTGTGGTGGGTCAGATGCCCTGCATAAGTGTTTGTGAACGCGGCTGCAGGTTTGTACCAGTGGTTGATCAATCCTCTTTACTCCCTGTTAGACTTTTCACTATTGTTGAGCATTCTTCTACCTGTAACCCCCAAGAAAGAGCATGGTGTTGTCTCTTTAGATTAGTGTTGGCAAAGGAAGACCTAGAGAAACAGGCGGAAGAGGAACTGGGGAAGAGTTATGGTCGTCTTTGCGAAGGGGAGACCTTGATTCTACCTGTGTGGTTACATCACACCCGTGTCTGTCTATTCTCCCCACAGTTAAGATCCTTCTGTTCTACGTGATATTTTATGGCTGCCTGGCTGGCATCTTCATTGGGACCATCCAAGTGATGCTGCTTACCATCAGTGAACTGAAGCCCACATACCAGGACCGTGTGGCCCCGCCAGGTAAAACCCAGGGAGTGGCTTCTCTTCCACTGGTGAATGGGGTGCCAGTTCCATCCAAGAAGACACCTTGAGAAAATAGCTCTGTAGGAGAAGCTTCAAGCGAAGCATGGGAAGGAAGCGGGAAGATTGTGATAGCCACGGCTCCTGGCCGCATTGCGGCTCAGCTCCACATGGCTGCAGATGTCTTCACAGCTCTGGGGTGAGGGTGGAGCACACAGCCTCCCTGTGTGACTGAGCACATCAGGTCCTGGTGGGGCTTCATTTTACTTGGCCTTAACACTCAAGGGATCATTCTAGGGCCTTTTCAGCTCTAACACATTTTTTTACTTGTGAGGTGTCCATAACTCAAGTAAACCCTTTTAAAAAAAAAATCATGCCCCCAGAGAGGAGAGGCTCACCTATTACTGCTCTGCAGTTTGACCATGAACAGAGGCACCATCTTTGCAGATCTCCACAGGTCTGTTTGTGGTTTCGTGAACCCTCTCTCCAGTTTAGCTGTCTCCGGTCTCTCTAAAAACTTGAGCGAACAAAAAGATTATCATCGTAAAGGCAATCCTCCGCAAGCATCCACTGCGCTGACTTGGCTGCTGTGGGTGTTGAGTACACACCAGTCGCCACACAGCCTGGAAGGCCACTGCCCACAAGCCTGGGGCTAAATTGACAGGCAGCTGAGCAACAGTAAACACAAATTTACTCTGTGGTTCTTCTTCCTGGAGGACGGAGCTGGGAGAGCAGGAACGTGGTGTGTGTTCCATAACTTCTTTCAGGTCCTCCCACTATAGATGACCTTGAGGTTTCGGGAGTGGGACTCCTGTCTCTTGTGTGGGCAAGGGTTTGGTGGTTTGGAAACCGCTGCCGGTAGGTGATAGTCTTGGGGCCCTATACAGTCACTGAGCAGTGCTTGTTGCCGACATGTCTTGCTCTTCTCCTTGGGGGTGAGGAGGAAGAAACTGCAGAATGCAAAGGTGGAAAAACCCAGAATATTTTCAGAGATTTAGGTGGGAAGTGAGAAGAGACAACGTGTAAGTATGTAAAACGACTTAAACCTAGTTCATGATCCACAGATTCCAACAGCTCTTGTACCCAGAAATTGACGCTATTCAGTATTTTACTTGGGCTTCTGTGGTCATAAGGCATGTCTCCCATGCCCTCCTCCGCTAGAGGCCTTACAGCAGCACTGGTAATGGTAGGAATTAGATTTGTGCACAGCTCCTCTGCCACTTAAAGTTGTCCCTTAGTCATGATGCTGTTTTATAATAGTTTAAACCTGAAGCAGACAGGACCACATAGCCATCCTTTGCTTAAAAAAAAATAAAAGACTGTATGCACCTTGGAGAAATAAGTAATTTATTTATTAGGTTTTCCGTTTTAGAGACAAGATTTCTCTGTGTATCCCTGGCTGTCCTGGAACTCGCTCTGTAGACCAGGCTAGCCTGAAACTTAGATCTGCCTGCCTCTGCTCCCAAGTGCTGGGATTAAAGGCATGTGTTGCCATGCCTGGTAGACATAAATAAGTTTATAAATAAAATGAAAAAAAATTTTTCCCAGATACTTTTCTGGAAAGAAATCTCACCTTCCAAAATAAAAAGCCAAAGTATCCAATGCTTTAAGTAAAGGTTTGCAATTGACCTTGCCCTGACTGAGGCACAAAGCCTCTGCCCCCCAACCCCGTCTTCCCCGCTTCTTCCCAGCGCTTCCTATTAGCACCTATATTTAGTGTGCTCAGCAGTTGGACTGACTGATCTGACAAACCCTCACTTCCCTGAAGGAATGTGAGTGGTTCATCTTGGAAATATGCACTCCTGTCCTTTGGTCTGAGTCATAGGCGAAGTTTGCAGCCCTTCACCTTCCCAGTTGTCTCCTCCGTCCCTTATTTTGGCCATTTCTGTCTCTCTGTTCTTAGCTTTTACTTGAATAGCAGGTCTACACATCTGCCTGTCCTAACCCTGTGGGTTTTTCCTACCCCTCTTGACACTTCTTAGAAAATGATGGTAATGGTAACTTTCAGTCAGATTAGTATGAGCACTGGCTGGCAAGGAATAGAGTGCTCCTGGACAGTCCTGAGTCCTCTGCATCCCCCGAGGGACCCTAACTGGACCCTCCTCTTGGCAGCTTTCAGAACAGATGTTGAGAATTTTAGATAGGTATTAATGATTCATTAACTCTGCAGACTGAATACATGTGTGGAAGTATATATCCTGATCAACTTTTGGCTTCAACTTAATGTCTCCAAGCGTCCCTTTCTGTCTTGGTCACAGAGGGAAAGTTCTGAGTCAGATATACACGGTAAGTGTAAGACTATAGCATTTAAAGCTACAAGGACTTACAGTGTGTTGCTATCTGACCTTGGGGCATGAATACAAACATGGCCAATTGGGTTTGGAGTATCCTTTACACTTTGAAATATCTTGTAACTAGATCTCTTCCAAATGGCATGTGTGAGTCTGGCAGCCCTGCTGTAATCATGTAGCTTGTATAATGAATAAGCTGATAGGCCAAATGGGAGAGTCACAGACAGGCAGGAGAAAATTACAAAATGGAAGGGAAATTTAAGGACAAGTGGGTCACATAGTTTCTGGACTCTGGGCAGTGGATGCTTTTCCTTGCCAGATCTTATTCCTCCATTAGAACTAACCTGCTCACCCCAGCCAGAACGCAGAGTCTCAGATGAGATGTTGGCACACAGTATTAAATGGCTATTTTCATAGCTCAGAAACCACTGTCTCTAACTTCTTGTTTCTTTGATGTAAGTGTTCAAGCAGTCTCCAGAGCTATTAGACGCAGGTCCCCCCCTTCCACTAGAAGCAGAGGGCCGAATTGCCTGTGAGCTTTGGGTGATAGCGCAGGGGTAGGCTGCACACTTAAGTTTGGTGGTCAGTCCCACCTGAGTGTGCCCTGGAAGTAGTTAAACATCAGTGAGTTAGAAAACATACTCAGAAAGTTTCCGGTGAACCTAAATGACAGGGTAACCAGCTCTTCCTTAGCTTACCTACACCTGCCATTGCAGCAGCCAAGCTTTTGTCCAGAGGAGGATCTCCTGCAGTGCGTGGAGCAGCATGTCCTTTTGGTTGGATCTGGGAGAGAAATTGCCGTTCCCTGTGCTGCAGAGAGTCAAGCACAGTGCACGCGTACACGTACACATGCCCCCATGTGTGTGTGCACAAGGCGTTTGTTGTTCATCTTGTTGCCTGCCCTGTGGTGTAATAGCAAAGAGTCTTCCATGGGCTGTCACCCATCCCCCACCCCCAGGTTATCCTAGCAACAGTGCAGTGAACTGAAGGTCACTGTATGTCATTCCCTGAGTCCACAGAGTTCCCACCTGGCATGCTTCCTGGTGCAAAGGTAGGAAATGTATTCTCTGTTCTTCCTCTTAAAGTTGTGGGAGGTTCTTTGTTTTACTCTTACAGGTGGCTCAGTGAGGACAGAACTCATTTTAAAAGGATCAAATTCTTGGCATGTGGGCCACCAGAATCAGGGCAGGAAGGCAGAGTGGATGAACATTAGCTAATCTAATTCACAAGGGCACAGCCGTTGTAGCCCCCCCCTCATCCACATGCTGCAGGCTTCTGAGAAGTCATTATGCCCGGCTCAGAAAAACTGTTTTCAAATCACGTGATGATCGGCCCTCTCCAATTTCAGAAGTAGGAGTCGAAAACACTTTCTCCCAGTGCTTTGGAGGAACTGTCACTTCAGAGTGTTAGGGGACTTCTATGTCATTTCCAGTTAGAGTCAGTTGATTTGTGATCGCCTAGCTGACATTTGGGTCTGACTGCTGCTTGCTCTCTTTTCCCACCCTCTGATGGATCCTGCCAGCCTGTTCCCGGAGGAGACAGCATCAGTAGTGCAAGCTTTCCCGACCTGTGGTTCATTAAAGGGCTTAAAGAGGAAGAGCTCAGGCTTCCAGAACTCTCTTGCCCATGTAGTGTATTTGTAGAGTCCCTTAGGTATTCAGAAAGCCCAGTGATAAATATAAAACACATTTGGGAAGCCAGATGTAATGTCTCGTGCCTTTAAGCCTCAGTATTCATGAGGCCGAGAGGCAGGAGGATTGCCACAAGTTTCAGGTCAGCCTAGACCTCCAGAAAAATGGGCTTTACTCCTTTGAAGATGAGTAAGCAGAGCCAGGACCTCTGCTAAGTAAGACGAACTAACAAAGTCATGGAAATGATCCTGGGGGCAAAAAGCCAGATATGGCACGGTCATCTCAGGCTTGTGGCATCCACAGAAGAGAGCTCCACCCCGGGGGACAGCAATGGAAAGACATCTTCATTTCTGCTGGTGCAGAATCAGACAGGGTAGGACTGGTCAGTGAACTTAGTGCTGTCACGCTAGAATTCGCCACCTGATGTGACTAGACCCCAGAGAGATTAGGGCAACGAAGGAGATCCATGATGTATTACCCAATCTCTTTTGACCAGGAAAGTACCTTTTCTCACTTCGTGCAGGGATAGGCCCCCCTAGAGTATCATGCATACTAAGGTATCAGATTTCAGGTTATTAGCAAATGCTGTGTTTTGAAGTTAGACAAGTCAAGTATACACTTGCTTTCCTTGTTAGATCTTAGACAAAAAAGCACAGTGTAAAACGCCTGGTGCTTGTCTAATGTGTTCCCCTTTAAAGAAGTGTCACCCTCTTTATTTTGGGAATAAACACAATTATGAACTAGCCAAAATGTCAAGCACAATATTCTGTGAAACTTATTTTTAAATTTTGAAAGATAAAGCATCCACACTAAGTAATTCCTTCTTCTGAGAAAAGTCCCCTGATGGGTAGTTCTTAAACAGGGAAGGACCTGCAACCAGAGTTTGTGGAATTTAGTTTAGACTTGGGCACAGATTTCTGGACATCACTGGTGGTTAAACTGCTCCATAGTCTGTAGAAACTGCTCCTCCAAGACTTTTCAAAGAGAGCAGGTTTGAGGTGTCAGGCTGTATATGTGACCATTGCCTCGAGGCAGGCGATTTACTCTTGGCTAATCCAGCCTCTAGTCACATGCTAACCCTGACGCAAAAGGTAAGTGGAAGGGAACTGGTTCCCAGAATTCTGTTAGGTAAGTTGATAAAATAATAAATAATAGGTTATTCAGATTGACATGGAGACCTGTAAAGGTGCATTTTTGTGGAAGTATAAGCTATTGTCATTCCTCCCTTTTAATTACAAAGTACTTTGAACTTTGTGTATAGGAGATGTGAATGGCTTCGTGTAAATGCTTCTGTTAGCTTCCTGTGCCCTTGGAGGTTTCTCTGGAAGATGATACCTGTTGAGTATTTGGCTGTGAGTCATCAGATGGATCAAATGACAGGTCCCAGCAGCTGTGCTTTGGGATTCACTGGAGAAAGTGCTGCAAGGTTAAAATGGCTACATTCTCCTTTAAATGCTTCAGCTCTGCGAGCTGATGGAGCAATCACAAGTTTGCTACATTATAAACCTGACTGGAAACAAAATGCAGGCTAGTGGACTACGCTTTCTTTTTTCCCCCTCCCTTGTCCATTCCTTCTACTGTGCTCATCCACTAGAGCCAGAAGTGGGGGTGTTTGCCTCCTCTGTTTCTCAGGAGATGGAGTCAGGAGAGGCAGGTGCATCTGGAGAGGGCAAGTGTGAAGTCATATGTTTTTTATTACTCCAGATCTTAATGTAAAGTTGAAGGACTTAAAAGAACGCAGATATTAACATTACTCAAATCGTTTCAGTCCTTCCTTAGGTGACTTCCTTGGGTAGTTCATGACTAGTTTCATTGGTGGCGGCAGAGCAGAGTTGTACCGAGCTCCTCCTTAGTGTCCATTTAAGCTCTGACAGGCAAGAGGCAAGAAGGCTAGATCTGCTTCAGGGCCTCTGGGGTGAAAGCATAGGCAGTACTTGGACAGTCTGCTCTTCGGCCTCTGGGTGTTCCCACTGCAGGCAGAGCTTACCCTTGTTCAGCTGTTACTAACAGCTTTAGGAGTGGGCAAGGAGAAGCCAGAAGCCCATTAGCTGGCAGAAACACCAGTTAGCAAGATGGCAGGGGATGGGGGGGGGGGGGGGGGGTTTGGGGAGTGTGGTGGGTTGAGCTATGAGGTAGAAATTGGTGTGGTTCCAGTGATGTCATTATTGATTTGCCTTGACTAGAGAGGAATGGCACTGACCGCGCGCGCGCGCGCACGTCACTGTTTGGTCAGTGGTGGCGCTGCAGGTCACAGCAGTACACACCATTTCACAGGTCGGTTGGTAAGCAGTGGGTAGCTAGCCGATGGTCTTGCTACTGGTAAGTAAGGCCGGCATAGACAACTGGGTGAACATGAGGTCCTGAAAAACATGCTCACAGACGATCTGAGTTCCAGGAGCTCATGTCTGGGGCTCTGGCACGTGCCATCCTGTCTCTCTTAATGGGGGGGCCTGGGGTTGAAATGGTGAGATTGAAAAGTGCCTCCTCAGAGAAGTGGTATCCCTGCACCTCGGCACAGACATCAAAGCAACGGCACCTTGAGTGCCCCCCCCTCCCCCCGAAAGAAAATACAGAGAGGCAGCTGGGCAATGAGAGGCAGCAGGGAATGCCAGCTGAAGCCAGGACATAAGGACAGTGCCATGGGTGAACTTGCTTCGCAATCTGGGTCCCACCTTGTTTATTTTCTGGGTGACCTATGGTCACGTTAGTTGTTGCAGCTCGTGGGGTGAGACCAAACCTCACATTGGACTCTGTTGCTTTGTTAGCAGTTCGGTTTCTGCTGAATCACCTGCCCTGCTGGGGACCAAAGCTGGCACGGCTGGCACTTACCACACTGGTGGCCCTTCCTCAGCTGCCTGAAGTTCAGTGTCTTCCAGCTTCCCTCCTTTCTGAAAGATGGGTGGGGCTGCTCCCGGCCTCCTGACATTTGATCACTTTGCTTTCTTCCCGCTCCAAGCTGCCTCCAGAACCCTACCCCCCACCCCCCTCTCCCTGGACTAGGAAAGCTGGGTAACCCTGAGCACATAGTTCTCCTCTGTCCATTCTGCCGGACAGATTCCCAGACATTTGTCCTGGTCTCTTAGGCGGGACTGCCCCTCAAGACTCCACTTTCTCTGGATCCCAGGGCTGCTCTGGGAAAACACCCCATCCTCCTGACTTTTTATTCTCTAGCACTGGGCGTGTGTGCTCTTCATTTCCCCAGGGCCAGGCAAATCACCTTGACTTAATGTCTGGTTTATAGCTCAGACTAGGCACACACGGCTCTCTAGCTGCCTGTCCTGTTTTTCAGTACTGTTTCCTGTTGCTGCCCCGTGCTAGCTTCTGGACTTGCCCTTGACTGCCTGTTTTCTCTTTGCAGAGGTCAGTGGCTTTCCCTGCATTGCTTCAAAGCACATAGGAAGGTCACAATGCCAGCTTCCCAACTTAACACGAAAGGATTGTCTAGAATATATTTAGATTGTTTTAGACATGGAAACAATTTTTTTCTGGCTTTATGAGCTTTTGGAGAATGTTTAATCATAGTAACCTTTACTTATTTCAAGCTGAAGATTCTTATGTCTTAATTCTGAAGCAGTATTCCTTTTTATCCATTGACAGTTTTTTTCCTGTATTCTTTGGGTTTTGCATTAGCCTTTTCAAGAAGTTTCTGTACATTTTTTGAAACAATTCATTACTGTTAGATAAGGTGCAGGGTGCCTGTGCTATGGGCCACATGTGGAGGGCAGAGGAGGACAACTTTGTGGAGTCAGTTTTATCCCTCCACCATTTGGAGGTCCCCGGGGATTGAACTCACGTTAGTAGGCTTATATACAGCATGCACTTTCCCTGCTGAGCTATCTCATTGAGCCCTCCAGAATACTCTTCACTTTGATTTGGTTTGAGACAAAGTCTCACTGTGTAGCTCTGGCTGGCTTAGAACTTGGTACAGGCTGGCCTTGAACTCGTTGAGATCCACCTGCCTGAGTGCTGGGATTAAAGGCGTGCGCCACCATGCTGCACAAGAAGGTGTTTATTATCACTCTTGATATTTTCGTCTTAAGCACTTCGATCCAGCTCTCACTTATCTCCATTCCTTCTGTCATCTCTCTAGGTGGCTGCTCAGAGTTCCCTCTGTTGGGCCATCCCCACTTAGCTCAAAGCAGTCCTCACTCAGTGGAAAAACTAACAGCTATTTACTCCAGCTTCTGTTGAAGCCTTGTTCTCAAGCACCACAAATGGTGCTGCTCAATAATTAATGGCGCTGGTTATGTCTCCACTTTAATTATGCCTTTCTCTGCATCCATGTGGCCACTATTAGATTCTAATTCCCCAGAGCAGTCATTCCAAACCAAGGGTGCTTCGGGCTCAGAGGTTATGCCCGGGTAGATCCTATGAGGCTGCCTGTTTAACCGACTTGAGAATGGTGTGGGTGCTCCCACCCACCAGAGGTGACGGAAGGTCAGGTGTAGCTCGAGATGAGCAGGCCCCCTGACACAGGGCCAATCCGGGATGGAGATAAGAGCAGCAAGGCTGTCTGATGTCACAACAAGATAGCTGGTGACATTGAAATTTGTTAAACGGTGAACGTGTGTGTGTGTGTGTGTGTGTGTGTGTGTGTGTGTGTGTGTGTGTGTTCCTACTAAAGGACTGTCCTGTGTTTATTTGATAAAGTGGAATGTAACTGGGTATCTTTTATCTGGCTGTCCTGGGGTGGAATGTCATTGTGATTGCCTCTCCAACTCCCTGACCTGGATATAGTGCCATTGTGTAGTATTGTCCAAGTGCCCATTTAGGAAACCCTGTGAAGGCACAGGCTTCTGGACATGAGAGGCTTAAAACAGAATGCAAACCCACGTCACGTGTATCTTGAATTTCACCCTGATAGGTACTGACATGCTCAGATATTTGAATTAGTAACTGCATCTATATCTTGAACTCCCCCATTAGAAGCTGAAAAATCTACCCTAGGTTACAAGAGCCAAAGGACTGTCTTTGGGGAGCAGTCTTGAGGTTAGAGAGATTGAGACTTGTATAATTCGTTGACATGGAGTATAAGAGCAGGCTGTTGCTCAAAGTGTCTACGTTATTCATTATCGAAGGGAGAGCCACGTGTACACCGGCTGCTGGCAGTGCAGTTTTAAGAGCGCGTGTATGGGTGGGCACCAGAAAAACCGCGGGCTTTGGAGAACTGCATGCCTGGGTTGGAATTCTGGCTCTGCTTTCTCTGCAGCCTTGGACAGAACACTTAACCTTTCATTGCAAGTGGTATATCCTCATTCACAAAACAAGGTAACGTCTACTGTGAAGTGTTAGCAAGGGAACTGGAGGCTATCTGATAGTACATCATCACCATTGCATTCAGAGAGCTAATCTAAATGCCATCAGATTGAATCTGAAAGGGAAATGGGGATTTGGGGTGGACGGGTGAGGGAAGCTTACTTGTACAGGGAAAGCCTGCTTTTGGAGTCTCCAGCCTTCCCACTGACTTGGTCTTTCTTACTTTTACTATTGTAGGATTGACACATCTTCCTCAGATCCAAAAGACTGAAATTTCCTTTCGTCCTACTGACCCCAAGAGCTACGAGACCTATGTGCTAAGCATCGTTAGGTTCCTGGACAAGTACAAAGATTTGGCCCAGAAGGATGACATGATTTTTGAGGACTGCGGCAGTAAGTGACTCATTGTAGATTCATAATAGTGACCGAGTTGCCAGTTTTTGTTTAATTTAGTATTTAAAGGCAGTGTTACTGAATTTTTGTTAGAATTGACGCGAGGTTGTCACCATACTTTACAATAATTAAAAAGACACAGTGGGCTGGAGAGATGGCTCAGCCGTTAAAGGCTAGGCTCACACCCAAAAATACAAGACACAAGTGATAAGCAAGGTGAAATCATGTTGAAGGGGAAATAGTTCATTTAGTGAAATATACATTATGATAAGGATAGCCGTAAATAATATGTATCAAATATGCAATAAAATATATTCATTGTTTTCCTGTTAGCTCCAGAAAATTCTGACCCAAACTCTTTCAGGTCAAAAAGTTATTGTCAGTCCTTTGAATTCATGTTCTTGTTATGATGTTTCTGAGCAAAGCCGTGTGTAGACCTGTTAAAATGCTGCTGCTGCTGCTGCTGCTGCTGCTGCTGCTGCTTAGACATGGTCTGGTTTTCTTTCAGCCCTAACTAACTAAGCAAACCATTAGAGCAGTGATTCTCCCCTTGTGGGTCCTAAGACCATCAGAAAATACAGATATTTATGTAATGGTTTATAACAGCAAAATTACAAAGTAGCAACAAAAATAATTTCATGGTTGGGGGTCAGCACAACATGAGAACTGTATTAAAGGGTCACAGCATTTAGGAAGGTTGAGAACCACTGCCTTAGAAGAGTACAGACTGATTAGAAAGCGCAGGTGGTAAGCAGTTCAGGTTTGGGCTCATGTCCCGGTGATTGCCTTTGCTAAACATTTACCTTTTGGAGAGAGAGAGAGAGAGAGACAGACAGACAGACAGACAGACAGCTTGTTGGAAGCCCTTGTCTAATATAGACCACGTGTAGCGCTGTCTTCCATGGGAGATTAATATAAGGAACAAAAAGTTCTTTTCCTTCTTAGCAGTGCAGAGCGAATGGCTGGCACACTCTGTAAATGTGTTTGTGCTTTTTTTAGGTATGCCCAGTGAACCCAAGGAACGGGGAGAATTTAACCATGAACGAGGAGAGCGAAAAGTGTGCAGGTTCAAGCTTGACTGGCTGGGGAACTGCTCCGGACTCCATGATGACTCTTACGGTTACAGAGAGGGGAAACCCTGCCTCATTGTAAAGCTCAACCGAGTCCTGGGCTTCAAACCTAAGGCAAGTGGTGTTTTCCAGGACACATGCATTTTGTGGCTTAGTGGATGAGACAGGGTGTTTCAAAATACACTCACTGCTACTTTTGAAGTGCTGTCAATAAGTAGTACTATACCAAAAGCTTTCTCCTGCATCGAGGGCGACCATATCGGTTCCTAAAGGTGCAGACTGAGTGCCCCAGCCAAATTTTGGAGCATGGCCCTGTTTTGTTTTTTGGGACATAATCTCAATGTAGCGCAGGCTGGCCTAATCACCCTATCCTTTTCGTCCCATCACTGCAGAGATGCTCGCTCACGGCTATGTCTTAATACTCTGCTTCACTAAACAGATAAAAAGGTATTTTCACGTGTGAGAGTCCCCTGGCTATGGGGTATGATTACAGGCTGCTTTTGGTTTGGGCTTAATGGAGCAACAGGATTATTTCAGAAATGCTACCTGTTAATCTGAAAAAACAAAAACAAAAACAAAAAACAAAAAAAAAACCATTTTTTTCCTGAATGATGATTTATGCAGAAAATAACACCATCTCTGAACTTTGATAACCATGTAGTTTCTAACATTCCTTGATCACTGAAACCAGCAAATTGCCACTGTTTTGAGAAATTCTTTAGAAGGAAAAAGTTGTTGGTGTTGTCTCGGCTCTTTTAAGTGCTTATTCCATTCTCAGATCATGAATTAAACCTTCCGTAGGCATGGTTGGTCCCTGCCTGAAGGTTCCTCTAAAGAGAACATGCATGCTGCCCAATATTAGTGTATACATTTTAATTCTGAGGGGGAACTGACCGCAATCCATTGAGCTACCTGAACAAGCTCACTTCCTCTCTGAAACCTGTCTCCTTCCATTCACTCAGTTTCTACTGCATGTTGTCCATTTCTTTCCATAATACTGGTTACCCAAAAGAAAATCAGTGTAGAGAGGAAAAGTTTCCTTTTCTTTTTTTGAGATATGGTGTCTCTATGTAGCCTGGCTATCCTGGAACTCTGCGGACCAGGCTGGCCTTGAACTCAGAGGTCCACCTGCCTGAAGGCTGGGATTAAAGGCATGTGCCACCAAGCCCAGCAGAAAAAGTTACCCTCAAGAATGCATCAAAGCTCCTTTATTCTACCAGAGGCAAGAACCAGTTGTGGGTAGATGGCTGGTTGCCTGAATGGCTGTCCGCTTGCTCCTCTTGATGGCTCTCTTGTGAATGTTAATGTGCCTTTCAGCAGAATTGTGATCTTCCCACACAGATAAGCATATTTAATGGGGAGTACCAGAGGTAGAATTCCACACTTGTAGTTGACATTTACATGGCTAGGGTGATCTAGCAAGAGGAGGAACTGGTGTGGTGTATCTGAGGGAAGCCAATTGCTGCTCTCGGGGTCATTTGCTTTGAATGTTCCTCACTGCACACTTTGTGGTTCCTGTTTCAGAGGCCAAGGCTGGCCTGTTGTGGTGTCTGTCTTTCCATATCTGGATGGCCTGCTCTGGGCTAGCTGCTGACTCTTCCTTTTCGTTTTGCTCTCCAGTTCCTCCACTGCTTCTTCTTTCTCCTTTGTCTCTCCCACCCAAGTCGCCAGCTGTTGTCAGTGGAATTATTTTTTGTTAGAGTGCAGTACCTACTCATTCCAATTGGTGTGCCTGGTTCCAGATCTTCTGAGGGTAGATTGTGGCAACATCTTAAGTGTTTTCTATTCCAAGTTTTCAAGGCAGAAATATTGGTAGCAGAAAGCCTCCAGAGAGTCAAGTCTAGCTGCTCATTTTCTCATATTCTACAAGTAGTGTCCAAATATGAATCCCCCACTGATGTGTAGATCTGGTGGGACAGCTGTTCTTTAGACCGTATGTAGGCCATGCCTCAGGTCCAGCCTCACTCAGATGCAGTGCTAATGTGTGTAAGCAAATGACTGCTTTCCACCAGTACGTATTCATCACCCTTCTTTGGAGGTAGATTTGAACCAGGGATGTAGGAGGAAGGCTCTGTATTTTGCTGTAGCCATTGTTTTCAGACTGTCTCTGGGTCTCCTGGACTCACCCAGTCCCAGCACTCCATCGGAGTAAGACAATGCCACCTTTACCTGGTTTAGGTGCTGGATGTACCTCACAGAATTGGAAAGAGAGAGTCCTAGGGTACCAGCGTGTGCCCTTTCTCACCCTAGGTTTTGAGGAGGCGCCAGCCGACTCCCCCTGTAATGACGGTCCCCTGAGCAGTCACCCAGTCTCTAACTTGTCATTGTGGTTAGAGTCAGGCTTCCAGAAGATTAGCATCAGCATCCCTCTGAGTGCTGGGCTGCTTCTCACTCCTTTGTGATCACCACAGTTGGACACTGATGGGCACTTCAAAAAAATCAAACAGAATTTGCTAATTGATGTGGGGAGTCACTTACTCACTTTCCTGATTCAGTGTTTTATTACTTCAGTGGTTTATTGTCAACAATGTGTATTTGTCTGGGCTACCGATCAGTTTTATTTTCCAGGAAAAAAAAAAATATTTTGTTAACCAATGTGGGTTTCACTTTTAGCCTCCCAAGAATGAGTCCTCGGAGGCTTATCCAGCGGTGAGGTATAATCCAAATGTCCTACCCGTTCTGTGTGCTGGCAAGGTAAGAATGCATTCAGGGTTCCTGAGGGTGGGAGGGGAGTGGGGCCAGATGAGAGGAATGGATGAGATGCCACACAGAGTCAGAGGGGCAGTTTGAATGCAAGAAACTGAAAAGATGAATTGGAACTGTGCAAACCAAGTTTGTTTACTGGCATGAGAAATTCAAATATCTGAATTTATCTAATAGAATGTGGGTTTATGGACCTGAGAGGCCAGCTAGCCCACAGCATGTATTAAACATTTGGGGCCAACTTTTTTTTTCTCTTTTAATGAATGCCAAAAATTAGTGTTGTGGTACCAAGCCAAGAGATAGAGAGATATAAGAAATAAGGGGCAGATATGCAAACAAAAATTGCTGGAGACAATGTCCGTAACAAAGCAGTATCCATCAGAACAGTGCAGAGATTTCTCTCACTATTGGCCTTCTTACCTGGAGGCTGTCAGCTTTGAGAAATATTTCCTTGGCCTCTGCCTCAGTTTCTCCATTTGCACAGTGAAAGCAGCCCCCTGTTGTGAATGTTACTTGGCTGCTATGGGTGGCCAAATTACCTCCTTCCTGTAGGGCCACCCAGTGCTTGGTGGCCCTGACTTCTGAGAGGCTTGAGGTAGGCATGCCACGGGGTAGCTTGTTTTCTTTTCCTCTAGCAATCATTTTGCAGACTGTAGGGGAGTCTGCACACAAGAACAAGAGGAGCCCCCTGTGAGGTGTTCCATTAAAATTAAGTCACATTTCCTTTTGGTTTCCAGAAAGATGAAGACAAGGATAAAGTCGGAAACGTAGACTACTTTGGAATGGGCGGATTTTATGGCTTCCCTCTGCAGTATTACCCCTACTATGGCAAACTCTTGCAGCCCAAGTACCTGCAGCCCCTGCTGGCTGTGCAGTTCACTAACCTCACCTTGGACACTGAGGTTCGCATTGAGTGTAAGGCATATGGTGAGAACATTGGGTACAGTGAGAAAGACCGTTTTCAGGGACGCTTTGAAGTAAAAATTTTAATTAAGAGCTGATCACAAGCACAAATCTTTCCCACTAGCCATTTAATAAGTTAAAGATACACAAACCTACTAGTCTTGAACAAACTGTCATACGTATGGGACCTACACTTAATCTCTATGCTTTACACTAGCTTCTGCATTTAATAGGTTAGAATGTAAATTTAAAGTGTAGCAATAGCAACAAAATATTTATTCTACTGTAAATGACAAAAGAAAAATAAAAATTGAGCCTTGGGACATGCCCATTTTTACTGTAAATTAGATTCCATAACTGACTTGTAGTGAGCAGTGCTCTGGCCCCCTAAGTATTGCCGCCTTGTCTATTTTATTTAGTGTACAGTACTATAGGTGCGCACTCTGGTCATTTTTCAAGCCATGTTTTATCATATGTTTTCTACTTTACGTGAGCAAGGTTTGCTGTCCAAGGTGTAAATATTTAATGGGAATAAAACTGGCATGGTACTTTTTCCTTTTCTTTCTTATTTTTTGGCTCTGAAATTTCAAAGATAATGGCCCATCAATGAGCATTTTTAACACACTCCATAGTCTTTTCCCTGTGGTATCAGGTGTTTATTTTTATCTTTATTTCCTGGGGCTGGGGGGTGGGCTGTCATGGGGGAACTGCCCTTTAAATTTTAAGTGACACTACAGAAGACCACAAAAAGGTGATGGGTTGTGTTGTGCTCCGTGCTGAATGCTGTCTCGCCATCTGTCCTCCAGTGTGTTCTGAAGCTGTACTGTGTCTAGATCTGGATCTGCCCATCACTGTGGCCAGTGATGGGGCGAATTCATTTGCTTTGTATGTTTTCTTTTCCTTCTTTCCTTTCTCTGGAGGCATCATGTGCTGGTGCTGTGTCTTTATGAATGTTTTAACCATTTTCATGGTGGAAGAATTTTATATTTATGCAGTTGTACAATTTTATTTTTTTCTGCAAGAAAAAGTGTAATGTATGAAATAAACCAAAGTCACTTGTTTGAAAATAAAATCTTTATTTTGAACTTTATAAAAAGCAATGCAGTACCCCATAGACTGGTGTTAAATGTTGTCTCCAGTGCAAATCCATGTTCTAACATATGTAATAATTGCCAGGAGCACAGTGCTCTGTTGATCTTGTGTCGGTCAGGATAAAACAACGGACAATAAAAGAATGAACACATTCCTCACGTGTGCAACTCACTGGGCTGAGTGTCAGTCTGTGCCGTCTTTATTTTCTGTGTTCTTAATTATCCAAGATCTTGAAGAAATACTGGACCTGAAAGGCAAGCACAGGCCATCATTAGCTGACATGCACGTGTGGACTCCCCCACCTGCTCAGAGCTTGATCAGGGTGCCCATGGGAGCAGGGGAGCGGGAGGCACACCTCTCCCCCAGGGATGACTGAGTTAACCAGAGGCAGAAAGCCAGTAATCCTGAAGCTTGTTTTAGAAGTTTCACAGTGCTGTTCCACTCTGCACAGAAGGCAGGAAATTGTGGCTTCTCCAACAATAACCACAGCTCAACAAGTGTGTTCACTGAGTGTGTGTGTATGTACAGATGTTTCTAGCAGCTAAGTTAAAAAAGAAACAAAGACGATGTTAGGTTTGAGACTTAGTAAATTAAAAGGCTTAATTTTGCTTTGGTTCAGGGATTAGTCAAAGTACTTATTTACCATACTGAAAATTAGTCTTAGTGTGAGAAAAGAAAAAAATTACACATTTTGAACATTTTTTTTCCTGGTATAATGGAGTTTTAAGATTTTTGTATTGCCAACATAGGGACATGCAAGTTAAAATAATGGGGACATGTGAACTTGGAAACCTTTCAGAAGGCCTGTGTAACCACAGCACAACAATCATTCCTACCTTCTGGCTAGTCCTAAGAACTCAGGTGCATGCCAGCTGGCCCTGAAAGAGTACTGTAGAGCGCTCTTTGTATTTATGTATATTATAAATACATACTAGTAACAGTTAGTTCCCACCCACTGTTCCATACTAAAAATCCTCCTGAACTCAGGAGTCAGAGTGAGACCTTTTCCCTCATTATGTATAGACTCTTCTCTCTACAGCAGCCAATTATGTAATAGCAAATCAATACCAGAGGAACAAAAGGCACCTTTTTTTTTGAATGGCTGTAATTGTCTAACTTCACAGATTTTAGGAATTCTCTTCAATTACTGGGGAACTAGCAAAATTCATAGGTGGTATCCTCAATATGAAAGTGGGCTTTCTCAAAAAGTCACATTTATGGGAACAGAAGGTGTCCCTTCTCTGAAGAAGATGGTTTCTTTTATTGACACAGCTCACTATGTAGCCTTGGTGCCTTAGGGTTTCTATTGCTGTGAAGAGACACCATGACCATGGCAACTCTTAAAGGAAAAACACATAATTTTGGTAACTTACAGTTTCAGAGGTTTAATCCTTTCTCATGCTGGGATATGGTGCTGGAGCTGAGAGTCCTACATCTTGATTGGCAGGCATCAGGAAGTGAACTGAGACATTGGTGTGGCTTGAGACCTCAAAGCCTGCCTCCACAGTGACACACTTCCTCCAACAAAGCCACACCTCCTAATAGTGCCATTTCCTTTAGGGGCCATTTTCTTTTAAGCCAACCACAGCTGGCCTGGAGCTCAGTATGTAGACTGGGCTGATCTTGAACTCAGATCTGTCTGCCTCTACTGTGTTGGGATTTGAGGTGTTTATTACCATGCTTCCATACAGCTCCTCTTTTTTAGGCTGTGAATCAATGTTTGTGATATTTGTGAATAAGGAGAGTAGAGTGGGGTCTTGAGATCTCAGGAAAGGAAAGAACTTACTTCAATCAGAGGGCAAAAATACAGTTTTGAGGCCATTGAAAGGTCACCACCTTGGTGAGACCAAACCTGGTTTCCCAGATCCTGTGCCCCCAAGGTTCTTGAACACACACACACACACACACACACACACACACACACACACACACCAGTTCTCTACCTACTACATCATTCAAGATTCTCTCCAAGTACCCTCCCAGGATCCTTAGGCCAGTACCAGCGAGGGGCCTTGCCAATGTAGTCTGCATTCTTTGACTTAACATATGCTTGACTGCTGACCATGTACCTGCTTTGTCAAGCATCCTCGAAGCTAGAACTGGGTCAAGGTATCTCTCTGCAGTGACACACACACTAGTATTAAGTGCTTGCATACTCTGGACATTCTTGCTGCTTCTATTCACTCACTGTGGCTTTTTTTCATGTACACATTGTGTATTCCAGCTACTTCTTGGGTATATGCAGAGAGAGCCACTACTAAGGGAAGGAGGTTTTCAAAGGTAGTGTTAATCTAAGGCTGGCATTGGAGTAACTAAGGAGAGGGTTCTCTGCATCTGTCATGGTCCTTAATGGCATTAGTATGCCCTAATCCCAGGTTAATAATAATTGGAGACAGGCCAGGGCTCAGCCTTAGTGGGCAGTATTATCTATTGAAAATAATGATCTTTATTTTCATTGTATTGGTATCTTCAGAAAGAACGAGGAAGAATAGTTTTCCATCCATGGCCTTGAAAAACATTTGTGTAGAGTAGTAAATATGTAAAGGAAAATGGTACAGAAACCTCAAGGGGCAGTCAACTGGTAGAAACTGCAAAAGTGAACATTGCTATCTAAAAGTACAGTGAAACAGAAGCCAGGTTTCAGTTGTGTGCCTGCTCAGGCAGACCTGAATTTGAACCCCATTGGTTCTAGAACAATAGCGAGCCCTGTCTGCTCCAGCCATATTTATTACCAGATGGAGTGGTCCCAACTCTAAATTAAAACATTATCAGTGATCAGAAAGCCCAGTTATCAGAACCTTTCCAAACCCAGCAACAGCTCAAACTGGCTCTTCAAAGGGGCAAACACCTCCATTCTGTGACTATATTGCCTACAGTAAGGATCAAATGAGGTTACTTGAAAGTCCAGGACTGAAGACCTTCTGCATACAGAAAAACACTATCCAAAGTCTGCTCAAGAACACTTTCAAACAAAGAGATCTGGCCTTCAAATTCAACAGAGAAACCTGGCTCCCTCTTCTGTGAGAGGGGCTAGCATTATCAACGTATATTCACAGCGTACAGAAAGACATCCCCCAGCACAGTCCTTTTAATCCTGGGCTCCTCCATCCTGGGTGACAGAGGGAGACATCACCAACCAGTGGCTTCCATCAGCACCACATCCTACTCTGTGAGATGAGCACAGCCGCAGCACAAGGACAGTATCTCGATTCCTTTTCCTCTGAGACTTAAGTCCACTCTGCGGGCTGACGCCACGGATCCCAGCCATTTTCTTTCATCGCCAGTGAATTCTGTTTTCTAAGGGTCATATTGTAATGCAGCTACGACATCTACACCTTGCTCCACCACAGCCCTGTATAAATGTGGACATATAGGGTCAGGAGTCCCACACACAGTCTGTCATTTCCAAGTGTTGGCTCCATATGGGCCATGGGGGAGGTAGTGTGGGTAACCTGACACCCAGGCACAGTGCCTGATACAGTTCTATTGGGTCTATCTTTTGGGTTATGTGTTTCATTCAGATTGATTTCATTCACATGACTGGACCATATTACCTGTCAGTGCCCTTTGGTGTCTGTAACTGGTATAGGAATCTATAATCATTAAATTAGGGCAGGGTGTGTGGGGGTGGTGGTGGTGGTGGTGGGGAAACAGACCAGCCCTGTCAGAAGGAGACAAGGAAGTAGTTTTGATAAACAGCATTGATCTAAAGTGGCCAGCACTGGATCAGGCCTGGGGAATTCATTCAAGGGAGCCCCTGGCTGGGAGAAGAGCCACTTTGGTGGTTGGACTAGAGAAAATGAAAAACACAAGGGAGTCCATGACTACCAACACTGTTGCCTAGGGCTGGCCTTGCTTTCTTGCCTTTGCAGATTTCTCTGGAGTCTCCTACTGGACTGAGCACTGACTACATGGGGAGGGAGCCTCCAGACACATAGGGTCCCCATTTTCATTTTAGACTATAAGTCGGAAATGGTTTATTTCCGTCTATACATCTTCCTTTCCTCCTGTCAATCACCCACTTGACTAACATACTGTGCACACGACATCCACAATAATTTAAAGATGGGGAAGACTCGATCTTCCAAAAGTTCATAGTCTGGAAAGAGGAAAGTCCATGTGATAGAATAAAGTCACAACAGTGCAGTGGCAGAAAGGGGAGTGGTCACCAGTAGGACAAAACATTTCACAAAGAGGGTTACCATTTAATTTTAGTTTTAAGGGCAAATTACACCTGACACCAAAATTTAGCTTGATAAATAATTGCTGTCACTGGACAATGAAACACTCCTGAGCAGAGTCATTTGAAGGCTGACTTGCCTCAATCTTAGACTTAAACAGGGCAACCGTTTACAGCTACACTACCTCTAACACTTGGTCCTGTACAGTCTCAGTCTCTCTCTCTCTCTCTCCCTCTCTCTCTCTCTCTCTCTCTCTCTCTCTCTCTCTCTCTCTCTCTTTTGTTTTTCAAGACTGGGTTTCTTTGTGTAGTTTTGGTGCCTGTCCTGGATCTCACTCTGTAGACCAGGCTGGCCTTGAACTCACAGAGATCTGCCTGCCTCTGCCTCCCGAGTGCTGGGATTAAAGGTGTGCGCCACCACCACCCAGCCAGTCTCATTTTATCAACTAGTTCTATCTCCTTATGACAAACTGGCTCTCAGGTCAGGTGACCGTCTCCTACAAGAAGATGGGGAACTTCTGTAGAATAATTCTCTTGTACACTGTAAAGATTTGTCATTCGAATTGGTTTAATAAAATGCTGATTGGCCAGTAGCTAGGCATGAAGTATAGACGGGGTGGCCAAACTAATGATGATGGGAAGGAGAAGGGCGGAGTCAGGAGTCACCAGCCAGACAAACAGGGAGCAGGAGATAAATGAGCCATGTTAATAAAGAATTCACCACATGGCAGAGTGTAAATAAGGAATATGGGTTAACTTAAAATGTAACAGCTAGCTAGTAGCAAGCCTGAGCTATCGGCTGAACATTTATAATTCATATTCAGTTATCTGGGACCGGAGGTCAGGACAGGAAAAGCACCATTTACAGGAAACTGACTGAGTTCCCTTAAGGCACAGCTTCTATGGACCAGTCTCTTCATTTGTAGATGATTGTACCAGAATCATAATAATGCTTATTTGTTAACAGTGGAGGTTAAATACATGTAAATGTTCTGTAATTGGTTCAAGCATAGACTCAACAAAAGCTCCCAGTGGGTCTGTGGAGTTTGCCCAAGTGTGGAGACTAGTAAAGACAGGCCGAGGAATTCTGCTACCTACTCTACTCTTCCCACACCCCATGGAACTCACAACCCAGGGATTTGATGTTGAATCTCTGCAAGGCTCACCAACCCTGCTTTACATTATGGCCTCTCTTTGTAGATGTTTCAGCCTTTTCACTGAAAATAAGTGTAAGAGTCTATTTTCAAATACTTCTTAATTTTAGGTTGAGTGGTAGGAAGATTCCAAGTCATTTTATGTCTTGATTTTTAAAACAGGATATTCAATATTTAGGAGTTTATCTCAAATGTTTAGGGATTATCTATCCCACCTTTGTGAGTTCTAGCACAGAACAGATTACATGCTTGCGTAAAGGCAGATTTTCAGATGAAATCTAGTTAGTGTGAATTTGGCAGAGGTACAGTTTTGTTACTTTTCCAATAATATGATACTGAGGTTTATTTTTTATTTATTTGTTTGTTTGTTTGTTTTAAGACAGGGTTTATCTGTGTATCCCTGGCTGTCCTGGAACTTGCTCTGTAGATCAGGCTAGCCTCAAACTCAGAGATCCTCCTGCCTCTGCCTCCCAAGTACTAAGATTAAAGGCATCTGCCGCCATGTCCTGCTCATTGCTTATTTTAAAAGCAATTCCTTCAGTCCCATTGTCTGCCTGGCCATGAGGGCAGCCAGTGCTGCAGTAATACACCCACCACCTTAGTGTGATACAAAACTAGTGCAAAATGAAAGTGTAGGCCTGCATTCACAACCCATTAAGAAATTCTAAACAGGGGCTGGAGAGATGGCTCAGGGGTTAAGAACACTGGCTGTTCTTCCAGAGGTCCTGAGTTCAATTCCCAGCACCCATATGGTAGCTCACAACCATCTGTAATGAGATCTGGTGCCCTCTTCTGGCAGGAAGGGACACATGCAAACAGAACACTGTATACATAATAAATAAATAAATCTTTAAAGAAAAAAAAAAGAAATTCTAAACAGTGACAGAATGTGAGACCATGTGACCCTGTGTGGCAGCACAGATTGTAGGCCCATGAAGCCAAAGCTGACTGTGGGGGCCACAAGAGGTCAAAGTTGGTTCTCCATTGAAAATATGGACCAAAGGACAAAAGAAAGTAAGCAATGGGAGTCAAACAGGCCTGCGGAGCTGAGGAGAAGGTGGAGTGAGCAAGTGGAGCTGGCACTCTCTGGACCTGAGCTGGCACCTCCGGTGAAGCCTTGAGCAGGGATGAGGAGGATGAATCTGTGTGCTGGTGGTGGGAGCTCCAGCGGGCAGACACGTGGGAGCCTTGGACACTTCCTGTGTGGACTCTCGTCCCTTCTCCTCCTTCCTTCAGCCACAGCTTGATGATGCCCCAGAATATTCACAAATGCACATTTGTGAAGAAGGAGTGGTAGCTATAGGAAACCTAGAGCTGCCAGATGGAGAGGCTCAGAGGAAACATTCAAACCTGATCAAAGAGGGGGCTGGGGATTTAGCTCAGTGGTAGAGCGCTTGCCTAGCAAGCGCAAGGCCCTGGGTTCGGTCCTCAGCTCTGACAAAAAAAATATGCATTTATGGACTTTTTTGGGCTACCAAGTGAGTCCCAGGAAAGGCGCAGAGCTACACAGAGAAACCCAAAGCTACACAGAGAAGCCCTGTCTCAAAAAACAAAAAACAAACAAACAAACAAAAACCTGATTAAAGAGATACAAACCTGGCCTCCCCACTGCAGTCAATGAGCTCTAACACAGTCTAAGAGAGAAAACCAAGACTTCCTCCTTTTCTGTAGGTCCTACAGCGGACACATCTAAAGACAGAGTGAACGCGATTATCCATCCCCTAATTCCGCAAACCCTATGTCCTCAAGCTCTTTCTGAATCCTCCCCTGCAATCCATCGTGAGAACCACTCCTCACACAAAGGGGCCGACTTTCTCTTCAGGGGAAGCACGGCCATTCTCTCTCTCTCTTTAAGTAGATTCTCACAGGTGTCCATTTCCAGGTTCATTCTAAAGTCAGTACAGGACTCCTTATGTGGCTTCATCTGCTTTCAAGGTGGTTCTCTCTCTCTCTCTCTCTCTCTCTCTCTCTCTCTCTCTCTCTCTCTCTCCAGTTCTTCAAAAATTAAACCCCACAAGTATGACTGATAATGTCACACCTGTTTGCTTCTCCCAACCCCAATGGTGTTAAAAAGTATTCTCTAAGACTTAGTCATATTTCAGCAGGAGTCACTGATCATTTTTCAATGGTTATTTTTAAATGTACTAATTTTAAAGTTTACTCTTGAAATGATTCTGGCTGCACACTCAGTGCTTTTCCAGGTTATTCCACCTTTAACAAGCCGGTCACAGTCTGTCCTAGGGTTCCACTACTGTGATAAAATACATGACCCAAAGCCACTTGAGATGGGAAGGGTTCCTTTCAGCTTATATGTCCTGTTCACAAGTCCTTCAGGGCAGGAAGCTGAAGCAGGAGCTGATGCAGAGGTCATGGAGGAGTGCTTGCTCCTCTGGCTTGCTCAGCCTGGTTTCTAACAGCACCTAGGACCACCAGCCCAGGGACGATGGTACTGCCTATGGTGAGCTGCCCTCCAACCCCCATCAATCACTAATTAAGAAAATGAAACACAGGCATGCCCAGAGGCCCCACTGATGGGGGCATTTTCTCAACTGAAGTTCTCTCTTTCCAAATGGCTCTAGTCTGTCAAGTTGACATGAAATGAGCCGGCGCAGCCAGTATCCATTGACTATGGCGTAACTGGCCGGCACACTGTCTCCCTTTTTGCTTGCTGCAGCCTACTAAAACTAGCATGTGCTTGTGTCTAGTCAAGCTTCCTTTCATGACCCACAAAAGCAGACTAGGGTCTCTGTACCTGAAATGTCCTTTCTCATAGACACACAACTCCTTCAGGGTAAATATACCTCATCCATTCTGATCACGTCTTTGTCTATGGTAGACGATAAATATTTGATCGCTAAGCATCCACAGCATGCATTCTCTAATCTTTCTGACACATGTTTATCATTGGCTCTTTCTCCAAGTTGGCCACACATTAAAAGGAAGCTTAACCCATAATCCTCTTTCCCGCCTCCTACCAGTTATGGTGCTAGAACAATAACAGACCCATAGGAAAGGAAGGCAAGGGGAGAGGACTGGGCCTCTAAGGCCACAGCTGGCTTGTAACGAACAGTACAGGCTGTACAGAACCAGGGAGTACTCCAGCGGAGGAAGAAATGACTGACCCCATTCCTGTTCTCTTTTGTGATACGGGGAATGAACCTGTGGCCTCATACACAGTAGGCAAGGGCTCAACCACTGAGCTACATACATCCCTACACCATTTACATGCTTTCTTTTCAGGAAGAGTTTTTGAAGTTGCTCAGGCTGGCTCTCACCTTGTCATCTTCCTGCCTTGGCCCCCAGAGGAGTGGCTGGGTTTACAGTAGGTCCCTGTCACCACCCCTCACCAACATTTTTTATCATGAATCAACCTTGATTCCTTATGAAACAAGAAGAATATTTGTGACCCACAAATATCTCCAAAGTTCCTGGATTCCCCGGAATGGTACAAAAACGTGAATTGTCCAAGTCTATCAGGCTGAGGGTCTCACTCAGCATAGCTTTATTTTGAAAGCCCTAACTCCTACAGATTCACCATAAATCTGGATAATTTACTGCAACCAAAGTTTAATATTCTTCTCTTAAATTATTTATTACAGAAAAATAATACCAAAGGCCAAAACAGAACTAAATGGATTAAAATTCCACCGACTTTCTAGGTTAATGGTGACGGAGTTAAGTAGTGTTTGGAAGAGGGAAAGACTCCACGGTTCCCCTTCTGGAGCTTTACACCAGCGAGAAGATGAGTGTTTCTAGACCACAGAAGTGATGGCAGTGAGACAGGAGGTCTTCACTTCTGTAAAAATCACTGAATTAGCTGTGGGGACAGGTAGAAAAGCATGCAGCCTCTGTTATAAGTGAGCAGACTTGTTTGTGACTAACGTCACATAAGCAAATGTCATTAGGAAGAGCTTTCCAGAACGCTCCTTAAATGGAAGCATAGCCAATGAGCTGTATTCTTGTATCTTTTGTCCTCAAGTTCTTTCTGCCAGGAATGAACCCAGGATGCTGGAGGACAGTAGCCACCAGGGAACACAGAGGCAGTCACAGGGGAAAGCTAAGATCAATGAAGGATCTGAACCCCTGACCTACTGAACCAGCACCAGCTCTGCCTACTTCCTGACTTCTCTTTCATGTCAAGAAATTCTGCAGTTTGTTCTACTTCTGGCCTCTCTGACCCTCTCAGGCAAAAAGAGGACACAGTGACAATAACCAGAGTGATGGTGTTTGAAGAGCTTTGTGAAGTTCCCCATCTTGGTGTACTCAGTGACCATAACTACCACTTCTGTACACCATTCAGGAAACTGAGGTTAGGTCTTAGCAGCTAGTATGGAGTGGAGCTGTGCTTCAAAGCCGGGGAACCTCATTCTGATTGTAATCCACTTGCTGCCACCAGCCTGGAGGTTCCATGGCCTATGTTGACTTTCCACTTATGCTAAACATATGCCACCACTTTTGACATCTCTACTACAGACACTAACAACATGCCAGAATAATTCAAAACAACACATTGGACATGGGTAGAAAGAAGACTTCCCTATGTGGGGGTCAGAACACCCCGAGCTTCCTTGTATTTCATCAGCTCAAGAATTTCTCCTGGCCTTGTTCTCCATAAAGTCCAAGATGAGCTCTACCTTCACTAGTTTCTTTACAACTCACAGTCCTGGGGATAATTAATACTGATTTTCAACTCATCTGGGTCTAGAATGACTAGAGATGAGCCGTTGCCCATGTCCATGAGGGATTATCACACTAGGTTAAGGGAGGTGGAGAAAACACCCACCTAAATCTGAGTGGCATTATTCTATGGGTTCAGTTCTGACTGAATAAATAGGATAAATAATAAAAAGAATAAAGAGGAGAGTGTGATCTGAGTGCTGCCTGACCACAGATGCAACATGACCCTGCTGGCTCCCACCCCCAGGACCTCCCCTCCGTGAGGGACGGCACCCTTGAACTGTGAGCCAAAATCACCCTCCTTTCCTGAAGTTGCTTTCGTCGTCACGTATTAGGCCACAGCCTGAGAAAAGCAACTAGTCCAGCCATTATAAAGAGAGCGACTTAGTGCCCATTTCAGTGCCCTGCCTGGGAAGTGTGACTGCACTGAGACACCCACCTGGTGACTGAGGGGACATGCCAAAGGTGCTGTGTCTCCTCAGGGACATTTCAGAGATGCTATCTGACCATGAATGCCCCTTCTCCATCCCACTCATCATAATTGTTAACACAAAGGCACATACACCTTGATGGATCTCACACAACTATTCTTCAATTCAATCATAACATAACGGTATATTTAAAGGAAATTTTGAGATATGTGCACTCTGCTTAAATGTCCCAGATGGCTCCTTCACATGGGTTTGGGCAGAGGAGGAGGAGAGGGGGAGCTTAGTAGAGATAGCCAAGATTCTGTTCTCTCCGTGTCGGCTCGGAGCTTCTCCACATGGTTGAGTCTTCAGAAGGAAGTCACATTCCTTGCATGGCAGTTTCTAGGACTGCCAAGGGCAGAAGCTGCTGGGCCTTCCTAGGGCTTAGGCCAAGAACAGGAGAGGAGCCCTCCACTGCACTCTCCTGCTCAGAATAAATCCAGAGATAGCCCACACTGAATAGGAAATGACTATCCAGGCCACAGATAAGAAAGATGTAACTCACAGGGGTCATCCTTAGACAGTAGATGTCATGCACAGTTTGCCAAAATAAATACATAAATAAATGCAGAGGGAGAAGGGAGATGCCATTGGCTACATCCTAAACACTGAGTGGTTTTTCAGTACAAATATCAATGAACAGATGGACTTGAATCACCTCATAAAGATCAAGAGATTATTAATAATAATTCAGTTATATCAGTGAAAAGAACGTGTGCAAATGCAAGAGATGAATTTTGTGAGGTAGAGTGAGACCCTCAGATCAGGGTTTAAGGCTCAACTCTCAGATGAGGAGCAGAGCAGAGAATTAGTTCTGTTAGTGCCGTGCTCTCTGTCCCTGTGCTCTGTGAACTGTGGTTCATGTGACTGAATAGTAACTGAAGTCAAAGTGGGTTCAGGGGGTCCTTCTGTTCAGACAACTCTCTTGTAATGACACATGAATAAATGAAATAAAATGACCAAGGTAAAGGGTGGGGGCCGAAAGGTGGCTTTACCCTCGCCATCAAGCCTGATGACCTGAGTTCAGTCCCTCAGACTCATATGATGAAAGGGAAGACAGGCTCTCCCAAATGGTCCTCTGACCTCCACGGGATGCCATGACACATGCATAACCACACAATAAATAAATAAATAAATAAATAAATAAATAAATGAATGAAATAAATAAGTAAGTAAGTAAATAAGTAAATAAGTAAATATTTATATAAATATATAATATAATATAATTTTAAGAAAGAATGGGAAAAATTTTTAAGGTAAGAAACTGTATGACACATTAATATTGTTAGGTAAATTTTATCCCTTTTGGTTCAGCTAGCATTATCCTTTGTATTTGTTAAGTAACAGATATACATTTTGATAAGACTATACATTTAACTTCATTAACTAAGAACAATCAATAATTTTTACTCTTAAGGTTAGCTTCTGAGGATTTTATTTAGCAATACTTTTAAAAGTTTTATTAGTAATGTGAAGGAAAGTAAGCCTTGTGAACAAATGTCTTCTCTTGTGTATAATCCCTTTGATTTTCCTATTCAGTGAATGGGAAGTGTTGTATGTCATCAACAGCTAGAGAATCTGTGCTAATTCAACATACCCTGATTTAGATAAAGGGTTGTTGCCAAGCTCCAGCCCAGTAGCCAAATGTGGCCCACTGCCTGGTTGTGCCAGTGGACATCTTAGAGCACACTGGTTCCTGTGGGAAGGTCTGCAGCTGTTTTCTGCTTCCCTTGGCAGAGCTGAGAGGATGACACAGATTGTGTGAGCTACGGTGTTGCCGGGCTCTTCAGAGGAGCAGTTTGTGGCCCTTCATATTGTTTGTTTTCCATTAGCTAGTTGCTTGCTTAAGGTGGAGCTGGTGAAAGCAGGCAGGTAAGGGTAGAAACAGTGCCCAGGAAGGGCGACATGGACGGAGGGGTTGCCTGTGAGGCTTAGGAAGGTGACAGAAGAGAATTAGAAGCTTAGAGCTCCCTTGACCTATTAGTCTACTGCCATTTTGTTGGTAATATGGTAAGCATTGATCTAGGAAACAGGGACTCAGGGTGCCAGCCCACCCCTCATGACCAGCATGGTCAGTTTCTACTGTCCTGCTGCAGCCAAAAGCACAGACCCAATTAACTTAAACATTTCTAGTATTGATCTCAGTGGGGTAAAAATGTTCAATCCAGTGCTTTCTCCCATTAATCAATTTTAGGGGATGGAAAGGGCATAAAAAAGAGAAGTTGATATAAGTGGCAGGGCTGTACAAAATTCAGGTTTCCTTCATTTCTTAATTTCTGGTTTTTTTTTTTTTAATCCAATTCAGACTATTAAGTCAACTGTTCCCAGCTGATCACGTAGGTGACTACAGCCCTAGTCACCAGCATGCAGGCAAAAGGCACAGACTGGAACACTGGTCATTCCTATCTTATAAAACCATTTTGAGGATTTAAGTAGATACATGTAATGTGCCTTGCATTGGCACATAAGAAGTGCTGAAAAAAATATTTCATTTTATTTTTTACTTACGTTAAAATTTATCCTTAAATGATACATTAAATATAAAAATTATGTTAATGGGGTGTTATGTACTGTTTCAACACATGTATACATTGTATAATGTTTAAATCAGGTTTAACATATTTCCTCAAAAAGGTATCATTTCTTTATGATAATGTGTTCAGAATACTTCCTGCTGGCATCTGGCATTTGTTGCTGTTGTATTTTGTCAGGGAAAGGGTCACTACATTGCTTTGGCTGGCCTAGAACTCATTATGCAGACCAGGTTGGCCTGTGACTCACAGAGACACACTTGCCTCTGCCTCCCAAGTGCTGGAACTAAAAGCAAGTGCCCCTAGGCCTAATCATTCTCCCAGTAGTTGAAAATGTACAATACATCAGTGTTATCTGCTGCCACCTCTTATTCCTACCTAACCATAACTTAGTATCTGTGATCAAATTCATCCCAACTCCCTCTCCGTCTCTTCTCCTTAGCCCCCGATTACACCATTTTGACTGTTCTCAGTCCTGCGAGATCAACTCTGTCAGACTTCATGTAGAGGTGACTGCTCAGCACTTGTCTTTCTGTGTCTGACTCATTCTAGGTCACATAATGATCGACAGTTCCAACCGTGTTACAAGTGACAGGAGTTCATTTGTTTTAGAGACCAAAGAGTCCACAATGAGGTATTGTATCCGTCCAGTCAGAATGACCATTATTAAAAAGACCAAGGATAACCAGTGTTGGCTAAGCTCTGGAGAGAGGAGGGTCCGTGCACATTTTTGGGAGGGAGCAATTAGTATAGCCACAGTGGAAAACAGTGTGGAGGTCTCTTAACAAATTAAAAACAAGCACTATATGATATAGCAATCTCACTAGTGGATATATAACCAAAGGAAATGAAACCACTAGCTAAAGAGACATCTACACTCTTATGCTCACAACAACACTATTCACAACTGCCAAAAAAGGGCACAACTTAATTGTCCATCTATGAGGAACAGATAAGGATAAAGTGGTACACACTCACAGTGAGTTTTATTTCATTTTCCTTCAGAGGTTTCAGAGGAAACACTTGGATGACCTGAAGGCACAGGCTCAAGGCACGCCTCGGCTGTGAGTCTTTTTCATGCAACTCCCCTGATGTTCAGTTGAGCCTTGTCTCTCTGATCAAGAGTTATTGTGATGTCTATGGCAGGGTACTGTAATGGGCTGAATTATGGCTCCTTTTACCCCTCTCTCAAAGTTCATTTTCAACACTTCACAGTGAGATGATGTTTAGAGACTGGGTCATTATAGAAGTGATTAAGATACCTCCGTTAAGGTGAGCCTTAATCTAGTGGGATGGTGGGATGCTATGAAGAGGCTGAGACTGTATGAATCGTGGCCATCTGCTGGCATCTTAAAAAGACAGCTTCTAATAAATGGTGCTGGTAAAACTGGATATTCACACATGTAAGCATGACACCAGAGTTCTACTTCTCACTTTGTATGATAGTCTACTCCAAATGGGTCCAAGAGCTGAAGCTTTAAAGGTGACAGAGGAAAGCAGGGACATTGATATTGTCAAGATAGTTAACACAGGCAAGTACTTTCTGAATAGACTCTAGTTGCTCAGGAAATAGCACCAACACTGACAATGGAATAAAAAGAGCTTCCCTATAGCACAGGAGGCAATCTAGGGAAGAAAGTCTACAGAAGGAGAGAAAATCTTTGCTATACATCTGACAGAGGATTAATATTTAGAATGTATAAAGAACTAAAAACACCAAACACTAAAACAATGAACAACTCAATCAATAAATGTTCAACACTATGGTGATATTTTATTTGTACTGAAATGTGATTTTATTTGTATGTTAATAACATTGCCTGGGGGTCAGAGCTAATAGCAAGCCATAGCAGAAGCTAGGTGGTGGTGGCATACACCTTTAATCCAGATCACATGACAGGCAGATGTCTGTGCATTCAAGGATACAGCCAGCATGGAGACATGCCTTTGGTCTCAATACCAACCATAGAAGACCTGCAGGTCTGTACAGACAGGCAGTGACAAGGAGGTCATGTGGTTGGGTTTGCAACCAATGAGAAGGCAGAACAGAAAGTCTATAAAAAAGACACACAGGAAGTAGGTCTCTTGCTGAGGGAAGGACAGGAGCAGCAGTGAAGGGTAAGGTTTTTAGCTCTTAGCTATTGCTCTGACCTCTTGGGCTTTCATCTCTGCATTGGCTCTGTGTTTCTTATTTAACAAGATGGTTACATCTACACAACACCGTTAACTACCAGAGACATGGAATTAAAAGCTACACTGAGATCCCATCATATCACAGTAAGGATAACATTCATCAAGAAAACAAGTAACGAGATGCTGATGAGGGTGCAGACAAATGGAATCCTTACACATTGGCTAGCAGGAATGTAAGCTACTCCAGCCACTATGGGAGTCAGTAAGGAGGGTCCTCCAAAACCAGAAAGCACATGGCTCAAACGACCCAGTTACATACCTCCTTGGGATTTACCCAAAGGACTCTTAAGACAACATGCCACAGAGATCCTGGCACATCAATATTTACCATCCACAATGGCTAAATTACAGAACCAAGCTAGGTGTCCTTAAATAGGAATGGATAAAGAAACTGTGACTTTATATATGCAATGGATTTTTTTTCAGTAGTAAGAATGAGATTATGTTGTTTGTGGAAAATTGGATGCAACTTCAGATAATTATGTTAAGTGAATCAAGTCAGTCTCAGAGAGACAAATATTGCATGTTTTCTCTCATTCAAGTGTCCTAGGCTTTACAGGTACATAAACTCCCACATGAACAGATGACAAGAGAGAATTCAAACTACCTGGTGTACAAAGCAGGCTAATAGGAGCCCGGAGAAGAAAGAGAGGGAGGGGAGGCAGCAGGGTATGGAGAGAATATTCTCAAAACACAGTTTATATTTTTATGAGAATAGCTTTATGTAATCTTGCATAATAAAACTTTAAAAATGAAAAAATAAATAAATCAACAACTTGATTTTGGATTCCTAGCTTCCAGAATGACAAGAAAATAGCTTTCTACTATGTCTGCTACCCAGACTGTTGTAGTTAGTTATGATTGCCAGAGCAAAGGAACCCAGCTACTAAGGAAATGATTAAAGTAAACACAAGAAGCTGGTGAGTTGTGGGTGAAGAAAACTAAAAGGAAACACTGCTCTGATCATTTAGTTGAAGAGGACCCAAAGAAGATAATCCCAGGAAGGAGACAGGACTCAGTGTGGACGTAGCCAGGCTAATGATGGCCAAAGGAAAATGTCTTGATAGGTAAGATGCTCATCTGTGGACATACAAAACCAGAAAAATATAATACTTCTAACCAGGTAAATGATCTCTGTTTGTAATCCAAGACCTTGGGATGAGGAGGCAGGAGGATTTTTAAGTTCTAGGCAAGAGTGGTCTACACAGTGAGACTCTTGCCTCAAAGAAAAATAAATAAAAATAAAATGAACACTTCTAAACCAATGCAGAAAGACCACAGATGCTATCATCAGACCCTTAATCTTTTGAAAAGTTTTAAACCATCTTCACAATAAAAGTGGAAAGTAAATACCCCATTCTTTGGACCTTAGCCCTTCAGTCTTTCAAACGACATCTGCGATGCCAAGCACTCAAGATCTGGTTTTTCTCACCCATGTAGGATACCGTTATGGTTAATACAAAGCCCAGCTACTGTGTGGACATGAGCTAGGAATAACAGTGCCTGGAATGTAAATTATCATCTTCTTCATTGACTCTCCCTGGCAAAACAGAAAACTTTCTAGCCCTCTACAAGAGTGTCAAATCTTGATAAATAGCCTGTTTGTACAATGAGTCAAAATGACAAAAATACTCAGGAGAAATGAATTGGTTTTGGTCAAAGGCGTTATCCACATTGTAACATTTTTTTTTAAAGTTACAATGACCTCTCTGCACCTTCCTAAGATACCTCTGTTTGTGACACACACAGGAGACCAAAGTACTACTGGGTACTCCAAGTCTTAAGGTCAACCAAAAGGAATTTAAATGTAGTCCATGATTATATTAAAAGTGGACCTTATTCTCATGACCAAATAATCTGGGAGATAAGATAAGACCTTCCTGAATCTTTGATCCACACAGAGTTCTAAAGTAATCTTTCAGTGAACATGGAACATTATACTCAAACTGCAGGTTAGGAGGCTGGAGAGAGGGCACAAGGGTCATGAGTGCTCACTGCATAATCAATCATAAAGACCTGGGTTAAGATGCCAGCAACCAAGCTAGGTGGGTCTGAAGAACAGCTGTAACCTTAGTGCTGGGGATTGCTGGCTGCTGGCTTAGCCAAACAAACAAACAAACAAACAAAAAACAAAAACAAAAGTATGAGGTCCAGGTTCAGGGAGAGATCTTGTCTCAAAAGAGTAAGGTAAAGAGAATAGAGAAGGATACTAGACATCATCTTCTGGCTTTTTGCACACTGGCACACCTGTGCACACATTACTTACATACACACACACACACACACACACACACACACACACACGCATGCACGCACGCATGCACGCACGCACGCATGCACGCGCACACACAGGGGAACAATAGTTTAAATTTTCAATATGAAGGAAGAACAGGGTTTGTTTAATTTTGTTTTATTTTACTTTCTTTCTGTCAGGCTGGAGGTTGAACCCAGGGGGTCACATGCTGAACTAGTTAGTGGTTTACCACTGGACCCCATCAGAGAGATGTGTTCTTTAATAAATGACACTATGCCACCAAAGTCTTAGCATTATAATGTAGCCTCTTTTACTTAAAAAATTTTTAATGTTTAAAAAAAAAAAAACCTTACACTTTGTTTAAAGACTGAAGAGTTGGTGTTAAATATCCACTATTTCAAATCAGAGGGTTCTTGAACTCTCATGGCACTGGCAACAAAGCTACTCATCTATGTTCTTTTATAATTTAAAGCAACTTATTGTTCCCTTTCTTTGAGGTTTAATTAGTGGAGAGAAACTTTTGAGTCCTTTAGTGGTACTGTAGAATTCTACTATGCTTCTAACTTGGGAATCAATACTCAAAAATAATGCGATGAAATCGTCATCTATTAGCATATGATATTCTCTATGACTTTTGTCTAGACTTTCTAATTCAAGTGTGTAGAAACCTTTTTAAACTTGGCATTTGAACCTAGTCTCTGAGTATATAAGGGAAAATGCTTACCAGGACAGCATGATAGTTTTTACAATACTAAAATACTCAGTGCTTGAACAAGGAAGAATATGTATTCATTCCCTTGGAATGTAATTAGTTATAAAATCTGTACCAGTGAAATGCTTATCATGTGAGTTACTATCATTCCCAAAAGACTAGTGAAAATCCTCATACCGCACCATGGGTAGAAAAAAATTCTTTTCTTCATTTCCTTTAGGTTATAAATCTGTATGTTTTCCTTAAATTTTTGTATACTTGTTTGGATGACTCTTGAATGCCAGAGGTTCAAAACAGATTTTTAAAATATTGGGTTCAGTTAGAAACAGCCTTGACCTGAACTCCTAAGCCTGGCATCAATGTCCAGCGTGACTCTGCTCCACTCACTAAGCACTACAGGGAATTCCACAATCTGTTACCTGCTTCCACTACCATGAGTGAAATACTCCAGTGTTGGAGTCACAAGCATTCCAGGAGTTTATTACTCAGATACCATGTGGAAATCTGATTAGTAAAGAAAATGTGTTTTAATTACCAATAAGTAATCACATTTCATTAGTTTAATAATTTGCCCCACAGAATTTGAATAAAAATGCTGTGCAAGCTGGGCGTAGTGACACATACCTTCAATCCCAGCACTCAGAGCCAGATAGAGGTGGATCTCTAAGAGTTTGAGGCCAGCCTGGTCTACATAGCAAGTTCCAGGCCAACCAGGGACACACAGTCAGACCCTGTCTCAAATAACAACAACAAAATGTACAAAGGAAAAAGTATTAATACAGTATTTTGGATTTTAAGTGTAGATAAGTGTCTAAGAACATTTTATTGGGTAATTAAATGAATAAAAAATTTCAATCCTGTTGACTCTAAATATTGAAATGTTTATTTCTCATATTGACTTTGAAAAGAAGAATGCTTTTTTTATTTGACTGATTAGTGTACATAAAATACAGAAAAAACATGATTTGAGAAAAAATTATGCTACCAAGCTAAAGGAGAAAGCCATATTACATTACCCCTTGCCCTTCAAAAGACAACTGGAATGCCTAGTGCTTTCTAAGTTCATTTGATTAGCTGACAATGTTGTGTAAACTCTTATAAGTCACCTTTAATTGATTCTCTCTTTCCTTAAGCAAAAACAAAGTTCCATCTAGAGCTGTCTAGAGTCAGGAGATATGGAAACAGGAGGAAGGGGGGGCAGTTGGGGGGTGGGGGGGGGGGCTGCGGCTGACCTACTACCTGGTACTTTCTTGTTCATCTTAAAATGGGTGGAGACAGAGAAGCGCAGATGTGTTGTCAGAGAGGCTTCTGGGAGCCACAGGTGTGTCAGATTGAAGGGAAATGAGCCAAGAAAAGGAAATGAATAAAAGAGGCAAAACAAAACAAACAAACAAATAAAAAGAACAACAGTCATGGAACCAAGGCCTGTAACGGCTTCCTCAGCAGGTAGAAAATAATTTCAAAATCACTGTGACATTTACAGGACATATTTATCCTGTCCTAGATACTTAATGCTGTGAGATACATTCTATCACAAAATAGTGCTGAATCTGGCCTTATCATCTAACTAAATCAAACAACTCGGGGGACAGTGAAATGGCTCTGAGGGTGGAGGTACTTGCCATGAGGCCTGACAACCTGAGTTTGATCTCTGGGGCCAACGTGTGGAAGGAGAGAATCAACTTCTTCAAATGTTCTCTGATCTCCACATGCGTGTTGGATATGTATGTGCACATGCATCCACACTGCGTGAGCACACACACACACTAAAAAATTTAAAATGCATAGAAACTTGCTTCATTCTATGCTACCATCCTGAACCTCCCTTATAAATAATGGGGTTTCCCAACAAAGATGATGGTTTAGATTTAATTGCATTCTACAGGAATCTAAGAAGAGAACCAAGTCAACTTCTTTAGGTTAATAAAGGTAAACTATGCATAGACATGAAGTGCTGTCTGTACTTCAGGTACTAATAAATCAACAGCAGAACCTCCCACATACACAACTTTCATTTATTGAACACTTGTTAGGTGCCAGACCCCAGGCTGCACCCTGAGGAAGACACCAAAGTTAGATCACTCACTTGACAGTCTACTTTTATTTGGTAGCTGAAAAGCTACAAACTATGTTCCCCAGGCTTCCTCAAAGTTCTTGCTACAGTTAGACTTCACTAACTCGATCCATTTCCTCTGAAGGCCTGGGATACTGAATATTCCCAGTGAGAAGACAGACTGTTTTGTTACTGGATCGTGGCTGCGAGAGACAGTTAGGCTAGCAGTTGTGACTGAGGTGGCAGCAAAACCAGCTGCCCACCTCTGGATGAAGGGAAAGTGATGTGAGAAACCAAGAGTGTAGTTAACATCCTCACCCTTGCACTCATTCCCCTCCTGTTGAATCATGGTCTTGAAACAGAACACGTTCTGACTTTTGCACTGAACTCTGCTGATATTGCCCTTTATGACACAGCCTCACATAGTCCTTACTGGGAAATGCCATTATATCTATTCTGCATATGGGAAAAATTAGTCTGAGTAAGATAATTTTTCATGAAGTTGGTAGGGGGAGAATGTGGGTATTTTAAATTCAGATCACCCCCTCCAGATTCCAAATCCTTATGCTCCTGAACCTCCCTTATACTTTGGATTTTAATAAAAGCCACGATATGTCCACTTTGCATAAGAAGATCTAAGTTCTAACTTTTACTTTACCAATCCAAGACTTTAAACTTTTGCCTTTGAACTCAAGTTCAGACCTCATAGCTATTAAAAGCTCAGCTAACTTCTCTGACCACACCTGTGCATGCACAGACTTTGGACTTCTTTTAAATGTTCATTTTGCACTGTCTACAGCATGGCCAGAGCAAGATAAGAAGTTTCATTCTCCTAGGAATTCAGTTTTCAAGCTTCAAGTTTTAGCTAAAAGATGCTTGATCATACAGCACACACTACACTTTTACCAGCATGGAAAAACAATACGGTATATTTGTGCTTATAACTAAAGGAAAGGGAAAAAAAAATCATCTTGAGTTGTGGAGAAATCCAGGCTTACTGATGAGGGACTCATTTGGGTACGTCTAGCACGGCACTTCCTCAACGGTGAAAACAACCAAGGACAGATTCTGATTGATCTGGTTTGCTTCGAACTAGAATCCAGAAATGCTTGGGGTTTAGGGAGGGAGCCTCAAATTTTGTAACCTCGTGGCACATGCCCAGTATGTTAACTCTTGCACAGGGAGCAGGAGCTACTGGCCCAGGTCTCGGCTCATTTGCAAGGCCAGCCTCACTGTTGTCCACATGGAGACGCTACATCACAAAGCCATTTGATGAACTTATATGTGTAGTATGGATGGTTCCCAGTTGTTACACTAATTTAATAAATACCAACAAACAAACTAAAATGAAATCACCGATCATGCCAGCACCTGTTCCCCCCATTGATTCCCTGCTGCTTTTAGGATGAAGGTGCCCATTCATAAAACACCCTGGTCTAGCAGCCATCTTTCCAGGTCATTTGAAGCCAGCCTGCCAGTGCACTTTCTGGTCCTTTCTTCCTTCCCAGCAGCTTTAGCACACACTATTCTCTGCTGGAGACTTAACCCCCTTCTTTTCTGATTGACATTTCTTCAGGTCTCATTTCAAATATCTTTTCCTTAAGAAAACCCTTAACCCCTTCCGGAACCAGCTTCCCTATTAGAGTCAGAGTTCTCTGTCTCTTCTAGTGATAACTGACTAATTCATGCTTTCTTTGTTATTCTGAGCAGTGGTCTGGGATGCATCTCTTGCTCACTATTATCTCTTCTGAGCACTCCCCTGCCAGTGTTTGGTGTTTAGTGAGGCTCACTAAAATAGTGAATGGATTTGTGATTTTGGGTTTAGCTAAGGAAGTCTTCCTGATGATTTGTTGAACCAGCACAGTTTCCTGATATATGAAACAGGGCCATGGTAATGTTTTACTGTATTCACAACACTTTGAAATCAGTGTCAGGGAACTAGCTCTGAGTCTAACTGTATGAACAAATCTAAAATTCCCAAGCATGACGTAAAACAGCCACACAGTGTGAGAGTCAGCTACCTTCCTTTCCCTCATATTATTTTAGAGTCTAACTCACAAAGTTGATGGACTTCTCTAGTATACATGTCATTCCTCTGCTAGAATAATAGGACCCTTTTTAAAATCCAGCCTCTAATACTTAGAACAGATCTTTATCCTCCAAGAACTTCACCTGACTCTCATGCTAGGCAATGGCTAAATGATTCTGGACGCCATGACACCTGCAGAGGCTGTCTCCTAGCACTTACTGTGTGAGGGGAAAATGTGACAGTCTTTCCTACAGACCATTCAATTCATTGGGAATGGAATCTGTCTTATTCAGCCCTGAGAAGGGCCAAAGTGTACACACAACATAGAAGATGTAAGATTACATACAGATAACACCCTCCAGCTAAGAGAACACACTTGAGTATCAGTCGGGAGAACGAACAAATGTAAGTTCAAGTGTCAGCAAAGGCCATTCAAATTGCAGCGCACACCACCAGGTCATTTAGCTCCTGGAAAGATGTCTTCAAAGTACTGTATCCTGAGTAACCAATGTTGGTGTTGCTTCTGTTACAGAAAACCACCACACAAGCAACGGAGCAATAGATTCTTTATTGAAGCAATCTGAAGGCAAGCCTCAGAAATCTTCCCTTGCAGGACACCAAGGAAAGCTCCGCCATGCTCACTGTGTGCGGTGTTTCATAACCCTTTGCCATGTGACGGGTCGGCAGCAGATCTTAGCTCTCAGATAGTGATTGTACAGTAACCACAGAGTTAATGAACAGCGAGCAAAGGGGAGGACTTTGCACAGAGTTCTGCACACGGATACTCTAAGCAGCGAAATTATTCTGTGGCTTTAAACCTGCAGTAGTGATTCATTTACTCAGCAGATTAAGCAATTTGCAGTTCTATGGAAGATGCTAATGGGGCCAGTGTTTATCGCTGCTACACCACTCCTTACATAACAGTCTATGGGCATAGTGTGTAATGGGTTTGCACGGTGTGGTTGGATGGAAGCCAGTGAGAAGGTTAGTCTACGCATCTGCTTTCATACTCCTCTTTCCTGTGCTAGAGGCATTGATGGTCGTGAGGCAGGGACTGTAGCACAGGAAATGGTGGAGGAGAGGCAGTGAAAGAATCATCAGAAGCTTCGTTGAAAGAACATTGTTTTTAATTTATTTTTTACTTTGTGTGTTTTGGTGTTTCGCCTGCATGTATGTCTGTGGGAGGGTGTTGGATCTCCTGGCACTGGAGTTAACAGTTATGAGCTGCCATGTAGGTTCTGGGAATTGAACCTGAGTCCTCTGGAAGAGTAGCCAGTGTTCTTAACTGCTGAGCCATCTCTTCAGCCCCTGGAAGAACCATCTTTTAAAATACCCACTGAGACTGCAAATACAGCTTTCTCCCTGATCACTATAGTGATGGGAAGTTTCATGGATAGAGTAAACTGTATCTGATATATAAAACAACAGGCCAAGGTAGACTGAAGAGCCAGCAAGCCATAATCTCTACACCGTGTTAACATGAATTTGAAACTTAAAAAAAAAAAAGAACTATATAAGAAAACTGAATTTTTTAAAACGTCAAGAAAGAATAATGGTATCTAACACACAATGCATAACTAGCTAAGACGGAGCTGAAATGTGAGCAGGGATCTTCTGTAATATCTCCCTCACGTTTAGCTTTTAACTACTCTCATTCTCTAGTCTAGCACGTGCTCAAGAGACTGCATGGGAAGGTAGTGAGGTTAGAGAGCACAGACTCTGGACCCACACTGCCCAGGTTCAAGTCTCTGTTACGTCACGTGCCAGCTGAATGGCTTGGGGAAGGCTACTGCAGTCTGTGTTTCAGTAACTCAGTTGTAAATGGAGTTATCAGGCGTACTTCACTGGGTCCTTGCACTAGCTTAGTTAATGCATATAAAGTGCTTAGAGCAATTCCGGGCACAAGGCAAGGACTCTTTCCAAGCTATTTTACACTGACATCATATAGATAAAAACACATTTAGAGCTGGAGAGATAGCTTATTGATTAAGGTACTTGCTACTCTTGCCAAAGACCCAAGTTCAGTTCCCAGCACCCACTTCAGGCAGCTCACAGCACCTGTAACTCCAGCTCCAGGGGATCCAACACCTCTAGCTTCTATGGGCACCTGTAGTCACTTACACACAACCACACACACCTACACACAATTAAAAATGATAGATAAAACTATAAAAAAGTTAAAAACATAATCAGAAAACCCAAACAAATACAAAACCAATAATCAGATGGCATGGCAGAATATAAATAAATTCTACAGCCGGGTGCTCTTTTAAAAGGGGTCTCAAAGGGAAGAGAGCTGCCTCCATGGCTAAGAACACTGACTGCTCTTTCAGAGGACCCTGGTTCAATTCCCAGCATCCACATGGATTCCAATTCCAATTCCAAGGGATCATGTCCTCTTTTCTTGCCTCCATGGGTACCATGCACACACAACACACACTTATGTATATGCAAGCAAAATATTCATTTCCGTAAAGTAAAAATAAATAAAAGTAGTCACAACAAGGCCTTAGTAAGTTTCTAACTATATCAAGTAGTTAATCTATCTCAGTAGACTTTGAAACAAATAATATTTTCTTAATTAAATTGTTCTTTTTGTTTGTTTGCTTGTTCATTATTTTTTGTTTTTTGAGACAGGGTTTCTCTGTGTATCGCTGGCTGTCTTGCTCTTTAGACCAGGCTGGCCTTGAACTCTGAGATCTGCCTACCTCCTTCGGGCTAATTAAATTATTCTTAATTAAATCAAGCCCAGAAGGTGACTTTGCTACTGAAAAGATGATGTCAAGATTTTGTCTGATGGGCTGTTGGGTAGTTGAATGCATGTTCCGATTAATCAAGAGCAGGAAATTTCTTTCCTGATTATTTCACAGAAAGTTACTCACATGGTATTAATACCTTTATTATGGTTGAGGTATGTAACATTTGAAGTAAAATCTTTTCAAGTTCTTTAAAAGCTTGCAACAATCTTCAAAAGCTGCTGAGTCTAATTGTCCTTGGAAACCCCGGGCCTAACATTTCCTTCAGTTAGACTATTCCTCTAACTTTTTTCTCATCAGAATAGAAATATAACTGCCTAATGGACAAAAAGAGGAGCAGTGGTAATCTTTATGAATAAAAAGAGGATGAATTTGATTAGACCATTAATGTTTTAGGCTCTTCTCTAAATTCTTGCTGAAGATCTTTAATCAGTTATGGAGAGTTACTTATTATCTCAGAAATGCTTACTTAGTCCGTGACTAAGAAATGAACTGTGTGCAGATCAAAGACAAGGAGTTGGGGTCAAAGGGCAGAGAGCAAAGGCCTTTTCAGCTGTTCTTTTTGACCACAATAGACTCTGACAATGCTATGGTTCTTTGCCTTCAGGATTTCCAGAAATGAAATCAGAGGGGCATATCTATTTGCTGGCTTTAAATAATATTTAACTCTGAGAGGTTAATGTTTAGTTACACACTTCTTTAGAGGACATATCAGCATGGCATAATGCTTCTCACTTACATATATCTAAGATGAATCAGGCTTCTCATTTCTTTCCAGTTTATGATCTGAGGTGCCTTCCTGGTCCTTAACAACTTCCATTTAACTACAGAATACTTGTTTTAAGCCTGTAACAAATACTTCTGTGTTCTATAAAAAGGGCAAATTTAAGAGTCAGATGGCAAACTAGCCTCTCTGGACCCTGGCTATCAAAAGAAAGAGCTGCATCTTAATGACAGGTCACAGCTAATGAAGAAATGGCTGTTGGCATTACCCTGGATTTCAAGGACCTTTGTTCAGCTTCTAATCTATCATGGAAAAATCTCAAGAAAATTTCATACTCCTTTAAGTTGAAATAGCATTACTGAAGGCATCAAGGTAAAAATAAAGACAAGCTGGGCTAGAGAGATGGCTCAGTGGTTACGAGTGCAAACTCCTCTTCAGAGGACTCAACTTTGATTCCCAGCACCCAGGTCAGGTGGTTCACAACTGCCTATAACTCTAGCTCCAGGGGACCTAACACCTCTGACCTCCGTAACTACATACATGAATTGCATGCACCTCCACACATGCCTACACACAATTTTAAATAAATAAATAAAACTTAGAAAAAATAAAGACAAGCATTAGTTGGTAGGAATGGAAAAGCATCTGGATTCTGCTTATAGTACACAGCAGTAAAGAGATGCTTTCCCATTCCCTCCCTATCAGCTCAGCTAGCTTGCACCTTTCAAACCTCAGCTGCAAAAGTGAATGACCCTTGAGTTTCACTTGCTGCCAACAGAGTTTATCTGGTTGATGGAGAAGAGAGGTTGGAAAAGGAAAAAAGAGAGGCAGGAGAGATTGCTAGATGACCAAGAGTACTGGCTGCTTTTACAGAGGACCTGGGATTGATTTCCAGCAGCTCACAGCCATCTGTAACTCCAGTTCCAGGGATCCAGTGCCCTCTTCTGGCCTCTGTACAGACCAGGCATGAATGTGGTTCATAGACAAAACACCCACATACATAAAATGAAGTGAAATATAAGGAAGGAAGGAAGGGAGGAAGGGAGGAAGGAAGGAAGGAAGGAAGGAAAGGAAGGAAGGAAGGAGGAAGGGAGGGAGGAAGAAGGAAGGAAGGAAGGAAGGAAGGAAGGAAGGAAGGAAAGGAAAGGAAGGAAGGAGGAAGGGAGGGAGGAAGAAGGAAGGAAGGAAGGAAGGAAGGAAGGAAGGAAGGAAGGAAGACCAAAGGAGCAAGTATAGCTAGGTCTATTTCTTGCAAGGGAATAGGCTTGTGTTTCAATCACCAAATGCAACATGCACTCACGCAGGCTTGCACTAAAGTTCTCTTTATCATTTCTTTTTAAAAGGATGTATTTGAAATAAGATTTTTGCGTGTTTTCTACTTGGTGAAAGCAGAGTGAGTTGTTTCCTAGAGTGAAATTACACCTGGAGTCTTATTAAGCTGGTGTATACTTTGCAAAAAGAAGCTAAGAAGCCTGACCCCCATCAGGCACGCCATGAAACTTACAACCATTCCTCTTTTGTCCTGGGTAGAGGCTGAGAAGGAGGGAACATGTGAGCATGAGCAGAAGGCCATATCAGAACCACCCTAGTCAGGCTTTGGGGGAGGACTCAGAAGCAGGTGGATGAACCAGTGACAGATGTGGCAAGAGATGAATAAATGGGTGAAGAACAACTGAGCGCCCAAAGGACCCAGGAGCCACACATCTGCCCCAGGGAAGCTTTGGTCCCAATGGCCCCTTTATGCTGGGGTGGAGCTTAGCACTGGACAGAAGCCTTGAGTGTATATGGAGAGAAGGGAAATAGACATAAGGCAGGTTCTCAAAGACTAATTCATAAACGTGGAGGGCTGGGGAAGTGCTCATGAGTGGGTCCCATCAGCCCTAGCCTTTTACGTAGCCTCTTTTCCATCCACCTTCAGAAGTCTCTTGCCATGACTTAGCTACTGACTGCACCCCACGGCTTGACACTCAAGTGTTAGACAAGTGGAGTCCTACCACATGGTTCATTTTACTCTCTCTCTCCAGACACACATCACCTCTTCTGCGGCCCAGGCCTTTTAATCCCACCTCCCTCTCACACATCTATCGACTTTTTCATGTATTTTGCAATGAGGAAGAGGACTTTCAAACAAGATCAATTTTAAATAGCACTTTTTGTGAGACACTATAAACTGGTATATTTTATTTTTTCACTGGTGAAGTGTAATATAAGTTCCTTCATGGTATATTTAGGATATTTAAATTTAAAGAACAGAGCTCTTCTTAAAAATATATTATAGCCTTTTCATTTGATCCTAATACATTTTTAAATGGTCAAAGTGGTAAAACTTTTGATAATACCAGACAATCAATATTAGTTGAGACTATTGTTTTAAAATAGATTTTAAAAAGATTGTGTTTTTATTTTTAAGCATGTGTGTGTGACTGGATGTGTGACTGTGAGTTCAGGTTCCCGTGGAGGGCAGAGATGGTACTGGAGCTGGAGTTACAGACAGTTGTGAGCTCGGAATCAAACGTGGGTCCTCTGCAGGAGCAGCATGGGCTCTTAACTGCTGAACCATCTCTCCAGTCCCTAATTCAATCCATTCTCATTGCTTTAACACAAACTAATTTGTGTCTTGCCTCTATTCTCTGAGGTAAGTATTATTATTATTATCTGAGTTTTAAAGGAGGGATTGAGGTACAACAGTTTAAACAACTTACTTAAATATCAACTAAGTGGTAGATCTGGAATTTAAACTCAGATCGTCTGATTCAAGATGCATTTGCTGTACTTAAAATATTTAGCCACAGAGCTAGCCCTTAATGTATTGTCATTACTTTCAATATTAATGAATTTTGAGAACAGTGTATTGAATGCCTGGCCACTGGGGATTGAATAATTAACATAAAACACAAGCCAATGTTCTCTAGAGCAGAGGCTGTGGGAGACAGGCTATCATTCAGGAACTGTATTCATGTAGATATGGATTACTGCTCACAGTAGGACATTTCTCAATATCTGGGCTACTATGTCCTTCAGGCGTCTTACTGGATGAGCACAGCATACGTTTCCATTACTATTACACCTTCAACTTCCATCTTTGGTTAAGGAGACTCTGCTTTATCAGGTCATTTCTTGGTTCAGAAACCTTTGATGGATCCTGTTTTCCATAGCCAAAGAAGCTGCTGTTTGTTATGCACAGAAAAATCTCTTACACTCACCCATAGTGGGCTCCGGTAAACCATCAAGGAAATATACATCTGTCTAGTAGTGGTCTTGGAATCTTACCAGTAAGTCAAGAATTGGCTCTTGAATTCAAACATTTTAGCCATCTTGGTCCAAGTTTTCTGGTGACAAAAGCATTAGGTGTGGAACTTAAGGCAGGCTTGGGTTTGAGTTTCAGTCTCTGCCACTTACGTACAGTGTGATCCCAGAGGGGTCCTTCCACTCAAGAGAGCGTCATTCTCACGTACAAACTGGAGATAACGGAACTTCCAGGTGATCCAAGCAAACCATTTAACAAATGTGGCATATACTGCTCGGTAAATAGCATTTGTTACTTTTATTATCCATAGCTTAATGCTTCTTGTTACCAGAAAACTTCCAAAGGCCCCATAACTTCCCTGCAATTTATATTTCCATATTTACCTCCCACAATTTATTAAAAACAACCCTCCATTTCAACCAGTTTTGATAAACCCAACAACAGCTTGCCACACTCTGTTTTGGCACATTATAAAACCAGCTTTATTCTTCAAGGTCTTCTCCAGTGCTATCTCCATAGTGAACTTTCCCTGGTCCCTCCAGCCACAGCTACAATGCTCCCCACTAAGCTCTCATGTTTACTGTTTCCAACCGTTCCGTATGCACTGTCTATCAACACTGTTTACATCCACACTACAACTTAACTCTGCAAGCACACCCTGTTATACTGATCTAACTCTCACTTCCTTAAAGGCTGTAATAAGACAGCATCCAACGAAATGATCATACATTCTTACCAGCTAATGAATGAAATTCATTAACTTAAAATTCAGAAAAGTTATTTTTAAATTCCATATATTACACTGAAGGACTCAAAAGTTATTTTAAAAAGTGTGATTTTTGAAATAGAAAACTATGAGATTCAACCTTTGTCAATTGGTCATAGCAGAATATAGTTTTTAGGATTCATACTTATGATATATTTGAGCTCAATTTATTCTAGATATAAAAAAAGATGCGAACTCTCTACACAATTAGAAAGGATTTTAGTTGTGTACTGTATTGCAATTTGTACAGTTTTCTTTAGCAGGTATAAAATCCAATATTTTTGTGTCGTAAGAAGCCTTAAACAGTTTACATTCCTTTTGGTGTTATGAAACATGATATACGTCTTCTACATCCGCTCTGAATAAAGCCAAGAAAGAGTGTAAGGATTCCACAATTAGGTGGAAATTCCATGACTGCTGACTGTCACTCCACAAATGGCAGTCATCTATGACAGCTTTTCATCACTTCCCAGAAAAACTGGAAAGCCAGGGCATCTAAGGTGTGCTGTGCCAGGCTTGGTGGCCATTGTCACCTGAGGAGAAGGGAGGATTTCCCCACAGACGTGGAGCTAGCTGCCTGAGCTAGTGATTTTCATGGCTGTTTTTCAACTATCAACACAAGACAGCTTTTCCTGCTGCCCATGCATCAGATGAGTGCTACCACTGTATTCTCTGTACACCACCACCATTTTAAAACAACATGATGCTGATGCTGATGGGAAATGATTTTTCCCAGTGGCTTCACTGGTCTGTTCTTTGAAATGTCCATGTGTGAGAAGTCCCAAACTTGAGGACATTAACCAAGAGAATATAATAGTGAGAGTGTGTAGTTTCTCCGTCTTAGGGTAGCGGCTGTCCAAGCGTGGCATCCTGATCCAACACAACACTGCCAAAGGAGAACTTGTTAGACATGCAAGCTCTCAGGCTTGGCCAGATCTAGCCAATCAGAGACCAGAGGGGAGTACAGTAAACTGTTTCCAAAAGCCTGCCAGGAGATCCCACACTGCTGCTCACTTTGAGAAACACTGTCTCACAATAGGCAGAGGAGCTGAGACAATGTGTGGAGATATTAACTGACTGTTTAAGGTCTTCTTTAGCCCTATGGTTTGGTATCTATTTCTTGTGGATTTTCCATAGTTACTAAGTAAACGTGTTTTTCAGAAATATTTTCTACTGTCTCCACTGATTTTTTTATATGACAGTCTACACACAGGGTAATCAATCACATTAACTATTGTCTTTATGCCATTCATCCTGTTCCCATTCACAATGGGAGAACTAATTTAAAACAAGCTAGCATGGATGAACTGAGAAACTGAACGACCTATGGACTTACAATTCTCTTTATGGCATTAGGCATTACAACAAATGCTTCAGTACTATAGAATCAATGTCCACAGAAACTCCATGAAGAAGTAGGCATTATAATTATTCAGGGCAAGTTATTCCGGCACTTTGTTACTAGACGGCCATTCTTGTCTTTGAATAAGACTCAATGTCTAACCTGTGAGACACCACTCCGCACTCAGGGGAAGGCATCACCGCGGTTTGTCCCCTTGGCTTATCCTTCACATCCAGCTGTTCTTGTGCGTCACTTTGTCCTTCCTAAATGTTGTCGGAAAATCATGGCTCCTGGACATCCTAACATCCTAATGGCCACTTTCACTAAGGCTACCCAAACTTGTCCTGAGTTATCTTCAGAGTCATCCCCTCTCTACAACACACACACACACACACACACACACACACACCCACACACACCCCACCTGCTCTTTCTCTATAGTGATCCCATGACCAGTTCTCCTGACTATCCAGAATGCTCTATCTAACACAGACACGACTGTGCTACCCTGCACAGAACCTTCCCTTGGATCCCTGGCGGCTCTGGGTGGAGTTCATGTCTTCACGTGATTGTACAAGCCCCGGCAACCCTTCTAACTCTTCACTTGCCATTTCCCACTTCCGGGCCAAAGCGCCAGCCCTGCTAGCCTATTTTTAGATCCTAAGAGGAAGCTGTTTGCTCTTTTCTTCATACACCGTGTTCCTTCGACAGTATACACGTAAGAATCAGCTTTGCTTCCTTCAAGACAGAAACTAAAATGAAGAGTAGATCACGGTGTCAGGAAAAGGAGATGCCTGTGCTAACCACGGCCAGCACACCCGGGACCGTCCAATCACAACACTTACCTCTACTTCTGTTGATTTCTAGCTGGTTCTGAGTCCCTAGAACCAGAATGTGTCCATAATGACTTGTCTGAATTCAGACTTGCTTTCCCCAACTGTTCATGCATACAATATTTAACTGCCTCCTAAATTCCAGTCAGCAATCAAAAAGTGATATGACTATGTTATAGGGTGTTTGGAAAAGAAAAAAAGGGAAGGTCCATATTTCACCATTATATAGAAAAATTAACGTAATTACTATTAGAGACCAGGGAGCAAGATCCTTGTAAACTGTTTACTTATGTTCTCAATGCAGTGTGTGCGTGTGTGTGTGTGTGTGTGTGTGTGTGTGTGTGTGTGTGTGAGAGAGAGAGAGAGAGAGAGAGAGAGAGAGAGAGAGAGAGATAGAGAGAGAGAGAAATGTGTATATACATGTATGTGCAGTTGTGTATACCTATGTATACATGTGGAGGCCAAAGGAGGATGTTGAGTGTCCTCCCCTATGGCTCTCTGCTCTGTTCCTTTAAGACATGCTTTCTCACTGAACATGGAGCTTGGTGATTTTTATGTAGGTAGGACACAACCCTCAATGATTCTCCTGCTCCATCCTCCCTTCTGTCCAGCACTGGGGTGACAGCCACATGTGGCCACACACATCTTTTCAGGTGGATACCAAGGACTCAAACTCAGGTCCTTATGCTTGTGTGGGTGCTCCCCTAAGCCAGCTCCCCAGTCAACTGTGATGTGTTTAAATTTTAAGCGACAGATATCTGAGTGCAGGGTGACTGACCTATGACCCTGGTGTACAGAATTCAGATGGTCTTGAGTATGCCACCAGAGTCCATTCAAGTGTTTTCTAGTCTTGATGGAGATAGTAAGACAAGAGGGTCCTGGAACAGACCATGGAAGCAAAATGGAAGGCAGAGAATTAGGCGCTTCCTTCAGTGAAGGCTGGGGAAATGACAAATGATCCTTGATGATCACCAGCACCAGACTAAGACCAGGACTGACCCTGAGGTGGATCAGGGAACAGTAGACACAGGTGGTGTCACAAACTAAGAAGGGCATTGCTCATTTTCTTGGACAATAAGGAACTAACGCTCGTTACATGAGTAATGCACACCATCAGCAAAATGAACTAGTCAGCGTCACGTTAGAGGAGCAAGCGAAAGCTATCTAGAAAACTTTCTGATAGCCAAAGAAATAAATGAAGTAATTTCATTAGAAATTTTTGGTATTTTCAAAGATTCGAAGTCATGAAAGCTAACTGGAAAAACTGAGTGGCTGTGCCAGCCTGAGAGGAACTAAGGAGAAAATGAAATGAAATGAATGATTCTGACCTACGTGCTTTGTGTTCATAAGCCTTGAGATAACTGACGGGACTCAGAGTCTGAGATGGCAGCCATATATCACCGCCAGTTTCTTAATCTGGATGCTCATGATGGGGCCGTGTAGGAAAATGCCTTCTGTGTTAAAATCGACTTAAGGTCCTCAGGAATATGGGATAGTTGGCAGTTCACTTTCACATTCTCACAGAAACTTTCCGTGCTTACTGTACTTGGGGCTTTTTTCAAAACTGAATTTTCTTCACTTAAAAAATTATATTATTTGTGTACAACACAGCTTGTGTGCGGAGGTCAGAGGGCAACCTGCAAAAGTTAGGTCATCAGGCTTGGTGGCAGGCTAAGCCATCTTGCCAGCCTCCAGAAAGTTTTAAGTAGACTCTCAAGAAGTGTGTCATGGGACTGGTATTTTAAAAACTGCCTTGGTGAGTCTCATACAGCTAGGGTCAGAGTTCACTGTTACAGAGTTTTCATTAGGATAAAAGGGGAAATGCTACATGCTTTCATTCCATGGATGAAACACTAAGCAAACTATTGCTCCTTTCCTCTCAGAAATCAGACTGAAGTGCTTTTACAAGAAGGACAATTTCAGTGTGGTGGTGCACGCCTTTAATCCCAGGATTTAGGAGGCAGAAGCAGGTAGTTCTCTGTGAGTCTGAGGCCAGCCTGGGCTACACAGTAATATCTTGTCTCAAAGGGAAAAGTCAGGGTATGAATGAGTGTCATGTAGAAGTATGTATGTACAAACAGACCCCCGTACTGTAGTATCAGGAACAACTGTTCATTTTAGACCCTGTGCCATTTGACAAGGCAAGTACTGTTAACTATCTTCAGTTCACAGAACGAGGAAACCTGGGATCAGTGAGATGAGCAGCTTGCTCAGAAGTTATTTGATTGCTGGCGGTCCTTTTCCGGTACAGGGAAGCACAGTACTGTGAACACACACATGGACCTCTGACCCTAGATGAACAGTGTCGTAGGGCAACAGGAACTCTCTTTAGCTATGCACACTGTGTCCAACTTAATGACCATGAATACTCCTTCCATGAACATCCACGACCCCAGCTTTCAAGTCTGCAGCCTTGCTGTCAATGGTCCCGATTTAGTTGTCTCCTGAGAAGCAGAGCGTGGGGACAAACTGTATGGAAAAGCCCCCAGGTTTTCAATAACAGCTGCCACAAAGCTGTCAAACATAGCAATTTGAGAGCTCACTTTACTTCAGCCTCATCTGCACTGGGTATCACCTCCTTAGGAACCTGCCCACCACAGAAAGTTAGTCACGCTCTGGTGACTCTCTGAGCTCACCATTCTTCTCACTAATGTTTTCTTCAGTACAGAACTTCAGAACATCAGAGTTGCAGCTAGCAGAGTATCAGAGGACCCTGACAGTGCAGTCATCCTAGGACTTCTCATATTATAAATCCATCATGGCCGTTGCTCCTTTGACCACAAAGCTGGTCTTGTCATGACTAGTGGCATCCACAGAAGGCAGATTTCTACATTCATAACTCAATAAAGTCAAGAAGCACACTACAGAGTTAAGCTCCAACTAAGAAAACAGTCTTGGCTCTAACAGCATTCCCAATTACATTATACTGATATTAGAAGTGGGCACAGGAGGAAACGGAATTTACCCAAGATCGAGTTAAGCAGGAATTAGCCACATGCTGGGCGCTGACACTGACAGAACTCTAACTTCTGCGTTTTGAGTAATTCTCTAAATTTCACAGTATAAATCTGAAACAAAATATCTGGTATAGTTCAGTCAGACATTTTTTGTTTTCTTTTTTTGGTAAGACTAAGCACCTCTCCTTGTATTAAAGCTGGGCAAGGCAACCCAGCACAAGGAATAGGTTCCCACAAGCCAGCTAAGCCTTAGGGACAGCCCATGCTCCCACTGTTAGGAGTCCCACAAGTAGACCAAGCTACAGCTATCTATATCTAGAGGGCCCACGTCAGTCCCATATAGGCTCCCTGGTAGTCGGTTTACACTCTGTGAGCCCCGATGAGCCAGATTAGTTGTTTCTGTGGGTTTTCTTGTGATGTCTTAACCCCTCTGACTCCTACAACTCTTCCTCCTTCTAAACTGCACAATACTAATTTGCAATGAAATATACAGTGTAGTTTGGTTAGACATGTTTTAATCCTTTTACATTTAAATGTCTTTCTAAACTGTGACCAATAATAATCTGTTTCAAATTATATGAACAAAAGTCACAGGTATACAATTGATAATATTTTAATGGAAAGAAAGCAAATGGTTAACAGGATTTCAGCTTCACTGAGTAACGGATTCTATTCAAACCTAACCTATAAGCCTTAATGTGTCAAAAGGAGCAGGGAATGTTGTTATAAACTGAACTTACAGTAAACACTACTTTTGGATAATTAAAAATAACACCTGTTATATTATTTATCAAGTGCATCTAAAATTTACACTAGGGCATAAAGTTTAGGTAAGATTTTAGTAAACTGATGTCTTCAGCTATACCAGATAATCTTGATGAAGATAATGGAGTCATCCTCTATAGCAATAAAACTGTAAGCTGCTGAAAGTTAGTTATTCCTAGGATATATATAAATGGCCCCATGGTTGGTATAAAAGGAAAGATACTCATACAGAGTTGGAGAAAGGTGTACAGACACGCCATCTTCTCATTAAGTTCTAAACAAATTCTCAAGTCAGTTAGGGTCCTGTTTGTATCTTATCGAGAACAGAACCAGGTAAAACATATCTACAGTCTATCTGAGGAATAAACTGAAGTAAGAAAACTTTTATAAAATATAAGTTATAACAATAAGAATATATCTTGTTGGCGCATACTTAATATAAAAACCAGATACAGGTATATGAAAATTATGCAATAAGTGATAATATATAACATAAGGATGGAATATTTAATATGTAACACTGTGATAGTTCACATATAATGCCAAACAAATTCCATGTGGTTTAATGTTTCTATTATAGGAAAATAAAAAGTAAAGATTTGAGAAATTTTTCTATGTGACTTTAAAGGCAGAAATAATCTTAAAAAGCCTAATGGATTTTATTATACAAGTAAGAATCAATAAAATAAGTATATATTAAGAATACCAGCCAATTTGGGCCATTTATACAATATTAACTTAAATTTATTACTTATGTTTTATTTTATTTATTTACTTATTTTGATTTTTCAAGAGAGGGTTTCCCAGGTAGCCCTGGCTATCCTGGAACTTGCTCTGTAGATAAGGCTTGCCCTGAACTCAGAGATCTGCCTGTCTCTGTCTCCTGAGTAATGGGATTAAAGGTGTATGTCACCCATGGCCCAGCTATTATTTATCTTTTAATTGACACAAAAAAACTTTAGAAGTCATAAGTTAAAAAAATTTTTTTTTCAGGCCAGGGCATGGTGACACACGCCTTTAACCTCAGCACTTGGGAGGCTGAGGCAGGCATATCTCTGTGAATTGAATTATCAGCCTGGTCTGCAGAACAAGCTCTAGGGCAGCTGGGCCTACCTAGTGAGATCCTGTGTCAAGAAAAAAAACAATTTTTCCTTAAAAATTCTTCTTTTGGGTGAGGTTCTATGTCGGCCACATCTTGACCTCTCCATGTTCAGTAAGTTGTGTGGGTGATGTCCTCAGCAGTGGGACCCTGCTGTCAGTTTGTGGAGGACAATCGATTGTTTTGGCAACAGCCTGGTTGTCTGGGGATTTCCTTGGGACCTCTTTGGCCAACAACTCAATTGATTGTAACCCAGTCCTGGTAATGGAAACTTCATTTGGTGTTCTGCAGGCTACCAAAAGAGAAACATAAAAAGCAACCCAGCCAGAAAACCTCTGATCTACAATGTTGCTCTGCTTGTGAAATATGCTAGGGTAATGGCGGCGCAAGGCTTGTAGGAGTAACCAACCAATGTCTGATTTGACTTAAGACTACTCCATGAAATGGAACCATATCCAATACTGCTTGGGTGACCAAGAACCAGAGACTAGATAGATGGCCCAGAGACCTAGGTTAAAATACTACTGATTTTAAAAAAAAGTAACAATAAAAATGACTCCTAATGATATTTTGCTATACTCATAGATCAGTGCCATACTCAGCCAGCATCAAAGAAGCTTCAGATGGGAACAAAGAGACCCACAGACAGACATCACAGAGGGAGAGGGAGAGAGAGAGAGGGAGAGAGAGGGAGAGAGAGGGAGAGAGAGGGAGAGAGAGGGAGAGAGAGGGAGAGAGAGGGAGAGAGAGAGAGAGAGAGAGAGAGAGAGAGAGAGAGAGAGAGAGAGGGAGAGAGAGAGGCTGAGACTGCTTGGAACACACAGCTCTAAATGGGCTGTCTCCATCAAACCCCTCCGCTCAGAGCTCAGAGAACCCAGCAAAGGAGGAGGTGGAAGAGCGGAAGAGCCAGAGCGGATGGAGGACACCAGGAGAACAGGCCCTCGAAATCAACTGAGGAAGCCTGTGTGAACTCACAGACTGACGCAGCGTGCACAAGGCCTGCACAGGTCTGTGTCTGGTCCTCTGCATATATTTTGTAGCTTTCAGTTTAGTATTTTTTTCTTTTTCAAGAGAGGGTTTCTCTGTGTAACAGCCCTGACTGTTACAATCCTGGATCTCATTCTGTAGACCAGGCTGGCCTCGAACTCAAGAGGTCTGCCTGCCTCTGCCTCCGGAGTGCTAGGATTAAAGGTGTGTACCTCCATGCCCAGCTTCAATTTAGACTTTTTATGGGCCTCCCAAGTATGTGAACGAGTGGGTCTCTGATTCTTATGCCTTCTTTGAGCTCTTTTCTGTCTGTGGGTTTGCCTTGTCCAACGTTAATGTGATAGTTTTATCTTATTATATTTTATTTTGTTGTTTCGCTTTTATCTTTTACAAGTCTGCTCTAATGAGAGACAGAAATGGAGTGTATGGATGGGAAGGGAGGTGGGAAGGAACTGGGAAGAGTGGTGGGGGTGGGGGATCTGTAATCAGGATATATTGTATGAGGAAAGAGTCTATTCAATAAAAGAGAAAACAGTTAACTTTTTCCTTAGCTTTTGACTTAAAAATAACTTCTTTTGGCTTTCCCATTTTAGGTGTAGACTATAATTTTAACACACTTGTGTGTTGGGCAACTATCATCATTCATCGCCATAACCCTTTACTACCAAAAAACCCTCTACCAATTTAGCTATAACTTTCTATTTATTTTAGCTGTAGCCCCTGGCAAACACAATACTTTTTTTTTTTTAAATCCTTATGTATTTGACAACTCTAGGTATCTCATAACAGTAACCATATATTATTTCACTTTTTGCTACTGATTATTTCGCTTAGCATAATGTCATCAAGGTTTACCCATGTAGCAAGATGTGTGGGAATATCCCTCATATGCATAAGCCACATTTTACTTATCCATTCATCATTAAGTGGGCATTTTAACTGCTTCCAGATTTTGGCCATTATGAATGATGCTGCTATGAACATATGGCTGTCAGGAACAGCATGAATCATGCTTTTATTTTGAGAGAGGGTCTCGCTATGTAGCCCTAGCTGGCCTTGGTATGTCTGTCTCTGTTGCCCAAGTACTGGGATTAAAGGTGTGCACGTACCACCAGGGCCAGGAGTTGAGCCCTGTTTTGAATTCTTTTGGATATATCGTTGGATCATATAGAATTTGTAGCTTTACATTTTTGAGGACCTCTTTACCACTTTTTACATTCTTATGCATTACACACATTGATTCCATTCTTGCTGGGTGGTAATGGTCAAGCATTTAATCCCTACACTTGGGAGGCAGAGGCAGGTGGATCTCTTCTTTGAGGCCAGCATGGTCTACAGAGCAAGTTCCAGGACAGCTAGAATGACAGAGAGAAAAAAACCAAAAAGAAAAAAGAAAGAAAGAAAGGAAGGAAGGAAGGAAGGAAGGAAGGAAGGAAGGAAGGAAGGAAGAAAGGAAGGAAGAAAGAAAACATTCTTAAAGCCAAATCAAATCATTTTTCAGTCTTAAAAATAATTTGTTCACTGTTTATAATTTGATTTGAGGATGTTACTTAACCTCTATGAATCTTAATTTCATTTTCCTGAAAAGCCAGATATACAATCAGCTTAGTAGAGTTGCTAAGGCAGTAAAAAAATAAAATAAAATAAATCATTTAAACAAAATATTATGGTAGAACTTGGCATATAAAAAGTACCAGTAAATGGTGCTATAGTATTGTATATTGGACTTTTTAAATCTCATTAGCACATTTTTAAGACTCCAACTTAATAATAGCAGCTTTAAAATGTATTCTATATATTTAATCAATGCTATAGTCTCTTGCTTATAAATCCTTTAAACTATAATCTATGCTAATCAATGTTATTAATTATTTGATGACTAGCTTTCTAGATATGGAGAATCCTGAAAGATGGGCTCTTACTGCTCTCCGTTTGTTCCCAGGCTGCCTGGGAACTCTTGGTATCAAGGGATTCTTCTGGCACCAATAACAGTGCAGGTATGGGTTCCATCTTGAGCAATGGGCCATAAATCCAGTCAGAAAGTGGTTGGTTACTCCCATGGTGTTTCTGCCACTATTGCACTAGAGAGCTTTCTTGTCAAGCCAGTAGTTATTGTAACTTGCAGGGTTCAAAACTGGGTAAGATTGTTGATTACGTTTCTCCTCTGGCAGTGTGTATATCACGTCCCAGAACTATGAAAGCTAGCCCGTAGAGATGAAACTTCCATGTCAGTACTGGCTTAAATGTCTTCATGTTCTTTGTGGTATCTTATGGTCAAGTTCTAGAAGGTTAATCAAGACCAACGACAATCTCTTTTAATGTTTTGGGGTCTAGAACCCCATTGGCCAACATCTCTGTACTCTTCACAGAGAATCCTCTTGCAGCAGTACATGGTGACTGACACAGAGACCCACAATTGGTCAGTGTGCAGTCAATAAGAGACGGCATAACACTCAGCTCTAAATAGGATATTAGGTTACACCTCTTCCTCTCAAGGCTAAGGGAGCATTGCAGTAGAGGGGGCAGAAAAAGGATAAGAGCCAGAGGCAGAGGATGACTATAGTGGAACACTCTTTTCTAGACAGAACATGGCAGCTGCACGTAAGAACTCACAGAGATTGCGATAGCATGCACAAGACTGGTGCAAGCTGAAGTCACACAATCCTCTCTTGAAGGGAAGTGGTCACAAATCCTACTCCTAGCTAAGGAGATATTGGCAACTGACAGCTTTGGGACCAGAAGAGTTTGTTTTCTTTACAGTGTGACTTTACCATGCTCCAACAGATGGCCTCACACCTAGGAGATTTTAGGCTGCACAAATTGGACTCTATTTTTTTTTTCTTTGTTGTTTTTAAAAAAAGGTGGTATACAGCTGGGTGTGTAGGGAGATGAGGATGGGTCTGGGATGGGGTTCAATGTGATCAAAGTTTTATATATCATATAAAACTCAAAGAACTAGTGAACTTTAATTTTTTTTAGGAAAGAAATTTTTTGTGCCACCCTCTGGAGTACCTAGGACCATGGGTGAATGCTTGGGTATATTTATTTGATCTATTGAGCTATTAATATAAAGTTATTGGATGGCCAAGAACCAATGTAACCCCAGACTATAAAATGGTTTGAAATGTACAAGAACTTGGAGATTACTGGTGCACCCGGAGTATAAGCAGGATTCCCACAATGCTTTGTCTTACCTCTAGGAGCCCATCCTCTGGCAGATCTGTACAGTGAACAGCATTCTGAATCTTAGTTTTACCAAAGATTGCTCTGAGGGTCTCAGGACGTAAATGCCGGGCAATTTCCTATGAAATACACATACACATATAGGTTAAAGTCAGTAATAGGGTATTAGTAAGAAAAAACATTAGCTACATGAAAAATCTTAATTATTTTATTTTATAAAATCCAAGTTATACATTGAGGGTGCTAATTTTTCTGGGAAACAAAATGAATATATAAAAATTTTGAAATTGAAAATTTCATATTTACTGAAAATTTTATATTTACCAGTATAAATTTTTAAATATAAAAAAATCTTAGTACTGAGAGAGAGGGGCGGGGAGGAACGGAGGGAGAGAGAGAGAGAGAGAACAAGCTGTGCGTCAGGTCTCTCCCACCTTGTGGGTAGGGCTCAGGGACTGAACTCAGTTGGTAGTCTTGGCAGCAGGCTCCTTTACCTGCTGAGTCATCTTTCTGCCCAGGTGTGGTGAATGAGAGCGGCTCTCACGGGCTCAGATATTTGAATGCTTGGTCACCAGGGAGTGAAACTATTTGAAAGGATTAGAAGAATCAGAAGGTGTGGCCTTGTTGGAGGAAGTGTGTCACTGTCGGTGGGCTTTGTGGTTTCAAAAACCCATGCCAGACCCAGGCCCCATCCCTTCTCTCTGCTTGTGGATCAGGATGCAGCTCTCAGCTACCTCTCCCACCACACCTGCCACCTGCTGTCTGCATGGTGATGATAATGGATCCGCCCTCTGACACTGTAAGCCAGCCCCCAATTAGATGCTTTCTTTATGAGTTTCCCTGGTTGCAGTGTCTCTTCACAGCATTAGAACAGTAACTAAGATACACAGCAAGGCCTTTTCTGTGGCCCAGTGTATAATGCATTATATGAGGAGACAAACAATTACATTTCTTTTTACAATGGATTATTAGAACCACATTGTGGTGGGTATTGTGTTCCCTGAAATATTGTGTGTTCCCTGAAATAAACATATCTGGGGTCAGAGAATAGACAGCCACTAGAACAAAGCCAAAAATGGTGGCTAGAAAATGGGTCAGAGCAAGCTATAGCAGAAGTTGGGCGGTGGTGGTGCACGCCTTTAATCCCAGCACTTGGAAGGCAGAGCCAGTGGATCTCTGAGTTCAAGGCCACTTTAGAAACAGCTAAGCATGGTGGCCCACGCCTTTAATCCCAGAAACCCAGCCTTTAATCCCAGGGAGTGATGCAGAAAGTAGAAAGATATATAAGATGTGAAAACCAGGCACCAGAGTTAGTTAAGCATTTAGTTAGTTAAGCATTTGGCTGGATTAGCGTTCAGGCTTTGGAGCAGCACAGTTCAGCTGAGATCCATTCTGGATGCACACTCAGAAGCTTCCAGCCTGAGGAAACAGGATCAGCTGAGGAACTAGCAAGGTGAGATAGCTGTGGCTTGTTCTGCTTCTCTGATCTTCCAGCATTCACCCCAATAACTGGCCTCAGGTTTGATTTCATTAATAAGACCTTTTAAGATTCCTGCTACATCACATCAAACAAGATTATTGCGAAAATTTTATAAGGTTAGTAAATATCTTAACTTTATTTAAAATGAACCAGTTTCATGGTATTGATTTTATAGTTTTAACAACTTTAAATCTGCTTAGCATTAGATCATCTTCAGGGAGAAAAATGGCCACAAATAGCCCTGGATTTAATGAGGCATAGATAGACAGCAATACAAGAGCACAATAAGGAAACAGTAACATTTGGGCAAAAGTTTTAAATACGTAAGAAAGTGTAGACCTGTGGGATGGGGGAGGGAAAGATGATGGAAAGGCAGACCAGTGGGTCTGAGCTCAGCTCATCAGGTAGGAAAGTACAGAAGTGAAATGGGAAACAGATCCCCAGCATATGGGTTCTTAGATGAAGTGGAAACTTCAGGTGTGAGGAAAGGATTGATATCAGCAGTCTTAAGGTATAAGCATGGCTGAAGCCAAGGGGAAGGTTGGAATGTTCGAAGACAGAGAAGAACAGGTTGTGTGGCCAAGTTACTGAAGGACAGTCTACTTCTGTGGACATAGAAACCAAAACTGTGCCAGGCACACCTATGGTACATGGATACTAAGTAACCTTCACAACAAATTAGGGGTGCTTTTAAAGTGTTCATTTATTTAATTATAGCCACATGTCACCACCGTAAGAACATGCTGAATCAATATACATTGAGCCTATATACTGAATGTGGTCCCATAGGTTAGCAATTCCCTATCATCTCTTCTCACTAGACTTTAAGTGCAAATAAATATTACTCTTCAAGGAGTCCAATTTTCTCAGCACAACCTATCGTTTATAAGTACTGATGTGGCACGATGTACCCACCTGACTGTGGTGACGCAAGTGTAAGTAGGCATACTCTGCCAGTCACATACCCATACAGTTATGCACAGTCAGGAATAGCAGACAGTAACAACAAAGGGCTAAGGGACCAGTTTATATATTTCTCTTGCTATTCTTTGTATTCTTGGAGTACTCCTACTTATTACAACAACCAGCATGCCATGCTACTTGGGGACCATCCTCCACTTTGTCTGCTTAGGCCTTCATTTTGGATCATATAAAAAAGGTCTTGGTTAACTGAAATGTCATATGTGCACATTACACATCTAAACAACTATACAACATGAACATGAAATGCCAAAAGCAATGTTTCCTCATCACAAGCCCCATTCATGCTCCAACAGATTCCCCTAATCATTCCTAACAGATTTCTGTTCTTTCTTCTATTAGCACTCTATGATGAAAACCACCATGCACACACAATCCATCCTTAGCAAACAGAAATATCTCCCAGATACAACAAGGTCACACAAAGTACCAACAATTTCATTTAGTACCATAAATAAACAGTCCTTTAGAAGAAACTTCAGTACTTATAAACGATAGGTTGTGCTGAGAAAATTGGACTCCTTGAAGAGTAATATTTATTTGCACTTAAAGTCAACAGCCTTTCCAACCATCAAATTCCTGGCATATTCATGCTCCTCAACAACCTGGTGTCCAGCTCCAGAGTGCTCTGTTATTTCACATCTCATCACAAGCACTTAAAATTCCGCTCAGGTAATCCTGCAGTGGGAGGGAAAATTCCATCTTAATGAATACTGTCTAAGTCTACGGCAGTAAAAAAAAAAAAATTACCAAACAGTACGGTGACTAGCACAAAACTGAAAACAAAGAAGAGAATGTTTATTTCATTATTCTGAGACTGTGTGCATTTGAATGCCACTGAGTACTGAACGGGTCTGTCTGTCCAGTGGGTAAAACATGTCTGGACAAAGAACAAATCGCTCCCGTAGTAAGCTGCTCTTTCAGGCCTCACTCCTGCAGGGGAATGCAAGCAGGAAAAAGCTGTGTCGTCTCTCCGTGTCTGTCAAAGTAAGCTGCACCTTCATTTACTCTTCCGCCTTTTTACCCACAATGCCACCCATGCCGCTCCGGCAAGGGACAACAGTCTTTATATTGTCATAGATGCTCTTCATTTGGGAGCCTCTTGGATGTGAGCACTCTGGGTCATTCCCATGTTCCTGAAATTCCCCCTTCATTAATCTCACATGGTGCTATGATCCAATCAATCTCCTTCTCAGGCTCCTGGATTTCTCTTACCACCCACAATTCAATCTTTTACTTTTCCTTGCCTTCTGGCTCTCTCTTTCCCATCACATTGAGTGCTGGACATGTCTCTCCAGATGACACTTTAGTCCCTGACTTCTGCCTTTACAACAACATCACCTGGTTATTCCACTGGAATTTTAAACTCCATCTGTCCAAACCTAATCCCATTATCTTCTCTCCAAGCACTTCCTCTTCCTAATTTCCCCTCCTCATGAACAGAACCACAATTCACCCACATAATCTAGGCAAAAAAGCTATGGAGTCATCCCCAACTGCCTGCTTCCTCCTTGAGCCCACCCCCAGTCTGTCACATCATAGGGATCTTTTCCCTTGGCACAGCATCCCCATCCCTTCCTACCCTCCTGCTACAGTTTACTCTCATGTTTAGACTCTAGTGGTCTCCTAACAGGCCTCCTTACCTCTACCATTACACGTTTATCCCATTTGTTTACACATATGCTCACTCTTGCCAGCCACACAAACTTAACAACAAGGACATATGATCATTACACAGCCAACACAGTGAAAGCTCCCGAAAGGTGCATGGGGGATCAGTATGAAGGACTTTGCAGATGGGTGAATGGATGAATCAAAGGATAAGTAAGGCTCAAGTTGATAGTCTTTAACTCTACTCTTGGCTACCAGTGCTCAAAGCTCCTTTTTACTACATTTTCCAAGAGTGTTATCTCCAGGAATTCTGAAGAAAACTCCTTTGACATATGGAATCACCATCTGATTGACCTATACTTTTTATCTTCACGTATGTGTATGATGTGTGTATGTGTGTATGTGGGTGGGGGCATATGTGTGCCACAGGGCATGTATGGAGGTCAAAGGATGACCTCAGATGTCGATCGTTGCTTTATACCTTGTTTGATATGGAGTCACACTGTTTGCCACAATGCACAATAACCTAGCTGGTTCAAAAGCTTCTGGGTTGCCTGTCTCTCCTCCCATGTCACCATAGAACACTGAGATTACAGATGCACACCACAATGCCTGGCTTTGCATGGGTTCTGAGGGTCTGAACTCAGGTCCTCACACTTGTGTGGCAAACACTTTAGCCACTGAGCCATCTTCCTTGATCAATTCATCTACTTGTGCATTGATGATTTTGCTTATCAGAATTTTGCAAACTAAGGCACATATGACTGAGAATGGAATTGAGATCCCTGAACACTAATTCTGTATCTTTGAAAGTGACCTGCTTTGGGACTTAGGATAATGTCACCAACTAAAATGCCACATGAGATGGGGACAATCAATCAGAGTAATATTGCAATATTAAGACAAATCTGAATTCCCTCCAGAACTAAGGTGTCTTCTGGTACAGACATACACTTATGAATAGGCAGTATAAACATCAGAGTATGTTACAGTACATGATCTTTTAGCTCACTTGTTAGGCTTATATATTACTATATTTTAAAAATATATTCCGCTAAAATGCATTAACCCACATTCTTTTCTTGCCCTTCCCTCCCCTCCATCACTCCTGCCCTTCCTTCCATTTCCTGTTTCTTGCTGGGTATCAAACCCAAGGATTCACACATGCTAAGAAAATGCTTTATCATTCAACCCTATCTGCAGACGTTATTTTATTCACCCTGAGACACCGTCTCACCAAACTGCCCAGCCTGTTCTTACACTTGCAATCCTTTACCTCAGCTCCTGAACAGCTGGAATTACAGCCTGTGCCACCACTTTTAGCTAATTCACATTCTTATGTATGACCCCGAGGCATAAAACTTTGAGGCAAGAGTCTCACACAGGGAGAATCAACTCTTCCTCACAGTTACAATACTGTGCATATTTCCTTAGTTATGTATTTTCTAAAAAGGAATCATTTTGCTGGGACTGGCGATAGATACAGCTTGTAATTCTACCTGCTTTGGTGACTGAGGCAGTCACCCAATATTATTTTATTCTGTGTATGGATGTTTTGCCTGCATGTATGAGGATGTATCATGCGCGTGCCTGGTGCCCATGGCAGCCAGAAGAGGATGTAGAACTGGAGTTACAGATAGTTGTCAACCACCATGTGGGGGATAGGAATTGTGCTCAGGTCCTCCAGAGAGCAGCCTGTGCTCTTAACCTCTGAGCCATCTCTCCAGCCTCAAAAATCATAATCTTGAAGCCTGTCTGAGCCTACAGGGTGAGTTCAAGGCCAATCTAGACAATTTGGTGAAAACCAGGCCCAAATTAAGAAAGCAAAAGAAGGGGCTAGAAAAGCTCAGTGGTAGAACACATGCCTATGATGTGCAAGACCCTGGAATTAGCACCAACGCCACACATGCACGCACGTGCAAAAGAGGAGGGGTGAGGAGAGAGGAGGAGGAGAAAGAGACACAATCATGTGTTCAGAATGTGTTGAATTATTCTATTAATGAGACTGTTTAATAAATCAGAGCATGTTACTTGGATAACTTTGCTTAAGAGTTGCTGTCACCAGAAAACAGTTTTTCTCAGTGTCTTCTTTGAGAGCTTTTTTTTTCCTACCAAATTTACAGGAAAAAGCAAAAACCAACTCACTCCATCTCCTCATTCTCGTCTAGATTATTTGGTCTCTGCTTTTTCTCCACCAAAGCACTGCTCAGGGCCTATTACAAAAATTCACTTTTTCTCTTATACAATTGGAACAAAGTAGTCATTTTAAAAACAAATGCCAACTTTGAATTTTGATACAGCTGAATATCTTAGAAAACAACAGGAAAAGTGACTTTAGAATTGCCACCCAATAGTGACCTGGCTGAATGCTGAGCAAGTCCAGTCCCAGCACTCACACTGCTGGATGTCACATGTCATATCACTGATCAACCCCATCACCTTCCCCACATCCCACTCTCGGCCACTCACCAACTCAGTTTCTCTTCCCTCATCCACTGTAGTCCCAGACATCCAGACTAGATACCCCTGGGCTAGTCTAACATTTTAAAGCCTACACATGAGTACCTATTTATTTACTGTTCTGTGTTGTATCCTAAATGGCACACTTCGCCTAGTATACAGTAGTTGCTCAAATGATTATCAGTAAGTGTGTAACTTTTATGACCCTTTTCCCAGAGTTGGAAAATCTATTGGAAGTGGGGTGGGAGTCTTACTCATTTTAATACCTCTGATAGCATTCGGTACATTTCACACAAGGATTTACTTCACATACGATGCCTGCATTGCACTGATCCTTATAAGTATTCAAAGACTATGCACCATGGTTTATGAAATATACATAGTTCTAAAAACTCGAGCACCAAAACCTCTACACAGACTGAATTGCAAAGTGTTACCTGGGAACTCTGAGAAATACAGCACCCTGACCAGAACATATATGTAGGACCTCAAGAACATTCCAGGATTGCTACTGCATACAGAGATGCAGCCACTTCTCACCTGCTGCTCTTGGATGAAGCTTTGCCAGGTACAGTCTTGACTGAAACTTGAGACTTGCACAAGTAACTAATTAGCCCCTACAGACCCCAAGTCTCTATAGCACTGTACAGCTCTGAAGTGGAGAGCTTCATAGGAGCCCACTGGGTAACTACAACACACCATCTCTGAGAGTGTAGACTTGCACTATTTCTCGTATATACAATGAATAAAAATTCATTCTAACTCCTGAAGGTATCTTTTGTGAGAAATGCATCTCTCAGATGACGCATCAGAAAAATCAGCCTTTGAGGACAGATATCCTATGGCTATTTGACTGGTTTTTGTTCTTCCTTGTTTGAATGAACCTTTTTTTTTTTTTTTTTTTTGGCAAAAGACAAGAAGCGGGTCCCAAATGTTCGGCTATCTTTAAATTTCAGGCTAAAATGGTAGAGCCATAATCTGTTCACTACAGTGTTGAAACCTGACAATCCAGTCAGGTCTACACAGCAAGTTAGTCAAAATGAGTCCAGGTCCTGCCTCTGGGTGTACTCCTTCCTGTGGCCACTCACCAAGGGTAGCCATCCATTTAACTGTATGACCATGCCATGCTCCCTAGTCTCCAAGAAACACAGCTAGCTCAGCTAAGGAGAGAAGCACACACTCTGCCCTTTTGTAGGGATCAACAATTACCACACTGTAGCTGTTCTCCAGGGAGTTTAATTTTGAACTTACTGTCACTTAGTACTTATTAAAATCAGAGTTAGAAAAGCATCTATATAAAAGTGATTGAAGGAAATAAAATGAGTCCATCATTTCTTTCAGAGGCATACGCAGATATTGCAACAGTGGTGAGGTCAGACACTATTGACTTATTTTATACTTGTGACTCACTACAGTGATACCATCAGCTTCTTGTTGGGACACTGGTTATCACTGAGGACAGTGAGTGCTGGGCCACATGGTGTGTTCTCCTGAGATTCAGGAAGAAATTCTCTTAGGAAAACTTGGGGTTTTGTTGAACGATCCATTTGTTTAATGCCCAATGAATTCATAGAATTTGGTTGTTGGTAAGTCTAAACAGCAAATTATATTACTTTCAACTACATAATATAAGGCAAGGTTTCCAACATCCACTGTGTCATTGAGTCCCATTTGCCCTATTACCTGATGTTTTCATTTATTTTATATCTATTATATTGTATACATTTAAAAGTTTCCCTAAGTTTTCACTGAAAAAGGGAGTCTAAAATAAATGCACACATGAAGGATGGTGTTGTAAGTTTTCCAAAGGTACAAAGTCAACTTCTAGTACAAGTGTCACATGTCAGCAGGTATTTTGGAAACTACAGTGCTATTCCCCTGTAAGAACTCTCTGGCACAGTCATTTCACAATGAATGTTTAAAAAGCATAAAATGCCATTTTATCCACTCATTATTTCAAGTTTTGAAAGATTTATTTATCTTGTATTATTAAGTCATTTGAAATAGTGAAATACTTGTTTAAACTATTTGTATTACTTATTCACCATTTTTTTTATACTATGATATTTTGTTGATAAGTGACTCATTAGAAAAAAAGGCTGATTTTTGGCTCATTTTTCCATAAACATGAAAAAGGCCTCCAGAAATTACAAGTCATAAATAACACAAACATTTATTAGTATGGAAATCTTTTGTATAGTTATTTTAATTCTTTACCCTTTAATTGATCTTTTCTTTTACAGTGTCTTTCATCATTTTTATTTATAATATCTAATACAATGAAAATGCTATATAAATACAGTACTGAGGAATCAGTGACAAGAACAGTATCCTGCTGCTGTCCTCCATGTCCCTCCTGCCTTATGCTTCCGCCCTGTTGCCTCCCCCCCCTCCCCAGCTTGGTTCTGTTGCCAGCCCCACAACCCTCCTTCAAGCCTCTTTTATCCCATCTCATGGGTCCCTTTCTAGCATCCTGGCTTCTCTCAAACTTACTCCCAGCTGAATACATATATTAATGTTTAGACGCTGTATCTGCATATGAAAGGGCACATGGTACTCATGTTTCCTAGCCTAGGTAGTCTTGCTTACATAATTATTTTCCAGTTCTATCCATTTCCCTGAAGACTCCATCATCTCATTTCTATTTACAACGGCATGAAACCCCATCATGTGTATGTACATTTTCATTATCTAGTCATCCAGTGACGGGCATCTCGGCTGACTCTGCATCCTTGCTAGTGTGAAAAGAGCTGTACATGTGTGCAAGTCTTTGTGTAGGCTGTAGAGCTCACTGGCGATCTGTGCAGGACTCATAAGGGTATCATAAGGGAAATCGGGTTTCAGTGTTCTGAGAGGCTACCACACTGCCTTCCATGGGGCTGTCTCAGTCTACACTCCCACCTGCATTGAATCAAGGCTCCTTTCCTTCCACAGTCTCTCCAGAATTTTTCCTCATTTGTTTCCTGATGATTGATAAGCTAAGTTACAGAAAATCCTATTTTTAAATCAGTGCAATGATACATGGACTTATGTAATTCAACCATTTAAAAATGTAATATATGTTTATAATTGGATTCTGCTTTCAAATGTAATTAAAGGCGAGATTTGAATGCAGCAATTCAATAACTTCTCAGAATCTATTACTCCCAGTACTTACGCTAATAGATTACTGGCTACTCAGCTTTCCTTTTCTTACACTCTTTTTGTTGGTTTGACTCAGAGGCAGAGAAGAGAATACAGTATGTTTAGCAAATAAAACTCTCTGCGCAGGGGCAAAGACATAGAAGATAAATTTCTGTTTGGTGAACAGCCATTCATTCTTAATAAAAATTCATGTGTGCGCTGCTTAGTGCACACTCCGCACAGCCTAATGTGTGGACTGTGACAAGCTGAGGACTGTGGTACAATGTATGGACAAATGCTGTTCCCGGCTGCGCCTCCTGCTTACAAACACCCAAGGTTAATTAGTATTCTGAATCCCAGCTCATTCTTTCATATATTAATGTGCCTTAGGAATCAGCATCCATCTTGTTACTCAGAAAAAAATCAAAGGAACCATGCAATAATTTAAACGTCTCTCCCTTATGCTACTATGGTTTTAGAAAGAGTAAACAAAATACATTTTAAATGGACATGTTTTATCTCAATTCAGTAACTTCACCTTCAGAAACAGACTCAAAGGTAATAATACAAACTCTCGCAAACATTCAGATGGAAGCGCAGTCTCGATGACATCTACAAGGATGGATGAGAAAATCAGCAACAGCAGGAAGATGAGCCAAACTCCACGCTGAACACCTACACAGCTTTTTGTCTGTTTTCTGAGACAGGGTTTCTTTGTGTAGCCCTGGCTGTCCTGGAAAGAGCTCTATAGACCAGACTGTCCTCAAATTCAGAGATCGGCCTGACTCTGTCTCGAGTGCTGGGATTAACGTTGTGCACTACCACAGTCCGGCTTTTTAGCTTTTAATAACCATGTTAACAAGTCTTTTTGTGTGCGCACGTGCATGTGTATGTGTGTGTACATGTGTGTGTGTGCACGTGGAGGCCAGAAAACAAGCTTGGGTGTTATTCCTCAAGCCCTTCAGGCTACTACTTTTTTTGAGAAGGGTTTCTCTCTCACTATATCAATTCCCCAGAGTCCAAGGGGGCTTTGCTATGTTTGGCATGGGATATTAGGGGAAAAAAAAAATCTATGTACACTATGTTCTTTATGTCTGTTAACTTTATTCCTTTAAGACAAAATTCTATCAATTCAGCTATAGTTCCACCAGGCATTCAGGGCAGGAATAACTCTAGACATAACAACCTCTATATCTGTCTACTTTATTTCTCTGGGATGAAATCCTATTTCCATAACTACAGTTCTGTCTAGTTCCCCAGCTCATAGTCCTGCTAACGACTAACTCTTATACTTCCAGCCTCATCTTCGTCCTGTGTGTCCCCTTTCTCCATCTCTGCTAGTCTACTCCTGGCACTCAGAAAACTCTACTCGAGATCTGCTTACCCTCTATGGAACTGCCATGCTGTTCTGTCCCTGTCTACAGAAAATGCCTATTCTTTCTTTCCCTGGGCACGTGGTTCCTTGCCTCCTCAGGAATGTTGTTTTATCTCTCATGTTGCTATGTAAAAACCTCTTTTGTTCTCAGTCAAAGTGCTCTGGAGAACCACTAGGCCTTCTCAAGGTGAGGGGATGGTCTGAGCTTCATTAGCACAGGAAACAAAGCTTGTCTCCTAAGCTCAGCGGGACAGGTAGTAACTTTGTAGTTCAGCAGGTCTGGGGAGCTGAACTGTTTACCAATTGGCCTGGGCACGCACAGATTTCATAGCAGAAGACAGCTGGAATATTAAAGGCTGGGTAACACTAAATATTCATAATAAATGGCTTTGCCTTTTGACAGACCCTTGGCCGGTCAAAGTTTAGCTTTAATACACAGCTGAATCTCTATGATATATTCTTGCACCCACAAGATCACTAGCCAGGAGCTAATGAAGGAAGCTACCTCTCTACTCCTGGAATCACAAGACCTGGCTTTTCTTACATGAGTTCTAGGGACTGAGCTCAGGTCAAAAGCACTTTACCAAAAGAGCCACTTCCCCCACCCTGCAGAAGTATATTTAATAAAATGAGTATAAAACATAATTAAGTGGGGTGTTACAATGTACTGGCTATTGGATGATATTTTAATCTTATTTTTAAAATACACATAAACACAATAGTTTAAAACCAAAATTAGAGTGTTTATTTCTGAAAAGAAGAAAAACAAAAATGATAATCAAATTTTGTTTTCTTGAGTCTTAGTTCTTTTCCATAATGTTGCTCATTTGGAGGGTGACCTGAATTATGAATTAGTTGACATGACCTGAGTAGCTGACGAGCCACTGTGGTAACTAGGAAGAAAGCCAAACAAGTAAGTCTGCTCCTTTCCATCTCTCCCAGAACAGAGATGGCTCCTTTGATTTTTTGTTAAGAAGTAAGTAAGTCTGCTCCTTTCCATCTCTCCCAGAACAGAGATGGCTCCTTTGATTTTTTGTTAAGAAGTAAGTCTGCTCCTTTCCATCTCTCACAGAACAGAGATGGCTCCTTTGATTTTGTTATCTGATTTCACTTGTGAGGAATCAGTCAAGGAGAGATTTGGAAGTCTGGAGAGAGAGCAATACAAAAACCACATAGGTCAAGTTGACTCACTGCAAACAGTACATAGTACTTGCACTTCCTGAGGGGGAAAGCAAGCCAGCTGTTCCTCTCAAAGCAAGCAGAAGATGGGTGCAGCCCTACATAGATACTTGAAGATTGGTAGCCGAGGTCTGCAGTAAGCATACTCTCCTAGGAGCATCTATAATGCATGCTATAGTTGGGCAGAAAACAAGGAGCACTGGTTTCCTGGCTGCTGCTAACGCCCAGGGATGAATGCTCACTGCTTGCTGAACTCTTACTGTCCACCTTCCAGTTCAATCAAAAGGAGAAGAAGAGATTTTATAGGATTTCTGTAAGCATCTATTGACCCTCCATCTTCAAGGGATATGTTCAAGCCCCCAGCAGATGCATGAAACCTGGCACTGTTTTTCCCATACATCAAAACTTTTAATAAAGTTGACTTTATCAAGTAAGTACAATAAGAGACTACTAACTCAGGTAATACAGAAAATTATAATAGCCCATTGTAAATAAAAGTCATAGTTCTAGAATTTTCCATGTACTCTTTTTGGACCATGGCTGATGATGAAAAACTGAAACTGTTGAAAACAAAATTGCAGCTAAGGGAAACAGCGTACGCATAACGCTTGAAATGAGACTTTACGCGTGGGTTTTAGGATTTATTGGAAAACTATTCGTCCTTGGAGCTAGACTGCCCTGAACAAAGGCAAAAGTTGGAAAAACACTAGATAACTTGGGTACTAAGGCTTTTGCTTTTATGTCTGAGTCTAGAAAAACCAGAAATAGAAATTATTTAAACACGATCTCATCTAATCTGGTATTTATCTAAAAAATAAGGTAAAGCTCATTTCCACTAATTAATAGGATAAATCAGGAAAAAAGACACATGACACCCCAGTCACTCATTCATATTTATTGTCACTTTTTATGTGAAATGTGTTGACCTTGGGTTTTATTTAAAATGTAAGACATATTTTTAAAGTACTTTTATGAAAAGTACAGACTTCTTTCATAATATGAATAACTACTTCCTAAATCATATGAGTGAATATTTTCATTATATTTCAATTAAGTGCTTTCAAAAATATCATGTTTTTAATTAACTATATAGAAGTAATGATTTTTGCTTATTATCTGTCATTAACAAACAAAAAAAATCAACATTCAAAATTAGAAAGGGTCATATATGCCTACATGGTCACATTTGAGGGCTCTTTAAGTCCTTCTCTTTGGCCTTGCAAGTGTTAGGACTGTCTCATGGAGATATAAATAAAATGCCTTACTGACCACATCCTGAGAACATCATGGCTCAGTATTCTTCACACTAATAGTAACTGAGCCTGGACTCAAACCTGGCACTGATGTGGTTATCTTTTTACCCATGAATAGACTTGTAAAGTGACGAGGTCTTTTGTATCCAAATTGGTCATTTCCTAGAATCTCAAAAAAACGGTTTAATCTCAATGCACAGCCTATTGTCCTAAGCAGTGCCTCTGGGAGCTGACATCTGAAGCTGACAACAGCACGTGTGTGTTAGGGAGATAAAGCTGCGCATGTGCGCTGGCCTCCAGGGATTCCTAAATGCTAGCAGCCCCAGCTGGTGCTGAGCCTCATCATCCCAGTGTGCACTGTTCTAGGGAACTCAAGTCCTGCCTTCTGACTGTTACAGGGACGTGTCTGACAATATGGCTGGTTACTCGAAAGTCTTTTAGGGCAAAGGATGCTGTAACCTTTTAACAATGGAAAGAAAAACAGGTACCTTTGTGGTGCTGGATTGAACATGGGGCCTCACTCATACTAGGCAACTGCTCTATCACTGAGTTACATTCTCAGCCTCAAGAGATCTTAAATTATTTAATATTAGTTAATATTTATTAAAGAAATAATTACCTGAACTAACATTCATTATTTCCAAAACATATTATTTGTTAGATACCAGATGTCCTGAAAATATCAGTGAAAGAAAAGACAAAACTCCTTCCCTTTCCCATGGTTAGAGGGTGGAAGCAGGAAATAGAGTGAGCGTCCAGTAAGCGGCCGGTGTACAATGTTCAGATGGTGACACTTACTAGAGTGAAACAGAGGTCATCAGTGACGAAGAGAATGAGAATGTTGTGTGCAGTGCACTCCTGCTGGGCTCCAGGCCTGGCTCCAGAGAGCAGCACCCAGCCCTAATCCTTCCTTGTTTAACCGCACCTTCTGTTCCTCTTCTCACCCTATGTGAATCTTGTCTGAGAGTCAAGGATCAGAGAGTCTCCCAAGGATCAAAGGCCTATGCAAAACTTGGTCCAGGAAACCCAGAAAACCGAGGTACCTGATAAATCAAGTAATTTGCACCTGGCATTTGGTCTCCAGGAGCTCCTTTTGGTTTGCTTTGAAGGTATGGAAATTAACTATCTAAACTGTAAAAAAGAGCAAATAAATATGCCCTAGGTGGAAGGGAAGAGTGCTTCAGTCCTTCGAGGCTGGACCCCCTGCAGCCATGATAGGCTAGATTCATTTGTAAGATGCCTCTGTGTCTTCATTCCATGGACCCTCGTGAACCCACACACTCGTGTAGTGACCACACAGCTACAGTTGTGACTGTCCATGGAGGTAGGAGGTGAGCCAGATCTCTTCAAGAATGGCACATCCAAATACAAATACTAGTCAGCACAAATAATGTGCCAGCTTGGATTCCTGCGGAAGAATAGTGGATGATGTATGGATGGTGCATTGCTGTTGCTAAGCACTGAAAGTGCCCGGGAATGTCCTCCTAACTACATTCTATTCTCCATGCTACTCATGACTTCTCCTAAGGGAGAACATTGTGGTTTAGAAGCACAATTGTTGCTTCTGAACTGGTAGGAGAAGGACTCTTAAGGACCATGCTTGCTGTCCATCTTTAGACAGGTATCTTTTCCTCATCCCCCATATCATATCCCTTTTCACTGTACTTATTTTACCTGTAAAACAAAGACTGCCAGACAGTGGATTTATGTCAGTCTCTCCAGGCCCACTGCATCCCATGGTCTAGGAATGCCTGATACATAAATAGCACTGGGCACATGGTTGAATATATAAAAGCAACAATTAAGAATGAAATTTAGAAAGGAACAAGTTTAGAAAATCACCAGGATATCTCAGTAATTAACCAAGCCTTGCCCTTTATAGGTTTTTTGAAACAAGGTCTCATGTAGCACAGGTTGGCTTGAATTTTCTGTGTAGTGGAGGCTGGCCCTGAGCTCATGATCTTTCTTCTTCTGCCTCCCAACAATGGAGACGACACATGTGTGTGCCACCATGCCTGTTGACATTAACATTTGCAGTGTCAACCACTCAAGGAAAAAGCTATGTGCTCTGCACCAGTTTGTACTATGGCAGAGGCCAACTGAACGGGAACACTTCCTACAGACTGCTCAGTCTCTGACATCACAAGGACTCTGCTGCTCTGCTGGTGATCGCACATATCTGCAGTCAAGCTAGCTGCTAGAATCATGTGAAAACTGGAGATTGGAGGGCTCATGCTGTAGCCCCTTGAGAATTAAGAACCTTTGCCATAATGACATGCTCATTCCTAACCCAACAGGGTTGTCTGGTGGAGGTGCCTGACTGTAGAGAATGGTCCAGAGATTGGTGCAGATTTATTTGTGCTCTGTCTCCTTGTAGATAAAATGGGATAACAGTAATATCAGTAAATAATGGCATCTGTATCTCACTGAATCACTGTTAGGACTAAATCAGGTACCTTATACTCTAACTGATTTACAAATAAAAAAGAATTAAAATATATTATTTGTTATGAGCTCACTAACCTTATTATCTATTACAATGGTCCATCCAATGTTTCAAAACTAAATTTTGTAATTTTACTACCTATATGTTATTTGCATTAGTTAGGGCTTTTATTGCTGTGAAGAGACACCAAGACCACAGCAGCTCTTATAAATGAAAACATTTAACTGGGGTGGCTTGTTTACAGTTCAGAGGTTTAGCTCATTATCATCATGATGAAGAATATGAAGGCATGCAGGCAGATATGGTGCTGGAGAAGTAGCCGAGAGTCCTACATCTTGCAGGCAATGGGAAGTCTACTGAAACACTGGGTGGTATCCTGGCATAAGAAACCTCAAAGCCTGCTCCCCCGGTGACACACTTCCTCCAACAAGGTCATACCCACTCCAACAAAGCCACACCTCCTAGTAGTACCACTCCCTATGAGTGACAATATGGGGGATAATTACATTCAAATTACCACATTAACCCTTGACTTGAAAGGGTAGATCCTCATTTCACCTTGGGGAAATTCCATTCTGTAAGATTTGCTCACTTAGATCAAAACTTCTGTGAAACCTTGGTATTTATTCAAAAGAAATGGAATCATTCGATTTAAAAAAAAAAAAAGAATCTTAATATACTTCATGCCTCCCTGAAAGCACTTACTAACTCTCCATTTATTTTCCTATTGCCTGTCAACTTTTATTTTCCTTCTTATAACAGATTACAAGACATATCCAGAAATGTCTGACTACTATTAAACTTTAATAAATTCCTGACTTGGCTTTATCCAATTTTGAACTTATACCTGTTGAAGCTCTTAAATGTGAGGAGTTCCTTGAGCCAGTCTGCTCTCTTTGTAGATGATAATAATTCCACTGGAAGTTTCTTTTCCTTCTTCAATACACAAAATATGAAGGGTGAAGATTGTAAACAAAAAAGTTTCCTATGAATTTTCTGATCCTTCATGGGATGGTTCTATATGATCAAAACAGAAGCCCTATGAACATATTGTGGTAGTTTGAATAAGAATGGCCTGTATAGGCTCATATATTTGAATAAAAGGCTCATATATTTGAATGCTTAGTCATCAGGGAGTGGCACTATTTGAAAAGGATTAGGAGGTGTGGCCTTGTTGGAGGAAGTATATTACTGGGGTAGGCTTCTGGATTAGGATGCAGCTCTCAGCTTCTTTTCTAGACCATGCCTACATGTTGTCATGCTCCCCACCATGATGATAATGGACTGAGCCTCTGAAACTATAAGCAATTCCTCAATTAAATACTTTCCTTTATAAGAATTGCCTTGGTCATGGTGTATCTTTACAGCAATAGTATAGTAACAAAGACACACATGTTACTAGTGTTAGAGTAATTATTTCAGCATAATGTCTGCTTTTAATTGTTCCTTACAAAATAAAGTGATACAGTTTATTGAAGAAACAATAATTACTTTTGTAACATTTCCCCCCACTCATTTCTTAATTCTTAACATTCTAATTGGGACAATGTCAGTAGTCTCCTCCTAATTTTATATAATTTTAGCTTTACTACAACTAACACATACTTCTCTGAAGGAATAAGGTTCTCACTCCAAAGGCAACATATAGCATATCCTAACTTACTCAACTACTCTTGTAAAATCAAGTTCTAAAAGTGAAATCACCTCCAAGCTCACTCAAGTCTTCTCATCCTGCCCACCATCTACTGTGTGGTGCCTCATGGCACATTCCCTAAGAACTCAAAAACAGGAAGGAAAACGAGCTGGTAATACAACACACTAGGCACTGTTCTAAGAAGCATGATCACATTAGCTGATGTAAGCATTATGCAGGTTTATTTTTCATTTTATTGGGAAAGAAACAAGAAGCATTTGCAGGTGGCTCTGTTTCTGAGCTCTACTACATAGCAACTATGCATTATGCACCCTTCCTCCTGCTCTTCACCCCACAAAAGCCAGACAAGGCCCATGGAAATGTGTGAGGCCCTGCTGCTGCTCTGATGGCCTCTCCAAAGGCTCCCCTCCTCCACAGAGGAAAAGCTAAAGGCTTTCAGTTGCTTACTATCCTTCCCATCTCTCCCCCACTCTCACCACAGCGGTCTTGTAACACACCAGGTGTACTCCAGCTCTGGCACTTGCTGTTCTCTATCTGGATTGCTCAGAGACTTCCCTCACCTGTCAACTCTGTAAGCTTCCACCTTTCTCTTCCTTCCTTTCCTGGTAACTCTGTCTCTCGTCCCTGCATTGTCCCTCCACCCTGGGATTTGCCACCATGGCACACAGTGTATTATACTTTTCCAGGTCCGTTCATGGTCCATCCCTTCTAGGAGACTATACTGTCTATGAGGGCAAGGGCTACTGTCTGTTGACGGCTATATCACCAGACTCTAGGAAAGAACTGAATGTACGAGAGGCCTCCCCCCAAAAAATACTTGGCAGATGAAGAAGGAATGAACCCACCCAAATAACCAATGAATAAACATAATTAATGTAATATAAAGAGGAGGGTGGGAGCAAAAGTTAAGAGGATGAAGAAGGATTTGCTGAGGTATATAAGGGATATCTTGGAGGACGGGGCCAGAGAGCAGGGAAGAGTACTACTAGCAAAGGAACAAAGGGAAAACGTCCATAGGCTAAGATAACACTTTCTAGTTCCAGGAATCCTTACTGGAACTCTGTAGATCTCCTGTTCTCTAGGACAAGGATTCTCAATCTCTCCTTGTCCCAACAACCTTTTTTGAAATGTGATGAAGTCTATGAACTTTTCCCAAGGAACATGTGTTAAAATACACAAATATGTAGGATTGATATTCAAATATTTCAATCAAAATTGTGATACAATATAATACATGTACTTATTAAGATCTAGTGTCAGCTTATAAACAACGAAAATGAAAAACACAAAATCAAAACCCACAGCGGAGTGATCCTAACTACACCTTCTGGAGGCACAATCCAAGAACAGAAAAATCTCCAAACTAAACCATGAGACTGAGCTTCTAAGAAAACAGGAACTTAGCTTAGTCATTTTCATTATGCCCCAGCTGTAGAACCTAGCAGCATGCATATACTACTCCAACCAGAAATGTTAATTGAATAAATATCTGGAAAGGAAGAGAATCACCGTGATTTCCTTTTTAGTACTGCCATGTCTACAGGAGACCCCTGTGCTCAGGCCCCAATCCTTCCTCAGTGAGCACTTCCTTGGCCATTATGCCTGTACGTGAGCACCATAAGAAGGAAAGGGCTTGCTGTAAAGTGATGCTTTACCTTTCATCCATCTTCAATCACACCATCTCCACCTTTATCACATACTCATCCATCCATTCAGATGCCATGCTCTTCCGTAAGCTCCCTTGCTACCCATCCTTGGGCTGAGCTACTTATGCTAAAATTCTGCATTTCCATTTTACCTGTAAATATTCAGTAAGGGGATAGCAACAATACATGAAAACTAACCTCTTATGAAAGTTAAGTGATACGCTGAAAACTCTTAGAAGTTTCTGTTGTCTTCCCAAAGTTGACCTCAAACTCATGAGCTCTAATGACCCTCCCACCTTAGCCTTCCATGTCGTCAGACTACCATGTGTACCACTTTGCCTAGTTGAAGCTTCTATCTTTATATCCATAAGTGCCAGTACAGGTTCAATCATTATTTACTGTGTATATGAGAGAATAAAACAATGTTAAAGCTTAATTTGTTTCTTTTTTGTTATTTTTATTTCTCTAATTTTTCCTATTTTGTCAGGTGATCATTCAGATTTTAATTTTCTCAAAAATTAACAAAAGCCCCATTTGGCCATCAAACAGAAGTGGAAATTAAAATCAACAAAATGGCTTTCTCCTCAGGTCAAAGGTATCCTTTCTTAACTTGCCATGACTGACATTCAGTAAATACACAGCATCAGCACCACTCTCTCTCAGTGTTCTCTACAGTAAGCATCACCTTTCACAACCCATGTGTCATTTCTACCCTTTTCCCTAAAAGACACAAAGGAGGCCAGGTACTGTCAGGTCTGTTCCTTTTAACTTCTAGAATCCCTTTCATTAATCTCTTCCAATTCAATTTGCTTCAGTTGTACCAAAGAAATTCTGTAATAATTCTTAAAATTGAGTTACATATAAAGAATCCTTTCCTAACATATAAGAATTACATTTTCTACCTTATTTCCTCTACTTAGGAAAATACTTACTTCCTCATGCTTCTGAAACTATTTCAACGGAAGCCAGGGAAATGACCTTCTGTGTACCCCAGAAATTTCTTGCTCCTCACCGTTGTCTTTGTGCCTGTGATACAGCCTTTTTACACCCTTCTATCTTTCTTGCACTTGATTTTTCCTTCAAATCTTTCTTCCTCTAACAAGGTTTAAAACTGCCCTTATTTTAGCTGCTCTCTTACCACACAATTCTTCAACATTAAGTTTGCCGCATCTACCAATTGTTTGGTCTTTATTTGTCATTTCCTCTATAAGTCCAATTGTTCTAGAAGCTCTGTATACATGTACTTGTACATCACTGTTCTATCCCACTTAAACAAGTTCAGCTGCTCATATGTTCTTATGAATCTAGAATACAGCCACCACATTGATATTTTTCATATTTAGTTTTATACTCTATTTGAAAGGATAATATCTTAGAAAAAATTATTTCCAAGATTAAAAAATTACCTGCCTTGACTTATAATTTAGCAAACAGAAACAAGAAAACAGTGCCAAAGTAAATAATACTCTGTCCATTCTCTACTGTCATTAGGCAAATGAGAATTATTCTTTTGTAAAATACTATTTTGAACAATTTTTGCACATATTCACTTTTATATATTTATAAAATTGAATTTGTTAAAGTATTTAGTTAATCCATGACACAAAATAGAGCAATAGTTTAAAGACTTACAGGATCGGCAGGTCCACAGAACTCTCGAAATGTCTTTGTAGGATTATTCTGCTGGATCTCTATGGCTACACAAGAGCCAGAGCATATTTCTGTCACCATATCCTATGATAGACAATGTAGGAGAAAACAAGAGAATGAAAATAACTATTTTACCCCGATTCTCTCACTTGTGCTCCTTTCCCACCATTTCCGATCTGAAAATGGCCAGCTTTGCCTCCTTCCCATTGGTGTCCTGGACAAAGGCACTTCCTACATCTGGCCACCTTTGCTTCAAAAGTGTTGTCTCCTCACTTCATTGGCTAGTATCACTAGCATTTGAGGCCATGCTCTCCCTCTTCTCATCACCTACAATCAGTTCTAGCACACCTTCCTTTCAGATGCCCTCTTTCCCTCAGCACATTTTCATCAAACTAATATTCCTAAAATTGAAAGTGCTGTTTTTTCTGGAGGACCTTAAAAAAAATCTATAATGTGGTTAGCAACAAGGAGTAACATCTAGGAACTAGGAAAAAAAAAACAGATGAGCTAGTTTCTGTGTAATGAATGGTAGTGGCCAAAGGACCGTGACTCTTGGGAAAGGGGGAAAGGTAGCAAACCAGATGAGTCTTCCATCTTGCTGCATGAAAACATCTGCAGACAGGAAAGTCAGAAGAACCCAACATTCCTGCAGTGCTGCAGAGACAGACTTTAGAGCCCAACAGACAGGCTTTTCAGGGCAGAATACAAGAGAACTCCACACCCTACCAGAGAGATACTTCCACACCCATGTTTACTGCTGCTATATTCACTATAGCAAGGAACTGGAATTAACTTGACTTACCTGTCCACCAACAAATGGGATACTATTCAGCAAAGAAAAATGCAATCACAAAAATTGCAGAATAACAAATGAAATTAGGATGTATAATATTAAGTGAGGTCACATGATATCAGAAAGAAAAAAACCACAGGGTCTCCCTCATCTTTGGAACATATCCAATAATATATGTATATATGTAAACAAACATACATGTGGGTACAGTAGAACATGTAGAAAAGAAAACAAGAAAGGATAAATATTAGAGGATGAGGAAGGACTAAATGCAGGTAATGAATACAAGTTAGGAAAAAGGATATAAAGCCAATTGTTTTTCTATGTCTAACTTTGTCAGAGAGTTTTCACTTTGTTTTTTTTTTTTTTTTTGGGTGGTGAGTAGTGCATAAAATATATTCACCAGTGAAGTGAAATTAGCAGGAGGTTCCATAGCTTCAGAATGGCTGAGAGGAGTCAGTGCTTCTCTCATATGGAGTAGGAAGGCCTCATAATACATGGGGCTCCACATCAGGTGGAGGCCTCAGAAGGGCTCTGCACCATGGTTGGCCTAGGTAATGAGATGGACTCTACTCACCTGACAAAGCTTAGAAGCAAGCCTCAGCAGAGTCAAACTGAACCAAAGCTACTTAACTGAAAGCCAGAGCAAAGCGCAGCACTCTCTACAGGAAACAATCCATTTCATCACACTCAATATACTGTAAACCAATTGTCATACCAGGCATGAGAAGAAGCAGCGGAATACCAGCCACCAAAGAACAAGTCAGTAAGCATATGTGGACCCAGCAGACAGGGGCAATGCAATGAATGCAAGATTGCTAGCACAGCTGTTATAAATGAGCCTGCATGCTCAAGTTATAGGAGAAACGGACATGACAAGGCAAACTTAAGTAACAGAAGACTCAAATCTAGAAATGAAATGAAAGACATGTAACTAAAAAGTGCTCTGGATGATACTGCAGATCAAGGAATCTAAAACAAGTGCTAAAACAGCTTCAACACAAGTAAGGACACCAACAAGGAAGAAAAACAAGGCATTGTAGAACAATGTCACACTGTCTAACACGGTGTCCTGGAAGAAAAGTTGACAGAGATCTATTTCACAAAATAAGTCATAAAAAGTTTTCCAAATTTCTATCCACAAACCTCTAAGTCCAACAAAGGACTATAAAGGGAAGAAAAATATAAGAGAGTCCATCACAACCAGCAAGAAACAAAACAAATCTTAAAAGTTAAGAGAAACAAAATAAAACACTACAGGAGAGCAAAGACAGCAGCAGCAGCAAGGTCTGCCCATCTACAACATGTACCAAATCACAACATATTTTTAAAATCAAAGGCATAGAGTTCTTCAGACAAATGAGAACTGTGAGGAGTCAATACCACAGTGGTTCTCAACCTGTGGGTCATGACCACCACAGGGGTCAGATATCAGAGAGCCTGTATATCAGATATCCACATTATGATTCATAACAGTAGCAAATTACAGTTATGAAGTAGCAACAATTTGATGGTGGGGGGGGTCACTACAACGTGAGGAACTGTATTAAAGAGTTACAGTATTAAGAAGGTGAGAACCCTTTAACCTACCGGCTATGGGCAGATTAAGACTTCTGTTGGTCTTTTCTGTGTCGAACTCACAGATTGCAAGCCCAGCGCCATTTAGAGATCTTTGGTAACAGTCAACTCTGCAGCTCTCACACAATTGAGCCTGTATGATAATGAGTATTCAGAGACGGGTAATTCCTAGGGGGCACTCACCAACCTAAGACAGAACACCTGTGTGGCCTACTGACATCCCACGAAACCCAAGTCAGAAACTCATTTTTTAGTAAAAGGGGGGAGGACCTGTAGGTTCCTGGCCCCCGTTTTGGGTAACTGTTGCCTTGCTTGCTGACCTTGACCTTGACCTTGATATCCTCCCTATGCTATTCCCTGTGAGATTCCACCCTCCTGAATGCTTAAGAGAAGCTCCTCCTCTGGGAATCCAGCGTATGGGGCGTTAACTGCTTAGATGCAGTTAGATTGTAAAACATCAGGAGGCGGGTGGGGGTGTGTGGGGGATTTAGCTCAATGGTAGAGCACTTGCCTAGCAAGTTCATTCCTCAGCTCAAAAAAAACCATCAGAAGTGAACTTCTGCCAACCGGGGTTTCCCCATTGTACTGTAAGTCTGTATTTAAGACTTCCTCCCTCCTTCAATAAATGACGTTCGACAATCAAAAAGAAAAAAAGAAAAAAGAAAAAAGAAGAAGAAGAGGTCAAGAACATGAGACCAAACTAGGCCCACTGAATGTGGGTGACAGCTATGTGACTCGATCTGTTTGTGGGGTCCCTGGCAGCAGGACCAGGACTTATCCCAGATGCATGAACTGGCTTTTTAGAACCCATTCCCTGTGGTGGGATACCTTGCTCAGCCTTGATACAATGGGGAGGGGCTAGACTCTCCTTCAACCTGGTATGCCAGACTTTGTTGACTACCATGGGAGGCCTTACCCACTCTGAGGAGTGGATGGGGGTAGAGTGGGAGGGAGGTGAGGAGGTGGGAGAAAGGGAAGGAGGGGGAACTGGGGTTGGTATGTAAAATGGAAAACAAAGTTTTAATAAATAAACATATTTAATAATTTTAAAAAAGGTGAGAACCACTGCAATACCAGAATCCCTGTCTATAAGATATGAACAGACGCCGAGCAAAGAATGCCACCAAACACATAATGTGTTTCTTTAAAAACTGACTCAAAATGTTTTGGTGCTCCCAATTGTCAGTTAAGGAGAAATTTTCTAAAAACTTTTTTTTAAAGAGTCTTTTGCTAACCCCAGACAGTCAGCTGTACATGGAATGATTGGATGAATGTCTATCTTCACTAGAACTTAACTTCTATCAATGCACATCATTTTATCACAAAACTGTAAAATCTATAGTAGATGTTCAATCAGTATATGGCCTTATCATGATAACAGATAAGGTCAAAACTATCCTTTTTTAGATAATTTTGAAGTAAGTTTGAATGTAAGTATAAACTGCCAACAAAAAACCCATCATCAAAGATTACTCCTAAACTACACAGTACCAGAAGCAGCAGCAGCTATTTACCAAGTACTCTCATGATTTGCTTTAATTAATTCTCACAACAACCTTCTAGTATTGCATCATTCTCATTCTATACATCGGCTAATAAAAGCTCTAAAAGGGTAAATAACTGGCAGTCCTAGGAATTGAACTTGGGCCCCTGAAATAGCAGGAAGCCTTCTTAACCACTGAGCCCTCTCTTCAAACCTCATACTGAACATCTTTCGTTCATCTGTTGGACAATCACATTCATTCTTTTAAGAAGTATCATTTCAGATTCTTTGTATTTTCTTCTTCTTCCTTTTCCTCTTCCTCCTCCTCCTTCCTCTCCTCCTCCTTCTCCTCTTTCTCCTCCTCTGAGACAGGATTCACTATGCAGCCCAAGCTGGCCTTCAACTCCTGATCTTTCTGCTTCTACCACCCAAGCATTAGGTACAGTCGTGCATCACTACCTGGCTCTTCTTCTGTTTTAAAAATTAAGTTAATTGTCATCTTGCTAGTCAGTTATTTGAGTTATTAATAGATTTGGATATTAATCCTTTACCAGACATAGTAATAATCCTTAAAAATACTTTCAATAATTGTAAGATTTCCAAGACTTGAAACACACACATTGTTTTCAGTTGCATTATTTAATATTTATTTTGATACTTACATTATACTCAGGCACAACGCCTTTATAAACTTCATAGAATTCTTCAACATTAACCCGATCCATATTGAACTACATTTAAAAAAAAAAGTAAGCCGATAAAGTGAGCTAAACTTAACATTCAGCACTGATCATTCCTTGGACACAATACTTTTACTTTTTGCTATGTGGTGTCTTTTCCCCACACTGGCCTCAAAGACACTATGCAGCCCAGGCTAGCCTTGAATTTGTTCTGTCTCAGCCTTCCAAGTGCTGAAATGATAGCGACTTGCCACTATACCTGTCTTCTTCTTTTAACTTCAAAATGTAAGTCTTGGATAATTTGTTCTTTGAAGAAGAAAGTATTATTAAAGACCAGCTGTTCAATAATAACTTTATATTTATTTATTGAGATTTATTGGATATTTAACATATGATACTGGACTGGATTTTATACATGTACTATTTCATATAATTCTCACAATCCTATGGCCTAAGTACTTAGCATGTTACTGCTAAGACTCAGAGGCACCATAAGACTTCTCCAAATTGACCTTCTGTCACTCCCAGAATCTGACCCCATTGACCATGCTCTCACCCACTACTCTACAACTTTGAGAATGAAACCCTATTCTTGATAGGGCTTCAAAAGAGGCACAGGCAATATCGTGCTGTTCATTGGGAGATTAGACATACAAGACAAAATGTCACTAGGCACAGGTTCTTCAGAGCTCGCAGGGAGAATGGAAAGCTATGCTACTGCCTTTACACGCATTTGGAAAAATCGCCACACCTGGTTTGTAACAAATACTTAAGCATGTCAGCTCTGAACTTCCTTCTAGCCATCAAAACCAAGTGTGAATAAGATTTATGTGCTTAGGAAACACTCAAACAATTTCTAATCAAGGTTTGTTTTAAATTCAGTTAGGAATAAAATGTTATGTTTCACAGTCTCACTAACTAAGACATTAATTTAAAGAAAGGGCATCTGAACCCGAATTTTACCCCCTTTCCTTTGCTTCTCCAGAACTGTCAAGACTGGAGATCACTGAGAAATGTCAATCTACACCGTCAACAACTCACATCAGGACTGACAGGTATGGGCGGCATTACTATTACAGGAAGGGAAGTTGGTCTGATTTCAAGGCTTTATCCTGCTGTCATTCAACTTTTACCATTAGTATATCAAAATGCAACATAAAATGTAATTTTAAAAAGTCTGTTTAATCTACAACATAAACCTACAGTGGCAAATAATAACATTCTCATGGCCTACACAAGAATCCGAGGCTAAGGATGCCTGAACAGGGTCACATGCCTAGAAAATTGTTGACCCTAGATTCTGAAAATGTCTGACACCAACAATTACACTTACCATTACCCTATAATGTCCCATCATGGTTCACATTATTTATGATTTCTTGTCAAATGTACAGTGTGTGCAGCACAAGGGCATCCCCTATTACAAAATATGGGTGATGGCTTCAGGCAAGGGCTTTCTGAGAATGTCTGAGGGGGCAATTCTAAGTGAGTATAGGCTTGAGGCTTAAGAGCCATGAGGGAGATTAATTAACACATAAGGGACAGTTTAGAAACCAGCCCCAGGTTGAGAGTGCCAAAGGAATCTGAACTCACATCACATTCTTCCTTCACTATTTGCTAAGAAACGTAGAACACAGAATGCTCATTGACACACCTCACTTTGATTCTACTTGTCATTTGTAAGGCCAAGATAGCCGTCCCCTACTTTTCAGCTGAAGTTTCAAGTTCTAAGAAACGTTGAAGCTTAAATCAGGTTTATTGTCTCTAAATATTAGTATCTCAGTAAATTATTATATAGACTAAGTAATTAAAATGGTTTTATTATAAAGTTATTGAATTCAGTTTTTTGTTGCTATTTTGTTGTGTTGTTGTTTGGTCTAGCCTGGAAATCAGCACATACATCAGGCTGGCCTCAAACACACAGCTACCTCTCCTTCCAGAATGCTGTGATCAAAGGCCTAATCTACCAGATCCAGCCAGGTTATTGAATTTGTGTGTCTTTAATTTTAATAAATTCAAATCTCAAGTGCATGGTGAACATTCAGTTAAACACATTTTAAGGCTTATTAAAAAACATTCTTCCATACATTATGGCTCATTGCAAAACTTACCATCTGTATTGCTGAGATTTCAAAACATGCATCTCGAATAGCTATTAAGATCTTTCCCAATAGTCCTAAAAATGAAAAAATATTGGTTCAAAATATAAATTTTAAAACTATTTTAGGCTTCTAAGAAATACAAATTTTCAACATCATTGTTCCTTGCTTCTACTCCAAATAAGGAAAATGCAGTATCTCTGCAAGAGAGAGTAGGTAAGTCCCTGAACAGAGCACCATACTTAATCATTTGATTCTCTCGGTAAATGCTTCAGTACCAATGATGGTCCTGAGAACAATGCAGAAAGCTATGAAGCCACTATTTTGCCTGCAAGGCCCCATAAATCTAGTGATGAAAAGATCATGAAAATCAAATGACTTTAAAATAACATAACCAAAAAGTAAAATGACAAGATACTGGATATAAGAGGGAAAGTCAAATAATTGAAAAGGAGACAGAGATTTCAAGGGGAATGAAAATGTGTATTTTCTTAAGTCCTGAAGGATGACAGGCTTTACATAAAGACAGGAAAGAGAGAGTGACCCAGAAAAGATGAGTGATCATAAGATGGCAGAGAGATTATACCCAACAGAAGGTCTGTGCCCTAGTTCGCTTCATTTTCCCTGTGATATTATACACTGTGGTGGTTTGAATAAAAATGGCCCTCAGAGGCTCCTATACTTGAATGTTTGGTTCCTAGTTGATGGACTGTTTAGGAAGAATTAAGAGGTCTGTGGCCTTGGAGGAGGTGTGTCATGTAGGGTGGGCTTTGAGGTTTCAAAAGCCCACACCAGGTCCAGGTCCAGTCTCTGTCTGTCTGTCTCTCTCTCTCCCTCTTCCTCTCTCTCCTTCTCTCCTCTCCTCTCCTCTCCTCTCCTCTCTCCTCTCCTCTCCCTCTCTCTCCCCATGGCTTGTGGATCAGATGTAAACTCTCAGCTACTGCCCCGATTCCCTCCATAATGGAAATGGACTAACCCTCTGAAACTGTAACTAAGCCCCTAAATAAATGCTTTCTTTTATGAGTTGCTCTGGTTGTGGTATCTCTTCACAGCAATTGATCAATAACTAAGACATACCATGACCAAAAGAAATTTAGGGCAAAAGGATTTATTTCAACTTACAACTTACACTCTATCATGAAGGGAAGTCAGGGTACAAAACTCAAGTCAGGAGCCTGAAGCAGGAACTAAAACAGAGACCATGGAGGAACCCTGATTATTGGCTTGCTCTTCATAACTTGTATAGCCTTTCTTTATTTTTTCCTTCCTTCTTTCCTTCCTTCCTTCCTTCCTTCCTTTCCTTCTTTCTTTCTTTCTTTCTTTCTTTCTTTCTTTCTTTCTTTCTTTCTTTCTTTCTTCCTTCCTTCCTTTCTTTCTTTTCTTCCTTCCTTCCTTCCTTCCTTTCCTTCCCCTCTCTCTTCCTTGTTCTTTCTTCTTCTCCTCCTCATCTTCCTCCTCTTCTTCTCTCCCCCTTTTCCTTCCTCCTTCTCCTTTTGGCTTTAAAAATTTTTTTATTTTTAAAGATTTATTTATTTATTTATTATGTATAGTGTTCTGTTTGCATGTAAGCCTGCAGGCCAGAAGAGGGAGCCAGATCCCATTACAGATGGTTGTGAGCCACCATGTGGGTGCTGGTAATTGAACTCAGGACCTCTGGAAGAACAGCCAGTGTTCTTAACCTCTGAGCCATCTCTCCAGCCCTCTTTTGGCTTTTTAAGACTGGGTCTTACTATGTAGTTTTGACTGGGCTGGAACTTGCTATATAAACCATTTTGGCCTCAAACTCATAGAGATCGGCCTGCCTCTGCTTCCTGGGTGCTGGGATTAAAGGCATGTGCCACCACTCCTTTCTAATACAAGCCAGGTATTTCCCACAGGGAGCTGGACCTTCCTATAGCAGCCAACAATCAAGAAGCTGCCACACAGGCTTGCCTAGAGGCCAACATGATGGAGGCAATTCCTCACCTGAGAGTCCCTCTTTCCATCTAGCTCAACATCTGTGTCAAGTTGACAGAAACTAACCAGCATAGTCTCAGAAGTCACAGGAAGAATCTGCACACAAATTCTGTCACAAACGGGTGGTTTTTATAAGGTGAGGGTCTGCTGACTCTTAAGAGTATGGCACTAATTTTGACATAGTTTTGCCTCAAATAAAAATCTTACTACATATAATAAACTAGTCACTCTCTCTTTTCTCCCTCATTCCTGTCACCACCACCATCCCACCAGTCCCTTTCCCAGAATCCCACCTTCGGTTTGAGTTGTGACCCACTTAACCAGGGCCATCTGTGTCACCATTAGATCGGGATGATCTATTGGAGGCGGGTGAAAGCAATGATTACACTCCCTACTCCTCACTCTGATTCTACCTGTAACAGGCAGTTCAGCAGTGAGGGGCAGGGCCCTGGAGCCTCTCCTTCATCCATTCCTGACTGTTGAGGGGCCCAGTCTTATGTAGACCCAATGGAGGCATCCTTAGCTGCTGAGAGTTGTGACAGCAATCACTGTATGTTGCCGAGAAATAACCTGGATTTTTCAAGTAAACTACAACTCTGTCTCTTACATAAAAAAATATTACACATTGATATATGAATCTTGATGAAAGTGTGGGTCAGTACTGCATTAGCCAATATAAAGATAAATCTATAGTCTGTATCTATTACAAACCTCTATTATACATCTATAATCCTATTAAGCTATGTTCTTTTGTGGGATGTATCATTTGAACACAATAATTCTACTTACAGACAAGTATGATGCTACAGCATACATTATATTACCATTACGGTCAGACACAGGCCTAATTCCTACCTGAAATTTTCCTAGTTAGGTTGTGTGATATTACTGCTCCCAGGTCTGATATCCAGCCTACTCAATATCCATGGAAACTGCCTTTTTATGTCCACTTGGTTATGTGTGGTGGTAGGTCACAGACGCATTTAAGAAAGCAGTTTTGTGTTTAATCGCTTAGAACACAAAAAGTCAATAACCATATGTCCTGTACTCTGTCCTAGATAGGAAATGTTCACATGACTGAACAAATGGTAATAACCATGTAAATGAAGCACATGAATGTAGCAATAAAATAAAACAAAATGGTAGCCCAGGAAGCAAAGGACAAACGGGTCAAAAGAGAGAGCATCTTACTTGATTAATGTTTGCACAGCTACTGTATTTTATAATAGTTTGCTTAGAACTCCATGAATGTCACCTCTTAAATGCTGGAATGTCAAATCATTTCTCCATCTCCACTCATTATGCTTTTCACCTGGTTTGTTCAAAAGCTTCTTTTCAGATGTCTTTCTCATATCAACTCACGGAATATTAGATATTTATTATTTAAAACTTGCTCTTCCTGTGACTATACCCAATTTTCCTTTAAGGTAAGTGATTTCTCTAATCATTTGATTGGCAAGGGAACTGTCAACTTCCTATATGACCCACTAACTATGACTTTCATCAAAATGTCAGGAGGTGACGCCAGATCTTAGCAAGACCAATCATAGCACTGTGATTCCCAGGCCACAGTAGTTTAGTTAGGATCAGAATCATAATTAGCTTAAGCCACAGAGTCCTTCCCCGAGATTTTTTTTAAAGCTGGAACTGGGGAAACACACTTTCCACTGTGTTCACAAGGGTCTGAACCCTCTACAGCTGGCAGCTCTCCTTTCTTCCAAAATCCTGGGAAACGTACATGGAAGGACAAAGCTAAGAGTCAAGAGAAGCAAAGACCGAGTACGGAAACAGAGACTGACTACGTTGTTTAGTCTCCCCAAACCCAGCACAATCCCTCTTCTTCTTGTAGTCTTGTAAACTGAGACAGGGAACCCAGGGGGCTTTCTTCTCTTGCACCAGCAGTGTCCTCCTTATGCTACCTGTTTATGTAGGAAGTAAAACACTGCATCCCGAGAAGGAAACGCTGAAGCTGGAAAGCCAGACCCAGGAACAAACAGTCCTTCCTGAAAACTGTGACATTCTGATGCACGGTGAGTACAGACAGCTGAGCACAGCACCCCCCCCCCCCCAACTCATGCACACCAAGTTAGACGTTGGCTGGTTACTCCCACAAATTCTGCCTGCACCACTGGCCTAGCATATCTTACAGGCAGGGCAGATTGCAGGTCACAGGTTTTGTGGCTGGGTTAGTGTTTACATTCCTCTTTTGGTAGCTTGCAGAGTACCTTCCCACAGCAAAGGCACTAGAATGTAAGGGTGAAGGCCATGTAGGCTCGAGGTTGACTTCTCCATGTTCAGTGAGTTGTGTAGGTGTTGTCCTCAGCAATGGGGACCTGTAGTGAGTCTGGGGAGAGCAACCCACTGTCCTGGGAATAGCCTGAGTTGCTCAGGGATTTCCATGGAATCCCCTTGGCCAAAAACTCAATTGAATAAACCAGTCCCAGTACTACTTGGGTGACAAAAGATTGCTAGCTGGGACTCTGTCATGCCCATTATTAGAAGACCTCATTAGGATCACCATCATGTATTTTAAGGAGTTTCCACTGCACTAAGTTTCCATATCAACCCTCAAAGGCTCCTCAATTCCAGCTATCTCTCCCTGCATTCCCTTGCTTAGCCCTATCTTACCCCCATCTCCACTTGATCCTCCCATTTGCATCCCAATCCTCCCCCATAAAATATACGCTATTTCCTCCCCCCAGGGAGATCCATGTGCGTCCCCCCCCATCCCTTCCTCTGTATCTAACCTCTCTACGTCTATAGACTGTAGGTTGGCTTTCATTTATTTTAATGGCTAATATCCACATATAAGCAAATACATATCATATTTATCTTTCTGGGTCTGGGTTACCTCACTTGGGATAATTTCTTATAGTTCCATCCATTTGCCTTCAAATTTCATGATTTTATTTTTAAACATTGTGTAAATGTGCCACAGTTTCTTTATCCATTCTTTCGTTGAGGGGCATCTAGGTTTGCTCCAATTTCTGATTATTATGACTAAAGATATCCTATGCTCATGGACAAGTAGGATTAACATAGTAAAAATGGCCATCCTTCTAAAAGCAATCTACAGATGCAATGCAATCCCCATCAAATTTCCCAACACAATTCTTCACAGAACTTGATACAAGAGAAGGTGGGGAATTGCCTTGAACATATTGATACAAGAGAACTTCCTGAACAGAGCACAGGTAGCAGAGGCTCTAATATTAACCATTAATAAATGGGACCTCATGAAACTTGAAGACCTTCTGTAAGGCATCATGGTAGTGACATAAAAACAGACGCATTCATGAATGGAATCAAATTGAAGACCCAGACATAAATCCACACAAATTCATATAGATCCATACTTATAACTGTACAAAACTCAACTCCAAATGGATCACAGACTTCAAAATAAAACTGGGTACACTGATGTTTTTATTACTACAGCTCTGTAGTACAACTTGAAATTGTGAGATCTCCAGCAGTCCTTTTATTATTCTGGATAATTTTAGCTATCTTGGGTTTTTTGTTTTTCCATATGAAGTTAAGAATTACCCTTTCAAGTTCTGTGAAGAATTGTGTTGGAAATTTGATGGGGACTGCATTGCACCTATAGATTGCTTTTGGTTAGATTGCCATTTTTACTATGTTAATCCTATTTATCCATGAGCATGGGAGATCTTTCCATCTTCTTATACAGAGGGAAACGCTACTTTCAGCATTAATCAGAGAAGCTTCTCTTTACAATGAATGGTGGTGGATATAGAGATTTGGATGCTCAGGGTGCTGAGAATAAGGGGCAGTTGATTGATAAAACTTTTTATACAACCTGCTCTTGGTTCAAAATAGAAGAGGGGGCAGAAAGAATATGGGAGCCAGAATATGGAGAAAGGGGCTTATAAATACTATCCAACCATGATGCCACTATCAAAGCTTCTGTAGCTGTTTGCTATGGGAAAGACAAAGACTGTACCTGTCAATGGATTGGAGAGGAGCTCATAGGGTCCTATTTGCCCTGCTGAAATTTGAATAAGAATGAAATGAAATAAAATATATGTATGCAAATGCCATAATGAAACCCATTATTTTGTATGTTCACTTAAAATAATAAAACATAAAAGAATTCCATCCCTAGAAATTATTATAAATAGTGGTTCTAGGATTTGTATAGGAAGATGGTCACTAAGCAATTATTAAAAATAAAACAAAAGAAATTATACAATAAAAAAGAAAAAGGTAAAGAGAAGTACATTTTTACAACTGTTATTCAGATTTTAAAATATTAATTTTTTTTTTTTGATGTAAGGTTTCTCCTTGTAACAGCTCTGGAATATTCTGGAATGTTGTGGAATATTTGATCATACTGTGTGAAGATGCACCTCTGTTTTACCTCACCTGCCCAAGGCACCTTCTGATTGATTTAATAAAGAGCTGAACGAACAATATCTAGGCAGGAGAGGATAGGCAGGACTTTCAGGCAGAGATAGGAATTCTGGGAAGGAATCAAAGAGGTGGAATTTGATAGCCAGACACAGAGGAAGTGGGGTATGTGGCATTGAGAAGAGGTAATGAGCCACAGGGGCAAAAGTAGATTAATATAAATGGGTTAATTTAACTTTTAAGAGCTAGTTGGGAACAAGCCTAAGCTAAGGTCAAGAATTCACAATTAATAAGAAGTCTCCATGTCATTATTTGGGTACTGGTGATCCAAAGAAAGTCTGACTATACTGGAATTTGCTTTTTAACCCAGGCTGGCCTTGAACTCACAGAGATCCACCTGCCTCTGCCTCCTAAGTGCTGGGATTAAAGGTGTGCACCATCACCATCACCACCACCACCACCACCACCACCACCACCACCACTACCACCAGCTAAAATCACATTTTTAAAGGTCATATAAGTGCATATAAATAAAAACTCAAACCGGTCAGTGTTAGCACAAGCCTTTTATCCCAGCACTCAGGAGGCAGAGGCAGGCAGATCTCTGTGAGTTCAAGGTCAGCCTGGTCTACAGAGCGAGTTCCAGGAGAAGCTCCAAAGCTACACACAGAAACCCTGTCTTGGGAAAAAACAAACAAACAAACAAACAACAACAACAACAAAATAAATAAATAATAAAACATTAAATAAATAAATTTTTTCTCAAAATAAACTGGAAAAAGTAGGATAATTATTCATTTATGAAAATGATATTATTATTGTGATGCCTAAACTAGACAAGGATAATGTAAGAAGTAAAATTACTTATTAATAACTCTCAACAACAGAGATGCAAAAACTCTTAACATAAGATAAACCAACAAATTTATCAACCTATGAAAATACATACCAGGTAGGATTTATTTCAGATATACAAGCCTTATATTCATTATTTGAAGTCAATGAATGCAGCAACTATGTTGATAAACTATGAAAAAGATCACATGGTCTACATCTTAATTGATGTAGAAAAGATTTTGAAAAAAACCTGCAACACTCTTCAGAATATAAACTCAGGAAAAAAGGGGGTGGCGGTGGAAAACTTCCTTATCTCGATGTGTTGTTTGAGGTCACCAAAGCCATGCATCCAAGATAGAAGGAAGTGAAAGGCACTGAGATCAGAGAGGAGAAAATACAACCGTGTGTTTGCATGGAACAAGATTCCCATGTAAAAAAAATGTTGATTTATAACTAAATCTCAGAAGTAGTAACTGGTTTCAACAAGGTGACAGGATTCAAGACGAGCATTAACAAGTTGTAATCCTTCTTAAGTTGATAAATGAGTTTAGCATGATTCCAACCAAAAACCTAGTAAATTTTTATACAAATAAAGATAAGGTTATTATAATACTACATGGAAATAAAAAAAGAAAGAAAGGAAGAAATCAGACTAGTTTAAGCAAGTTCAGGGAGGAATGAGGTGGAGCCAGGCATCGGCCTGCACACCTGCCTCCCAGCATCTGTGAGACTGAAGTAGGGAAGCTGCAGTGCAAAGTCCAGGCTGGCCAGGCTTCAGGAGGAGACAGGGCCAGTGTGGGGTGCAGAGTGAGACACTGTCAATAAAGAAAAGAACAGGGGAGGGCTCATTCTACTCACAACTGTCATCAGGAGAGTGAGGACTGGCAGAGCAGCTGCATGCATGTGTATCTGGGGAACAGACATGGCCCCACACAAAGATGACCTTGACTTTTTTTTTAACAGAAAAGTCAAAAGCAATTCAATGGAGATGAGCTCACCTTCTCAGCAAGTTCAGGAGCATGCATTCAGGGAAGTCAGGAAAAACGGCCTCTGCAGTTACTTCTCAGAACACATGTACAGGGCATCTACATGAATTATGGCAGTAATCCTCTCAAATGTGTTGTATGTACTAATCACACAACACTTCATATAATCATAGTAGTCCTACATATTGAATGTTTTGTGTTGAGATTCTAGTCTGATGGGGCTGTATTAGGAGATAGGGGAACATGCATTCTTGGCCTTTGTTATAATCAAGTAGAGGATTAAAAGGAAGACCCTTTGAGAATAATTAGGTCATCAGGATACATCCACAGACATGTGCATAAGATCTTTTGAAAAGAAACTTTAAGAGATGGAAATAGCTCTTCCGGGGACGGTGCTTAGAGGCACTCAGAATGGTCCAGCGTTTGTAGGCTTTCCTACAACACAGCCTCTAACAAAACTAGGCTGTCTCGAACCCCTGGCAACAGGATTGTTTACCTTTATACCAAGAAGGTTGGAAAAGCACCTAAATCCGCATGCAGTGTGTGCCTAGGCAGGCTTCGAGGGGTTCGTGCTGGGAGACCGAAAGTCCTTATGAGATTGTCTAAGACAAAGAAGCACGCCAGCAGGGCCTACGGTGGGTCCATGTGTGCCAAGTGTGTCCGTGACAGGATCAAGTGGGCTTTCCTTATTGAGGAGCGGAAAATTGTTGTGAAGGTGTCGAAGGCACAATCACAGGGTTGGAAAGCAAAATAAATATGAAGCTTTTTTAAATAATAAAGGTCAAGGCTTGGTCTGTGAAAAAAAAAAAAAAAAAGAGATGGAAACAGTGGGAAATGCCCACAAAGAAATTTTATATTTTACTCATGTAAGATGTTTTAAGGAAGGTTTATTTCATCCTGATACAGCCAAGAGTATATAAACTAACAAAATGGATATATAGATGATATACTAAATACTACTACTAATTTAAATCATATTGGAGAAATTTTATTGCCTTTAAAGTTTATATCTAGTGAAATAAAAGACATTTTAACTAAAAAATAGCTTGTTTTTAAAACATTATTATCATAAAGCCAAATCCAAGCTGAAGATTATGAGCATCTAGATTAATTTGCAGTGTCAAAATGTAAAAGAAATCACAAGGATTACTACATTCAACAGAAGGAATTTAATACTAATCCAGGCAAACATGCATAACAAAGAACCTTGCATATAAAAGTAGTGGAAACATTCATCTTCTCTGGAAAAGTTACTAAGCAATAGCTTTTCACTGGGAATTTTCCAGTATGTCTGGAAGCCTGGGGGACTGCTTTGTCTATACACCAGTCACCTTTCCATTACTCAACAAATAGTTGAAGAATCACCATACAAAAGCTCCTTTTGGCTCACAGTTTGAAGGTTTCATTCTATGACACAGTCTCTTAAGCCTGTGATTAGACCACCTAGCATGGCAGAAATGCCTGAGGAGCAAATCATCCACCACATTGCCAGGGAACAAGAGAGAAGGGGCTGGGCTCCTGTCATCCACCTCAAGGACACATCCCCAGTGACCTAAAGACCCTCACCAGGCCTCACTTCCAAGTTCCTACCACCTTCCAATATCACCATGAACTACATATACCATTAACGTATGAGCACTGAAAGGCCACTTAAAATCCAAAGTACAGTGGACTATTCCTAAAATAAACAGATATTTAGTATAATTGCACTAATTTAGTAACATATAAGAGCTTAGATTCAGTTTAACTATTAAATTAAGAACTAAGAAAGGCACTTAGAATCTCACATTGATCCATTATCTGACCATAAAATCCAGCCTAGTAGCAAGTAGGTTTACAAAACAGATTTAATTTAACAATATCATTACTGACCCTCCACTTATATCTCAATCCAGATCTAAAAATGAACATTTTCCTTACCAACTTTCTAATAAGAATTACACATAAACTCATTGCAAGGCAATGAAAGGAGTAACGGATACAAGAGCTTTAGAGAGTCACCCACAATGTAGTGACTGCATACCACAATCAATCAAGATGTAATTAGGGAGTAGAAGGCAGTAAAGGCAGGCTCCATACCAAAAGAGTGTGGACAGGACAGACCTACAGAAACAACTCGTGGGCAGCACAGCCATACCCACAGGAAACAGGCACGTCATGAAGCCAGCACAGCTGTCTGGCATGGTCCCAGCAGGGCTGAGCTGAATGCCACAATCGCTATCATACTGTCTCTCACCCTCCGGTGTGGTCTGCTCGTGGCATGCTGGGGCGGGGGGGGGGGGGGGGGGGGGGCTTTCCACATCATAATTCACTTAATGTCTTTCCCTGAGAAAATTATGTCTGAATCTCCTCAGGAAAGTCCTAAATTTATTACCCATCCTGCTTTTAGGGGAGATAACTGTATCTGGTCCTATTCAGAAATCTTCCTTATGCTCTGGAGATTGTGATAAGCACAAAGATGTTAGAAACGTTTTTTATGAGGCATGACTCCAGGATCTTCTTGGTACAGCCGCCCCCATGCAAACTGAAACAGAATAATGAGAACAATGTAAACTTAAAGGAGACTGGTGAGCTCTAACTGACCAGGAAATCCGGCAACAGATCAGAGGCCTCCTCTTACATTATGCTCAGAGTTTGCTGAATAAGTAACAAACTAAATAGGAGGTTATGCAGGATATGTCCCAAGGGGAAAAAAACAGTCAATGATAGGCTGATTTATGAATAGCTTTTGTACTCTAGAGACTGATAGTACACTATTCAAGACATGATGATTCACCTGAACTGGCTCAGATATTTGCTATTTACCTGGCTCTTTGAAACCATAAGTGCTGCCCGCCTGCAAACAGACTGCTATATACTAAGTATGCTTGCCCTAACAATAGTCTACAGATTCTTTGAAACAGAGCTGAGGGACTAATGACAAAAGCAAAATCTGCTCTATCTGTACTTATTAATTGTAACTAGACCTATGACCCTGGACATGTTATAGAAAAACAAACACATGTCTACAGACAGAATGGCACAATTTGTATCTTTTGAAAAAGTCACGAGTCTTATGAATCTGTATAAATAAAGAAGTGACCTGATTGCTAGTCAGTTTACTGCAACGTTCCTCTGACCACCATGCCTGACTCACTTCTTACCTCCTCTTAGGACCTTTCAATGGCTGGGGCTGTCCTGTCCCCCCCCCCCCCCAGGGAAGGACAATCAAACACCACTCCATACTGTGAAGACAAGTTAGGTTTAGCTCAGCAAAAGAGGTGAGGAACAGCTAGCTGGGCTGCAATAAGATAGCAGCAAGTTTAAGACTGAAAAGATCAAGAAAAATGAAAAACAAAGTAGGGGGCCAGGGAAAGCCAGAAACTAACAATATATAAGACCAGACACACTGATCATAGGATGCCCAAAGAGAAGAAGGGAAGATCGCACCAGACAAGTCGGCTACATGATCACAAGTAAAGGTTTTGGGCCACAGAGACTTCCAGCTTCCCACAGGGTAAGGGGCTTCCTGATTTGAGAGGTAAATTCCTTTGGGACCAGAATAAGAACAATTTCCATTTGAAGATGGCTCCAAGCTTCTAGATTTTTATGAGTACAATTACATGGACGCTATCTATGTGCAGAACCACAGGCAGAGTCAGGCACCACAAAAATCTGGAGGGCTAACTCCAAGCCAGGTAAACATTTGTCCCATTATGGACAAAATAAATATTTTCCTTAGCTAAAATTAATTCTGTTGTTTGTTACCATTTCCAGAAACATATTTTAAAAACTTCTCAAAGCCAGCTGGGTTTGCACATATTTTTAAATGTGTACACAGTTTGTTTATTCCAGCTACCCAAAGCCATACCTAAGGAGATCTGCAAAGTTAGACATAGTATTTCAAGAACATTGCTTCTTCTGTTGGTTTCAAATGACTCTGGCATCCTCACATTAGGGAAGACTATATTGCTATTCATATACAGGCTTCAAAATAGACACATCCTTGGCTACCAATCAAATTGATTCCTGTCCTCGTCTGTGCACTGTGTACTATATTCAGATTCTGTCCTCATCTGTGCAGTGTACTATATTCAGATTCTGTCCTCATCTGTGCAGTGTACTATATTCAGATTCTGTCCTCGTCTGTGCACTGTGTACTATGTTCAGATTCTGTCCTCGTCTGTGCACTGTGTACTATATTCAGATTCTGACCTCGTCTGTGCAGTGTGTACTATATTCAGATTCTGACCTCGTCTGTGCAGTGTGTACTATATTCAGATTCTGTCCTCGTCTGTGCACTGTGTACTATATTCAGATTCTGTCCTCGTCTGTGCAGTGTGTACTATGTTCAGATTCTGTCCTCGTCTGTGCAGTGTGTACTATATTCAGATTCTGTCCTCGTCTGTGCAGTGTGTACTATGTTCAGATTCTGTCCTTGTCTGTGCAGTGTGTACTATGTTCAGATTCTGTCCTCATCTGTGCAGTGTGTACTATATTCAGATTCTGTCCTCGTCTGTGCAGTGTGTACTATATTCAGATTCTGTCCTCGTCTGTGCAGTGTGTACTATATTCAGATTCTGTCCTCGTCTGTGCACTGTGTACTATATTCAGATTCTGTCCTCGTCTGTGCAGTGTGTACTATGTTCAGATTCTGTCCTCGTCTGTGCAGTGTGTACTATGTTCAGATTCTGTCCTTGTCTGTGCACTGTGTACTATATTCAGATTCTGTCCTCGTCTGTGCAGTGTGTACTATATTCAGATTCTGTCCTCGTCTGTGCAGTGTGTACTATATTCAGATTCTGTCCTCATCTGTGCACTGTGTACTATATTCAGATTCTGTCCTCATCTGTGCACTGTGTACTATATTCAGATTCTGTCCTCATCTGTGCACTGTGTACTATATTCAGATTCTGTCCTCGTCTGTGCAGTGTGTACTATGTTCAGATTCTGTCCTTGTCTGTGCAATGTACTATATTCAGATTCTGTCCTCGTCTGTGCAGTGTGTACTATGTTCAGATTCTGTCCTTGTCTGTGCAATGTACTATATTCAGATTCTGTCCTCGTCTGTGCAGTGTGTACTATATTCAGATTCTGTCCTCGTCTGTGCAGTGTGTACTATATTCAGATTCTGTCCTCGTCTGTGCAGTGTACTATGTTCAGATTCTGTCCTCGTCTGTGCAATGTACTATATTCAGATTCTGTCCTCGTCTGTGCAGTGTACTATGTTCAGATTCTGTCCTCGTCTGTGCAATGTACTATATTCAGATTCTGACCTCATCTGTGAAGTGTGTACTATATTCAAATTTTTGCCCTTGTCTGTGAAGTGTGTACTATATTTAAATTTTTGCCCTTGTCTGTGAAGTGTGTACTATATTCAAATTTTTGCCCTTGTCTGTGAAGTGTGTACTATATTTAAATTTTTGCCCTTGTCTGTGGAGTTTGTACTATATTTACTGGTACAGACGAGTTTTCTGCTAGTTCCAAGCATGTTGATAATGGGGCAGCTTTGCTGCTGAGGATCCTTAAAGTATGAGGCTAGCATTAAATAGTGTGAACATGACCTAGAAACTTAAGAGAGTCAAGTTCTTATTGAGCATGGTGGTGCAGCCTTATAATCCCAGCAACTTGAGAGTCTGAGGCAAGGGGACCACAAGAAAGTCACAGCTTTTCTATGTCTGTAACTCAACCTACACAACCAAAGGAAACCATAAGTTATAATAGTTTAATTTTCAGCTTTTGTCTTAATTTCTCCTATTCTTTGTTATTTAATTTGGAAATCATAAAACACATAAAATTAAAATAAAATGGTGTACCATGAAAGTAAATTTTTCCCTAATGCAGAATTTCAGATCTTAATGAAGATAGTCATTATTGTGTTCATTTTCCCCATGCTCTTCTAAAACAGTCAACCTATACACAAGTACAGGGATGTGTGTGTGTGTTTACATATATATGTCATGTTTTATAATCTACTTAATTTCCACATACTAATTGTAAATAAAAATATACCTTATGATACAGCATATAATGTACATGTGAAGTTCAATACATAATTTGAGGGAATCACCAGCTCCATCTCAAGCCCTTCCGGGTGCTCTCGTGACAGGCCTCCTGATTAGCCTTTCCTCCTTCAGAGGTGAGTGCTGACTTTGGAGTGGTCTTTTCTTTAGGCTTTACCACCTGGATATTATTTTCACATTCATACGTGAGGTAGAGGAAGGGGCAAGGAGAGGAGAGAAGACAGGCTGAAGGAGAAGGAGTGGGGGGAATGTTAAGACAAGAGAAAAGAGCAGGACATCAGAGGAGAGGAAATCGAAAGAGTTCAGAACTAAACAGACGAATATAAAAAGGAAGAAACAGTAAAGACACACAAGGCTTTTTAAAAATTGGAAAGATAAAGTCAAAACACTATTAAAGGTAGAAAGGAAGAAAGGATAAGTAAAAAAAAGGTAGCTATAAGATTGCCCATTAAAGAAAACAAACAAACAAAATTAGGTAAGTACATGGAGCTTATGAAGACGACTAAAATTAAAAGCATAAAAGTTTGTGTAAATACGATCAAGAAAAACGTTCCTAAAAGCACAATGGAAAGAACCAAAGGAAGCGTAAAGTAAAAAAAAAAAAAAAGAAAGAAAGAAAGAAAGAAAAATGGGAAGAAAAATGTAAGTGTTGGCAGTTTCCTTCTGGGCCCTTAAAAGATCGCCCTTGCCGGCACTGCAGGGGCGGAGCTATCCGCCACTGTCTTCCCTAGTCTACACAGCGGCTGAACTGTGGGACAGGGTCTGATAGCCCCAAAGGCTTTCACTTTCCTAGTTGCGGACCAGCGGCCCCTGCTGGTCACAGGTAGCATTTTAGTCTCTGTACTGGACAGATTGCCCCGCCCTTCTGAGGCTCCCAATTTACACCCCCTGGGGCAGGGAGTTGCTCCCAGGTGTGCTAAAATTAGGAATGCAGCCACAGCACTGAGGTCTGCACAAACTCCTGAGCATTCATCAACGGTGGAGGGCTGTGGCTGTAGATGTCAAGTACTCCTCTCCGGGAGCATCTGAGGTCTCAGCATCTCCATCAGTGAAGCCTGCAATTGACACCTGGCTCTAGAGATTGGTCCAACCCGGACCTCAGGCTCTGCGTCATTCTCAGTGAATGAAGTCGGCTCCCGGCACCGGAGGTGAGACTGCATACATGTCACTGACTGGGATGAGCATTTTGGGGGCTTGCCGGCATCTGGCCCTCCTACCCTCCACAACTGTCTTTGGAACTGTCTCTTACTGAGACTGAGGTAGGTCACATTCAGACTTGTAAACAACAGCATCCCTCAAGATGGTGCCTGGCCACAGAGCTCTGAGCCAGCGAACTCTGCATTTCTAACTCATCCTGTCTCGGCAAATCTCAGAACCAGACTCAAGCTTCTGAAAGCTGTAGCTTGCCTCGAGGGCAAGACTGCCAGGTTGTTTGCACCAGCACTTCATAACATCACAGTCCCAGGTTTCTAACTGGAGTACTGCAAGACAATGTCTGATGCACATGTGCTCAGCAAGCCTCTGACTGCAGTATGCCTTAAGGACATAAAGGCTGAAGAAAGTCACACAGACAAGTCCAGAGTCAATATGGGAGGGAGCTGCACAAACATCTGACTATCAAGAATCATGTTCACGAAGGGCCACACAGTGTATCAATCTCTCCAGATTAAGTAGCATCTTGGAGCTGGGGTGGGACTACTTTGCCAGTGCTCTTCTGGGGTGCACTACAACCACTCAGGGAGTCTGTTGACCAAGCCTATTCACTCTTCACAGGCCGTAACCTTTGGCTTTTGAGCCAGTAGACCCAGTAACTTCTGAACTTGGGTTGCAGTAGCCCTAGAGCCGGGATCAGGGTATGTATTGAAGACATCTGAGTTGTCCTGATGAATACTGTTTGAGAAGAACTAAACTGAAAAATTGAGGACAGGCAACACCCTCATTTGTCCTGGTAATTTGCCTTAATCAGAGGCAGGCCTTAGAAAATTTGATACATACAGGAAGATCATTATTTTATGCTCCGAGGTAGGTCAGTAACAACCACAGGATGGTCAGTGAAGAGCTACTTTTGGTTTCCAGTTGTTTCTATACCTTAGAAGCTTCTTTGTGATCCTTCAGGTTTAGGATAATTTAGTGCAATGGGCCCATCCCACTAAGAATGGCTATCTAAAACATTCTGTTCTGCCAAAGGACTCTAATACTCTTCTTTATACAACAGCATTTAGTGAAAACAACAGCAAAGTATGATTTGGGCTACACGTGTCTCTTAGTGAGGTTGCCAAGAAATCCAGTTTTGTGGAAAGAAAAAGACTGAGATATAACAACACCAGCGATTGATAAGGCAAATTCTCAAGTCACACTAATTTTAAGCTTAATAACTTCATATGTATAAATGCTAGATACAATGACATTTATAATTTTTGTTTAAATTTCCTTTATACATTCAAAGTTTTATTAAATATTTTATACTTAACTTTGAACATTTGTGTGTGGTGGGTATGTGTGTTGTATGTGCATGTATGTATGTATGTATGTGCATGTGTGGTGTACATGTATGTGGAAACCTGGAGGCCAGTGACTGGCATTGGACACCTTCCTTTTACTCCCCGCCTTATATTTTTAAATTATTTTATTGTATGTGCATTAGTATTTTGATTGCATATACATCTGTGTACCATATGCACACCAGGTGCTTGTGGAGGGCAGAAGAGGTCGCTGGATCCCTTGGAACTGGAGTCACAGACAGTTGTGAGCCACCATGTGGGTGCTGGTACTTGAACTTGGGTCCTCTGGAAGAACAAGTGCTCCTAATCATCTATTTAGCCCTCAGCTTTATTTTTTGACGCAGGGTCTCTCACTGAATCTGGAGCTTACCAACTGGCCAAAGCTAGCCAGCAAACTCGGGGAATTCACTCATCTCTGTCTGTCTCCTATCCCAAAACTAGGGTTGCAGATGTATGCTCTGCCATACTGAGCTTTGTTTAAAGTGGGTGCTGGGGTGCCAATTCTGGTTCTCAGTAAAGTACACACAAGAACTTTCCTGGTCAAGCTGTATCCTCAGTCCACTCAATTTTTTATCAGTAAATATTTGAAAAGGAATTTCAATTCCTTTTTCTCACTTTTTATTGTATTTTAAGATTGAAGAGTCACCGTTCAATGATGTGAAGCAAGCTGACATATGTGCTTGACTAGTCAGCCATTCAACTGTTGGGTTTAAGTGTACACAGAAACTTCTAGAAGAGGGCTGACGCCGACGGTTACACAGAGCTCCAAGGACAGAGTACCATTTCCCTCGCTGTGTTTCACGTGCTAGTCTATGAGAGGGTTAGTCATCTAGGAGAGGGTGATGTCATCATTTTAGCGCTGATGACAGCTAAGGTGCACATGTCGTGGACTGAAGGGAAACGCATCTCACAGACTCTGGAGCAGGTGGATGGTGCTCCCACTGTGTTGGTGTGAGGGCTGCCTGGCATTGCTTCCCACCTCCTCTCCTGTCCTCTGCACGAACGCCAGTGCCACTGCAGGGACTGAGGACACAGACATTTCTTCCTCCCACACTGTTCTGTCCTGCAGACTGCTTCCTTCTTTCTTGTAAGCACAAGCTCGGCCAGTCCCAAGGGAGGTGGGATCCAGGGATTTGGGGCACATGACATATTTATTAAGAAATATTTGAAAAGTGGAAAAATAGGAAAGCATGATCTGATATTAGAAGCCTTTAAGAGATGATGCACGCTCCATGGAAGATTAAAAATGCCCAAATCTCCCACATGGTGGCTCACAACCATCTGTAATGAGATCTGGCACCCTCTTCTGTATACATAATAATAAATAAATCTTTAAAAAATGCCCAAATCTGACAATATAGTTCTTATGACAACCGATTCTTATGAGGATGGCGTAGAAACATGTAAAGGACAGAGAGTTCCTTACTGACAAATCCCTGAAAAGCTCAGGCCTCCAGACGACATGTGAAAGGATGGGATGAGTTAATGTCTATGAAAAAAGCTAAGGGAACACGGTCACTCAAAGTGATTTTGAGTGTGCTGAAAACCAGTTCTTTGCCACCCTACATATTCACACATCTTTCTTACTCTAGAAAGTCTATGGTTCAAAGCCCTTACTTGGTGGCTGGAGAGATGGCTCAGCAGTTAAGAGCACTGGCTGCTCTTCCAGAGGACCTGGGTTCAATTCCCAGCACCCACATGGCAGCTCACACATGTCTGTAACTCCAGTTCCAGGACTTCTGACTCCTTCAAACAGATACACATACAGGTAAAACACCAATGAAAATAAAATAAATTATAAAAAAAATTTTAAAGCCCTTAGTCAGTTCATTTCTAAGTCACCATCAAGTTCACATCTCCATGTTGACACAGCACACACAGGTGTCCTGTGTGTGTGAACAGGGAATGAGGCCCTCCAATGACCTCAGGTGCCTTCATGGTAGCTGTGGCAGAATGGCTGGCAGTTCCCTTAGGAATGGTCTCAGGGATTTGGGTGAATTGGAACTAACTTGGTCGTATGACTTTGGTATACTTGAAGTCAGTCTTGAAGTTTTTGGTACAGATTTATACCATATACCCTCTCATTGCCATATCATTCTTTAGAGTATTCTGAACTCAAGTGAGATTAATTTTAAGCAGAATATTATTTAAGCATCAGACTCAATCAGAAGACTTACAGTCTAGATCCAATAAAACTACTGAGTAAGATGATGACCTTGTGAGAAAGAAACTGTTCTAAAGAAAGGGAGAAAGAGATCAGAAGTCCACAAACAGGTGACAGGGCCGCTGAAGGGTACAGGAAAACAGCATGGTGAGCATCAGTATGAACACAGTCACAGCAGCTGCAGTGTCCAGAATTGGGAAAGAAAGCAGAGGCCTCAGTGTGAAGTGAAGTCAGGAAAGGCATGCGGAGAGCTTGGAAGCTGAGAAACAGCCAAACACAGGCTGCCGCCTCAGCATAGCTCCCAGCTGGCTAAGGGGAGCCTCGTGTTGAAATGACTGTGGGTCTATGGCAGAGGGATTATCAGCTGATGGCACACAAATTATGAGCAATGATAGTCATTTCTTAAAAAACTAAGTGTGAGGGTGGTTTGTTGTAAAGAAATACATAGTTAAAACATTACTGGTATGGATTTGTAAATAGACGAAATGACCTCTAAAGCTACTATTAGCAGCTAACATTATATCACAGTACAGACTGTGTTAAGGACGACAGTGATTTTAAATTATGTGGGAGTAGATTCTATCACCTACTAAGCAGATGGGAAGGCAGGCTTAAAGGAAATCAGGGAACAATCCTAAGACCAAACAGTAAGTGGCAAAGCCATGGAAGGTAACAGTCACTTCAGACACTGGACACTACAGCAACCAATCAATCAGCTAAAACTACCTACACACCCGCTAAAAGTCTCCAAAAGAGAGACATCAGGCAAAACCAAATTCATAAACTAAGAACTTCTTGATTCTGGGAGTTCAAGACACCAAAGTACATTACCAGAACTTTACACTTAGAATGTATGCATTTTGTGTTATGTAAATTAAATCAATAAGATTTATTTAAAAATAAAAACATAAAATTTAACATTCTCACAACAATGGGGGATTTCAGCAGCTGTTTAAAGCATTCTAAATTCTTTATATTTCAAGACAAATCTGGAGTAAATAAATTTAAGTTTCATTAATAAAATTTAGAGTAAGTATACATGCTAAAATTTGGCAAAACAAATTAAAGTATATAATATATGGGAAAGGCTCCATGGAAGACAGATAGTAGTTAACATTTCCAGCTCTTTCCATCACATGATATATGTCAGCTTCTTAATTCTGCTATGCAACCTAATAGCAGCCATCGGCAAAGCAGAAATGAATAGCTATGGCTGGCCACAAACAAAATTGTATTCACAAAACCAGGCAGTCGGGCCAGTAAGGTCAAGGCGATATTTACTGTTTTCCCTTAAGAAGTTATGTGTACATGTGTGTATCTGTGTGGGGGAATGTACACGTAAGTGCAGGAAACTGCAGAGCCCAGAGGTATCTGATCCCTCTGGATAGAGCTGCAGGCAGATGTGAGCCACCCAACAAGGGTGCAGCACAGGTTCCTAATTGTTGAACCATTTCTTCAGGCCGTACTTATTCCTCATTTATTGCTTTAAAAGCAGCTCATGAACAATGGGAAAGGAAACAATAAAAAGACTGTCCATCTGGCAGAAAGATAGTCAGAAAAGCCAAAGATAAAAAGTGGAAAACAAACTTTAGGCAAATGAATTCTAACTAATCATCCATTGCAATAAATAAAATAGATTAAATTCAAACACTATAAAACTAATAGATCAGATTGAAAAATAACTTTTAGAAAGAAATCAAAATCAGTTATATTGAATATATATGAAATAAGATACGACGCCCTGTAAGTTAAAAAACAAAGAACATGGGAACAAAGTGAAATACAATATAATTACCGAACAGATAACAATAGTCACACATAATGGTGACTCAAGTTCACAAAAAAGCAGTTAAAAGGAAAAAAAAAATCACATGAAACAGTAATAAGTATTCTGATCAAATATCTGCCCAGAAACAACTTCCAGGAAAGATTTGTTTGGCTTAGTTTCATGGGTAGGGAGTGTGGAGCACGACATATGATATCCCGGCCTTGGTCAGTCAGGAGATTTTTAAGTTGGTCTCTTCCCAGTGGCAGACTGAAGCAGAAACTGCTGTGGATATCACTCTGTATAAATAAAATGCTGATTGGCCAATAGCCAGGCAGGAAGTATAGGTGGGACAAGGAGAGAGGAGAATTCTGGGAAGTGGAAGGCTGAGGCAGAAAGACGCCTCCATGAAAAGCGAGATGTAAGGTGCCGGTAAGCCAAGAGCTACATGGCAACTTATAGACTAGTAGAAATGGGTTAATTTAAAATATAAGAACTAGATAACAAGAAGCCTGTTGTGGCCATACAGTTTGTAAGCAATATAAGTCTCTGTGTGTTTACTTGGTTGGGTCTGAGTGGCTGCAGGATTGGTGGGGAGAGAGATTTGTCCTGATCGTGGGTCAGGTAGGACTGGAGAAAACTCTTGCTACAAGAAACTCTGGCTAGAACCAGGGGTCAGGCTATAGGGCATAAACCTTACCCCAATAACCTCCCTCAGCCGGCTACATCTCACCTCCCACAGACTCCCCAAACAAGGAGATGGGTACCAAGTGGTCAAACACATGAGCCTACTGGAGACATTTTATTTTCAAGCTATATGGTAATTTAACATAGATTCCCCTGCCCGAAAGCTGATAAATTAAACCACACAGACTAAAGAACAGAAATAGAAAAGCCATAGATTTGGATAACCTATTTGAGTCTATACTTATATACGTATAGAGGATACTATCATGAACATCTTTTTTTGAAAGTCAGTAGAAACGTTTCCTAATGTAACTCCATACTAAATTAAGAAAGGAATTCAATAAAATTTAAAAGCCCAGTTATCCGAGAGACTATAGTTTCTGACAATATTTGTGTAACTTCTTGATTGATATATAGATTAAATTCCTAATAAGTAATATAAAACTGTCCCCACAATCAAAGTTTCTATCTTGTGGGAGAGACATACAGTGATCAGTAGCCAACAATCAACATGTAATATATACAACAAATAACATTTACATACATAATATAGAGTAGCAAACTGTGTTAAGATCAAGAAACACAAGAGAATATGCCATTTGGGAACCACACTCTGAGGACATTGCATTATGAGATTGGGGGGAAAGAGAAGGAGATGAACATCATGTGCTGGAAGAGAGAAAAAAGGCAGTATGAACGAAGCAGAGGAGGTGTTTGGTGATGCTAAAGTTAGACGGTAGGACTAATGAACAGAAGAAACGGGGAGTAACAGAGACAGCCTAATTAAGTACATAGTTGCTCCTCAGTGACCCGGGGAAGTGACTGTGGGATAACTTGTGAATTTACCAGAACCTGCAATGCTCAGATCCCTTATACAAAATGGCATGGTATTCATAGGTAATACCATTTTATCTTTTCTTAGAATAGCTATGGCTAAGATCAAGAAAACAACTGACAGCAAACGTTGGCAAGGATGCCAGGGGTTGCCAACTGGTGTGGTCACTATGGAAATCAGTGTCGAGAATTCTCAAGAAGCCAAGTGTAGATTTACCATGTGTCCCAAATATATCACTCCTTGGCATATGCCTAAAGGACTCGACATCTTGCTCCACAGATATTTGTTCAGCCATGCTCATCACCATTATAGCTAGGAAATGGAAACAATATAAGTGTCCTTCAACTGATATATGATAATGAAGGTGTGGTGTGTGCATACTATAGAATACTATTGAGCTACAATGAAAAATGAAAACACGAAATTTGTAGGAAATATGGAACAGAAAAAAATGGAACTGGAAAATACACTGAGTGGGGTAACTGAGACTCATAAGGCAAATTCCATATGTTCTCTTATCTGTGAATTCTAGCCCTGAATCTTTAAATGTGAATATACAACCTGGAGTAACGGGACCACTGGGGTAGAGGGGGAGAAGGCGTTCTAGAGAGGGAGATGGATGGGCACGGGTGCTATGAAGGGGGGAATTGGAAAGGGAGGGGCTTCAATTGTGGACAGGGAAGGGAGAGTTGCTAATTCAGAAGGAGAAGGAGGAAGGAGAGAGAAGTAACACTAAGGACATTTGAAACGTCATAGGGAAACATTGTTTTATAAACTTACTTAAAAATAAGGTTTTTGATATGTGGTATATATGAGCACATGCACACATGTAGTTTAAATGGAGTTATACACATATAATACTCCCCAAAGAGTCATAGACTAGTCAACATAAGCCCCTGTGCTAGGTATTGGAAACCTCCCTTCAAGTTTGATCAGGGAAGTCCAGGAGACCCCTAAACAACATAAACTACTGCCATTTACCATTGTTGCCTCCCAGAACAATATGAGTAAGACCCCAGTGTTGAAGCTACCACATACTTTGGAAATGGGACTTGAAGGAATAGAGATAGAACTGACCTGGAAGCCTCCTCCTTGAGGACTAATTCTCAGAGGATCCAAAGGTGCTATGCAAGCTACCAAGGGAGAAAAGCAATTAATAGTTCGACACAGCTACAACGCCTACAAACTACAACGACCAGTCCAACAAGCTATCCGAAAGGCCCTGTGCTTTTTGCAATATTGGATTCAACAATTCACGCTCTTGCAGACCCTCCTCTTTCTTTCTCGACAGATGGACACCTGGAGCTCCATCTGGGACCTGGCTGAGGATCTCTGCATCCACTTCCATCAGTTATTGGATGAGAGTTCCAAGACGATTGTTAGGGTGTTTAGTCATCTGATCACCAGACTAGGTCAGATCAGGCTTTCTCTCGACCATTGCCAGCAGCCTACAGAGGATACATCATTGTGGATTTCTGGGGACCTCTCGAGCACTCTGCCTATTCCTGTTCTCATGTGGTCTTCATTTATCATGGTCTGTTATTCCTCGTTCTCCCTTTCTGTTCTTGATCCAGCTGGGATCTCCTGCTCCCCTAAGCTTTCTTTCCCTCAAATCTTGCCCTTCATTACTCCCACTGTCATCCAGGTTGTTCATGTAGATCTCATCCATTTCTCTTCAAGGTAATATTCTTACATAATGTAGTTTAATGTACTTGGGAGCATCTGATAGAAATTCCATCTGTTTAACTCTTTGCTATGGAGCACAGAACTGCAAAACTGACCTTCTAAGTAAGCCTGGTCCAAGGTTTTTTTGTCACTGAAACAAAGTTCGATTCATAATGTTTCAATTCAATCTTTTATAAACAAAAATGTTCATACCTCCTTTACAGCATCCCAGAAGCTGAATTCCATGAAGGAAATTTAACTTAGCAAGCTGGGAGCCTAACTAATCAATCAGTCCTACATTAGGAGAGTGAATAGAGAGAATGAGTATGTCTTGCGGGGCTCTTAGCCTATCAGGCATCAGAACTACTCTTCATAATAAATACTGAAACACTAAAATAAGCTCAAGAGAAACCAGTTTTAGAAGTGATAAGATGCTCCTGCTACCAGCCCTGTTTCACCCAGGCATCACCACAGCCAATTCTAACACCAACATTAAAAACTGCCAGTGTTCTAATAAATGTTCTGCAGTGGATTATACAAAGAAAATTCAACAGTGTTTTCATACCTTTATTTTAAAATATTAAAATTGCTTTGAAATAGCCTCATTAAATCTGAATTAATTTTACAACCAAACAACATTAAAATACAGACTACAGGGTTGTTTTTTTTTTCCCCCCAGGGCTGAGGACCAAACCCAGGGCCTTGCGCTTGTTAGGCAAGCGCTCTACCACTGAGCTAAATCCCCAACCCCAACAGGGTTCTTTATTAGGAATTTTAACATAGTTTCACAGAGTCATGAAAGATAGAGATTTCAAGGTTGAGACAAAGCTTAAAATATCTTGATTTTATTTCACTAAAGAAGCAAAACTTCAGAACAAACTGTTATGATCAATGTAATAAAACTGTGTAATGAATGAATCTTTATAAGAATGGAAAATTTCTAACAAATCTTTAGGGTCTTAATATTTTTAAAAAGCTAAACTGTTTGGTCATCCCATGTGCAAAAGAGGCATTCTCAGTTTAGTTACTACCTCTTGCCTAGCACCAACCATAACAGGCAATCAGAAAGCAGGGCCTGGTACTGTACACCTGGTCAAAAGCCCACGGCTAGTAGGAAATAGGCCCTACAGGGGAACCAATGACTGTTTTTTGCTAAATGGACATATTATCAAACTGCCTTCTGAAACACATTTATCCTGTCAATTTGTGCTGCTCTCAACCTTGACCAGACAAGCTTCTCCAGTGGGCAGCAGTAGATGCAGAGACACATAACTGGTCAAAGTGCTAAGAGTAAGTGACTCCTGAGTGTTTAGCCTTAACTGGGTCATCCCTATCAATCTGCCCATCCACATTTGCAGCCAAGGCTCGGGGAGCTTCAAGGCAGAGAGAGGGTGCAGAAAGAAGGCAGAGCTGGAGGATGGGAGGAGTGCTGTGTAGTGCTGTCTGCTGGACATGGCATGGCTATTGCACTCATGACTTCACCGCAGTTACGGTTATCCACTAAGAGCAGGCCAATAAGATCAGTCGGTATGCCAGTAGGCATCACTAACTGGATTCAGTGGATGACAGGGGTGGGGTGAAGGACAGGGAAAGGATGGAAAGAGAGGAAGAAGAAAGGGAGAAGGAAAGAAGGAAGGAGGGAGAGGAGGTGGGAGAGAGGAACTCAGGAAAGAGAGGACATGAATGTGGGAAAGGTATGGGTTAGGAGATGTCTAGGGGAAGTGGGATCCAGGAGTTGGGAGTGGATATGCTCAAGATACATGGTATAAATGAGATAAATTGTTAAGGAATATATAAAACAAAGCAGTTGTTGAATTGGTTCATTTTAAGCAACAATCCCACTTTAGGAACTTAATTTAGACACGGGCTTTAACTGAGGAGAATAATTAAAGTCCCTTGTTCCTCAAACAATGACAACAATTTTACTTTTTTTCCTGTGGATGTTGGGTTTTGGTAGCGTTTTAAACTGCTTTGTTACTAGGAAATCATGCAACTGTACTCAGAAACTAAGCCAATGATACTTGGTGATAGCAACAGTGTCGGAAACGTACAGCACTCAACAAGTGCTGGGTACTGTCCTCAGCACCTTTCATACAGTCCTTAGTCACGAAGAAGGCATAGCATATTATCATTTTATAACTAGGCAAGCAGGATACAAAAGGCAAAACAACTGATCCAATATCTGGGGGAAATAGTCAACATAATAGTATTTAAGGAACATAATGGGGTTTCAGAATAAAATTATCTACCTATATCTCTATCTACAATTAACTTTTAGAGAACTAACTGAAATGGTTTAAGCCTACATAAATATAAAAATCATATATGTAATAAAAATTTTCATTTTGATACTGCCTTTCAATCACATATTATTTCATGATATTTCAGTTATATATATGTGTGTCTGTGTGTGTGTGTGTGTGTGTGTGTATGTGTGTGTATAATTATTAAGTTATATAGCAACTATTTATTTTAATTTCCCTGTATTTTATTTATGAATTCATTTTATGGACAGAATTAAAGTAACTACATATAAGTAATGAGAACATATAAACAAGCATGTTGTATAATTTTGAAGTTAAAAATTAAAAAACAAAAATGAAACATTCACCTGGTTTTACTTTCTTTTAAATTCTGAACTCTAAAATGAAAACATATTTCAATCTACATATAAAAAGACTGTAAAATCTCAAGCACACTTTTTCCCCATGTGTATTAAAAAAAATAATAAAGGGGTTGGGGATTTAGCTCAGTGGTAGAGTGCTTGCCTAGCAAGCACAAGGCCCTGGGTTCGATCCTTAGCTCTGGCAAAAAATAAAATAAAATAAAATAAAAAAATTAAAAATTAAAAAAAAAATAAAAACAAAACTAAAGTTTCTCTTTTTCCTAGCTCTCTTAGAAATGAGAAGAGAAATTACTATGACCTCATAGATAAGTGTAGGACTAGGAATTTAGACTGCCTACAAGCACATGACCACTGTTTATGCCCAGAAATCCCTACCCTGAAAGATAAGGATGTAAGTTAGTAAACGACTTCCCGGTGCACACCAGGAACCCCCCCAGCTCATTTACCCCCCGCCCCCCTAAATATGACTCAAACAGTCACTGTTTCACAATTTCCTTCCAACTGGGCTAACAACTCACTTATCAGCAACTGTAAGCTTAAAGGACTTAGTTATGATTCCAACTCACTGCATGGTATTCCAATCCTACAGTGCGGTATGGACTTTGCACAGTCTCCTTCAGATCACTGTGAAGACAGAAGAACCCGTCCTAGACAGTATTTGCCAGTGGCCTCTCCCCAGGCCTGGTCTACAAGGCTACACAACGGCTGTGCTCTTCCTTACAGGTTAGTGGGCAAGAAACCTAATGCAGGTCTCCTGGGTATTAGGTACTCAGGGAATTCTGAAGGATGTCAGGATTCAACACATTCCATTTCTGTCCCTCTTGAACCAGAAACTCCCTTTAAGTCTCTCTGTTTCTGCCTAGAGCAGCCCATGGGTAAAAATCAAATTTATCAGTGTAAGGGATCATTACAGAATGAGGTAAAAAATGACAAGAGGCTACCAAAGTTAGAAATGAGACTTCAAACTTCAAATTTCATTATTACCACAGTGAATTAGGCTAACCACACATTCCAAATCAATCACAAAGTGACACTGTAATCCAAGTTTAGAAATAAAAAAGTTATTAAAAACCTTATAATGCTAAAGTTCATGCTAGCATCTTAGAAGATTTTATAAAAAATTCTTTTGCTTAATTAATTTTATATCTAATGTTTTCAAGTAGATGGGAATGTGGCACAACAGTAAAGCTCTTGTCTAGTTGAAGCAAAGTCCTGGGTTTGGGTCTACTACCAAAGAGAAAAGACAGATAAGTTTTAAAGAACAGCTCTAACCAAAATTATTTAAATGTGCATAAGTAAAAATTATATATGTGTGTAATAAAATCAAGCATTTGGACATTATAATTAACTATTTTTATTAGCTCTAACTTATATTTACCTATGTGATCTAAGTTATAATGCTAGTATTTATTCTAAAGGTAATATTTATTTGAATATTGCTTTATTTTACTTTAGTATCACATTTTTTTCTTTATAAAAAATTTAAACAGGAGATGAGAATTTAGCTCAATGATAGAGTGCTTGCCTAGCAAGTGCAAGGCCCGGGGTTTGATCCTCAGAATTAAATCAGATAGCTATTTAACTGAATAAAACTATTAAGATGCTGAAGATGAGCAATTTAAGAATTTGTTTCCTCATAGATGTTATGTTTGTACACATATATGCAAATGTAAAACCTATGAAAGAATTTTAGCATTTATAAATTCATAACTACCATTCCAAGGCAGAAAAACCATATATGTACATGTACTTGCATATATATGTACATCACACATACACACAAGCAGCCTTGGGCATGTAAATGTGTTATATTACATATATGTGTGTACATATATGCACATATATATGCCTGGGCAGGAAAAAAATAAGTTCAACATTAACCAGCAATTTATAGGGAGCATGTGAATATAGTAATAAATTTGACTTTAGACTATATCTCATTATTACCACAGAGGCTGTTGGCCATCTTATATTGCTATCATTTCCAGTGAAAATTTACTAACCATGTGATATCTGTGTTTTTGCTGATGTTGAGAACATGAAAACACAGGGTTTTCATGGTAGCACCTACCCATGAGGCCAGCACTCTCAGTAGACTGGAGGATCAGGAATTCAAGGTCATTCTCAGCTACAGAGTAAGTTTCAGGCCAGCCTGGGTGAAATGGGACCCTGTCTCAAACAAACAAACACAACCAGAACAGAACAGTCTTGATCCTGGGCTTCCTGCTCTACCCTAAGAAAAACAATCCAACCTCTCAGGACTCCAGCTAGCTAACCTGGAAAAGAATGACAACGATCTACATGACATCCTTGCTCTGCCCATTCAAGGAGATGATGTCTAAGGACATCCTTGCTCTGCCCATTCAAGGAGATGATGTCTACGGTCTTGACCAGTCTGCTACCTGGCAGAGTTGGTACTAACATACGTGTTTATTACCCATCATGTATGGAAATACCCCATAATTATGGCACAGTGGTAACTAACATACATGTTTATTACCCATCATGCGTGGAAATGCCCCATAATTATGTTCCTAAGACCAGTGTGGTAATGAAGCAGTTTCTAAATAATTAGAGATGCATTAATTATGCATAAGGTCTTTAAGGTTCATATCCTTTCAACCAATAATATGACTTCCAAAAAAGTAGCCAGAGGAAATTATTAGAAATGTCATCAAATATTTATGTAGAAAGATTCTTCAGAATCTTTATTTTTCCCATTTATTGAAAATAGATTTTTTTCTCGTACAATATATTCTGATTACAGTTTCTCCTCCCTTGACCCCTCCCAGTCCCTCCCCATGCCCCTCCTATCCATTCCTTATGCCTTTCACTAGAAAAGAACAGGCTTCTAAGAGACAACAAAAAACCAACAAAATAATAAAACAAAAAACATCTCATCGAAGTTGGACAAGGCAAACCAACAGAAGGAAAAGACCACAGGAAAAGGTACAAGTTATTATTAATAAAAAACTAGAAATAACCCAAGTATCCAAATATCATACATAGGATTATTATGAAATATTCGATCAATAATTAAAATATTCATGAGGTCTCAAAGACCTAAATGCTCACAAAAAATAAATTAGAGCAACAGAATATAGACATACATCTCAGCTACATTATACTTATATGTATATATCATATATGCACACACACACACAAATACACAAAAAACACATCAAAATGTTAACAATGAGAAGTCTGGTATTAGGAAGCAGTTATGGTTTTTTGTTTTTTGTTTTTTTTTGCAATAAGGTCTTGCTATATAGTTCAGGCTGGTCTCAAACTCAATATGTAGTTCAGGATGACTTAAAAAACATGATTGTCTTGCCTCAGACTTCTGAGTGCTAGGATTACAAGTGTGTACCACCATGCCTGGTTCAGGTAAATTTTTATTGTCTCATACACAAATATGTATATGCAATTTTCAAGTTTTTCTACTGTGCTTAGAATACATAAAGACTACACTCAATTCTGCATATTACTCAGTATATTCTAGTTTTCAAGAAATAACTTTTAAATTAAACATCTCAATTCCAAAACAACTTGGAGTAGCTGATAGAGATGCACACAACTGACTCAAACACATGAGGAAACAGATAAAAGCAAGAAATGAACTTGCACACTCTCAGTGTACACATGCACATACACTTGTGTGTATATATACACACATATAAATATGGATATTCATATCCATCAAAGAACTGTTTCAGACGTAGAAAACTGGAGGGAGTATCTTCATCTTCCTCAAGAAAAATGTACTCTGGGGGTAATAATCACTGTTTAAATTTTTAGTATTTATTTTATGTGTTTCAGAGTTTTGCCTGCATACAGGTATGTGTAACACATGCATACCTGATGCCCTCAAAGTTAGAAGAGGGCATGGGATCCCCTGGACCAGGAACTGTGAGTGGATGGTTGTGAGCCACCATGTGGGTGTTGTGAACTAAACCAAGGTCCTCTGCAAGAACAACTGTAGTGAGTGGCTGTTTGAGCCATGCACTGAAGCACCACCCCTAGTGAAGCAGCTGTAGCTGGTACACCTACCTATGACCTTGAGGCACCTGCCATTGGGGCATGGCCACCAGGGACCCTCAAGACCTGGGATACACATATGCCCCCTCTCTTGGCTACCTTGTGGTTTTGGATGCTGAGATCTTGGACCAAGCTGTTCAACAGGGGACATAGCTCAGCTTTCCTTGACCCTATGATAAATTTCCAGTGGTTGTGTGTTTATCCCTAAATAAATTCCTTTGATCATTAAATAGACTCCGTGGATTAATCCCACTGAACAACAATTGCACTTAACTGCTGAGCCATAACAATGCTTCAAATATGTACTTGGCGTGCTATTTATGTGAAGTGAGTGAGCCCCAGTTACGTGGCTGGACAGTTAGAAGGAAGGTTAGAAGACAAGGAAGCAAGATCTGTTAGCACAGCCATGATCAACAGCCAAAGGAACAGCTAAGGATGCACAGATACCAAAATAAAGACAGAAACCTAGACAGATTCCCCCTTAAATGTTGCCTTGATTCATGTGCCTGCAAAGAAAAAACTGAAATATTAAAGTATTTTAATTTCATCATTAAGTAAGCTAGTATATTAATAAAACATCTACAACATGGCACTTACCTTCACTGATGGCATGGGGCTTAATAATGCAACAGGTGCAGTTGGTAAACTTAGCAGTGTTTGCTGGTCCACAGCCTCCACTTGAAGGAAAAAATAACTCCATTTCCTACAGATACAGGGGGATGAGAAAGGGGATTTTGACACAGATGATCTCTTGTCTGAAACTTACAGACTATTTCTGGATATACACAATTAAAGTTTCATGATATAAATTCTATGTTTCACATTTCCTGAATATGAGTTTGCAAAGACTGAGTAACTGAGCTCCATTTCGGCACTTAGCAGTCAGAAGAAATGCAGAGAGGATTGAAGCCACGCAAAGATGCCATTGTGTGACCTCTATTTAAGTGACAAGGTTTCAACAAATTCTGAGAATTGAAAAAAACCAATAGGAAGTTCTTACTTTCTCCAAAGTATAGTTCATAAATACAGATTAATATTAAGTTTAAAAATAAAATATGTAGGCCAGGCGGTGGTGGCGCATGCCTTTAATCCCAGCACTCAGAGGGCAGAGACAGGCGGAGCTCTATGAGTTCCAGGCCAGCCTGGGCTACCAAGTGAGTTCCAGGAAAAAGGCGCAAAGCTACACAGGGAAACCCTGTCTCGAAAAACCAAAAAAATAAAAAAAAAAATAAAATATTTAAAACAAGGACATCATTACAGAAACAAAAACCAGTGTTTAGGAGTCTGAGAACTACAGTTAATTAACAATAATTTACAATAGCTCTATTATAAATCAAAATGAGCAATATATTATGGCCTGATTCACACCATGGTTATTTGCTTTGCCCATGGCTCATTAAACCAAGAAGTCAGCAATCCGAATGAACCACAAAGATGTTCACATTAATCGATTCTTTTAATCCCTTACATGTTGCCCTAAACTCTCAGCACTATCCTTTCCACTATATTCTCCATAAAACTTCTGTTCCACGCTCCAGAACATCTGCCAGAGAATAAAGAACTATCCAAATACTATCACCTCTAGAAACCTTTTCCTGATGCTCCCTCCCAGTCAGCACCATGCATCCCTCACAGCTGTGACTTGTCATCAGCCAAATTATAAATTTAAGAAAAGAACCAACTTGCAGAGCTTAGTAACACCTAAAACAAAACCTGCCGCAGAGTTAGTATTTTCTTTTCACTGGATTTATACTTGAAAGGTCAAATCTACCACTCAGGAGGCAGAGGCAGGAGGTCCTTTGCTAGCACAAGTCTTCCTGGCCTGTGTAATAAGTTTCAGGTCAACAATGGCTCCATAGTGAGACCGTGGCTCAAATTTACCATAAAATGAATCAGAGCTACACTAAAGAAATTTTCATATTTTACTAATGTACATTAATTATACAGAATAATAGGCTTCATAGGATATTTTTGTAGAAGTCCAACACACACTGTGCTGATATCCAGTCCCACATTTCCCCTCTTCCTCTTCCCTCTGCCCTCCCCACCCTCTTCTCTAACAGTCTCCCTTTTATCTTGATGTGTAAATACTGTTTTAAAATATAAGCAAGAGAGAGGAAGAGAATTTACTCAAATATTGTCTATATAGTTGTTGGCAGGACATTAAAAAATAATTACCTATTATTATGACTGGCTATTATCCTACTTTTTGTCACTATAAATAAATTTTATAATTTTATATAAGTAGATTCATATTATATGTTATTTTTCTAGGTTCTTTCACTCAAAAAAAAAATTGAGGTCCATTCCCTGTAATTCTTTTTCTTTCTTTCTTTTTTGACAAATGATATGCCATGGATGGCTACACCATGGCTTGTTCATTTGTTCATCTGCTGGACATTTGTGATAGCTCTGGTCTGGACTATTACAAATTAGATATTATGAGTACACAAATCCAATCTTCTATGAAAGCCTCTCCTAGGATAATTCTTAATTTTTTTTTCTGTTAAGACCTAGATTTCATTTTTTTTTTTCATTTAAAAAAAGAAACTTTTTTGCTTTGAAATTTTCATTACATCTATCTGCCTGTCTGTCTGACTGTCTGTCTGTCTACCTATGTGTCAGAGGCCAAAGAACAACTTACAGGAATAAATTCTCTCCTCCCACCATGGGGGTCACAGATAACAAACTCAGGACACTGGGAGTTGATACAAGTGCCTTTACCCACCAAGCCATCTTGCTGGTCCAAGAGTTCTTGCATGTTCACACACACTGCATGGTCCAGGTATTTCTAGTATTTCTCCTAGACTCCTGCTTAGCTAACAACAGTGCTTGGTCTGAATTACAAACATACCACTCAAATGAAGCCTTCTTTTGGAAAATCTACTACAGATCTGCAAACTAGTATTCTTAATTGAATTCAGTCACAAACACGAGGCTCAGCAACTTACACTTTTACACAAAGAAGTGGGCAACAAGTGTCAAACTGGAAGAAAACTACTCGACTGTGACCAACACAACTAAGTTAAAAAGGCATGGCTTTGAACCACTACTGATCCTAAGAAAATGTCAACAGTTGTTTACCACTACTACATCAGCTGTTTACATCCTCTCAAAGTCTTCAGTGGGAGAAATATTTTATTCTGACATAAAACTGTTGTGGAATCTTAGTTGAAGATGTGTTACATCTGTTTATGCTGTGGGACACTTGTTTAATGATGAAAAGCTGGGTTACTTTGGCTGTCTAAAACACCTGATTGGTCTAATAAAGAGCTGAATGCCCAATAGAAAGGCAGGAGAAAGGATAGGCAGGGCTGTCAGGCAGAGAGAATAAATAGGAGGAAGAATCTGGGCAGAGAATCAAGGAGGAATGAAAGGTGAAGGAGAGGTGAACTCCAGGGACCCAGCCACCCAACTACACAGCAAGCAATGGAGTAAGAAGTAAAGAAAGGTATACGGGATAGAGAAAGATAAAAGCCCAGAGGCAAGAGATAGACAGGATAATTTAAGTTATGACAAGCTGGCTGGAAACAAGCCAAGTTAAGGTTGGACATTCATAAGAAAAAGACCCTGTGTGATATATTTGGGACCTGGGTGGCGCCCCGTCCCCCCAAAGAGCAACAACATATAACAATTTCCCAAACAAAACAGAAGGAAAATATTTCTCCAAACAACTTACTCTGGCAGCAGATGCAAAAGAATCAGAGCCGTGAGCCGCATTTCTTATGCCATCTGTCCCAAAGAGGGCTCTGATGCTTCCAGGGGCATCCGTACGAGCTTGCCCAGAGTTTGCAGGTCCAAGCAATCTTTTCCACTCACATATTGCATCATCTTTTAAAATCTCCATGGCAATAACAGGCCCACTTGTAATAAACTGGATCAGTTCACTAGGAAACAGGGAAAAGCTTAAATTACTTCTCTACTCTGTCAACCTAGACATCTGCCTTAACCATGAAGATAGCAGTAATTTCAGGGACTAGAGTGTTGTGATCTGTTTCTGGCCACAGTGAAGCATATATGGGCAGTGCAAACCCTCATGAATGGAATGCTTTACATGGATCTAGTCTGCTACAAAATCATTTATAGAAGTTATGTCAGGTTCGTTACTGTTTGCAAGGTGGCTTGTTGAATTCTGATGATTTCATTGACTTACATGCATATTGTTGAACTAAGCTTTTCCCATTACTCTAAGAAGGACATATGGTTTACCACAGCAGTCAGGTAGAATTTTATAATAACAAAATAATGAGCATGGCATTTTGTAACATTTTCAATTAAGAACTTATTTAAATTTGTAGTGCATCTCAAATGCAGAGAGTGACAACTCTAAATCAATGTGATAAAGAAAAAGCATGTCAAAAACTAGCCTTTATTAGGAGAAAACTACTCTGGGTTATGATACACTAAATGATCAACCATACACACAAGGTTTTATTAAAAGTTTATGCCTTAGTTCCAGTTCCTTGGGAATGAAAACTGACATTTCATTTTATTTTTCCATTTCTTCATGTACACAAGGCAGCAATGACAAATTTAACTTGAAATAAGTGACATCCCAGTCCCTCACTTTCTTAAGCAGAGGCAAATAGAGAGAAGACGGTCTTCTCAGAGAAAGGAAGTCAGTGAACAGGCCTCTGCATGCCTATTACCTTATGACTACTGTATATATCACCTTCTCACTCCTTTATTAATCACTACAATTCACTTAGAGGAACATTTCAGGAAATAGCACGTACAAAGAAGATCTATACCCACTCTGCTAAGAGGACACGGCATCCTTGAACATACTGCCAGGCCTTAGCAGCCAAAGCCAAACCAAACAAAAAGAAGCAAGTATGAAGGAAGGAAGGAAAAGCGGGAGAAGCAGTTATCTATTTAATAAGCATTTAATTATCATGCACTGCATATCAGGATTTATGCAATAAAATAAAATCCAACCCTCAAAAATATTTAATCTAATATATGATTAACTCAGAATTTTATAATATGAGGATGGCATATAACAGCTGAGGAGGGGCACTACTGAGAGGAAACGGATCATGGGCTGACTTCCAGTTACTAAAGCTGGTCTCTTGGTATGTCTTCCCGATGTCAGACAACCAGTTCATTCATTAAGACTTTCTGCATATGGACTGCATGTAAGATATTAAACTAGGAGTTATGATTCAGTGTTATAAAGATATACAAAGAACCTAAAACAAAGAATAATTGCCAAAAATATGTATGATAATTCTAACGAAGTTTAGGAATATTTTATGATATCTGATTAAGCTATAATGCAGTAATTTTATTAAATAAAGTTTTTGTTTTTTTTAAAGTTATTCTATGTAGGATATCAAATAAAATGCCTACTGCAGCAGATTGGCTAAAATTTTATTTGCCTTTTTTAGAAATACAGACATTCCTTTGTCAATAGCTATGCCCAATTATTCACTTTAATTACATCCAAATATTTATAATAGATTCTAACAAATACTGTTATCTATTATGTTTTCAAAAGAACAAAATATATATCAAATTATTCAGTTCTGTGACTATTGCTTTGTATTTACAAGATACCAAAACAAAGACCTTAAAAGCACAACAAAATTCCCAGCAGAAAATATAATTACAAACACATTTTCAGTTCAATGAAAGATAAAAGGATGTTCCTTAAAACTTAAATAAGCAATCCATTTGTTTCTGATTAAGGTTCAAGTATTTACTGGTGGATATAAGAAGTCTTTCTAATAAATGCATAGAAAAAAACTATTTTAGTCCCCAAGCTAAGCACGTACTTATAAAAAGGCCTTGAGTGGTGATCTGCATGAAAGTCTATTGCTTCTTTCCTACAAAATAAGCAAAATAACAATAGTTAACATTTCTGAAAATAGTTATTTTAGATTATATTAACATAACAAAATATAGATTAAAACACACATACAAATGATCTGTATGTAAATTAACTAAGGTTTTTTTCATCAAATTGCATATCCGAAGCATGGGTCCTACCTATGCTGAGATATAAAATTAATATAAGAGGATAATTTTACTTTTTCATTAATGCTACACTTCATCTGTCCTCCATTTCATCAGCATCTCACTGTATTCTCAATACAATGTTAAGTATCAGATCAACAAGAATGTTTGTTATGGGGCTGGAGAGATGGCTCAGCAGTTAAGAGCACTGGCTGTTCTTCTAGAGGTCCTGAGTTCAATTCCCAGCAACCACATGGTGGCTCACAACCATGAGATCTGGTGCCCTCTTCTGGCTTGCAAGCATGCATGTAGGCAGAACACTGCATACCTAATAAATAAATAAATCTTTTAAAAAAATGTTTGTTATTTAAAGTCTAAACAAGTTATATTTAAAAAATGAAGACACATCTTCTAATTCAAACATTAGAATTAATTTTAAGCTTTAGAACTTTGGCTAGAGCTTATTTTTTTTTTTTTTTCATCTACTGGGGATAAACCTAGGGCCTCCCTCATCTACAGAGCACTCTACTGCTGAGCTATATCCCAAGCCCCTAACAGTTCTTACTTTACTAGTTTTTGCTTAATTATTAGTAAGATCTCTTCAAGGGAAAGATCTGCATGTTTGTATTTTTAAAAATTTCTTGAAAAATTATACATATTAAAATCTCCATTTCCACTGTAACTGTAGAGACAATAAAATGATATTATAATCTACTCCAGTAAATTTACAGGTCTAAAAAGCTTTCTTTCCCTATGAAAATCAGGTGTCTTTCTTATAACTGCACAGATTTCTTGTTGGATTTTAAAAAAATTTATACTATGTAACAAATATATATAAACATCAACCAATGTTTTTAAATTTTTGTTAATTTATTTTTAATATACACGATTTAGCCTGTTTATCATATGCATGCAGTACCTTAGTGCTGCAAAGACAGGGTGTCAGATCCCTTGGGATTGGAGTTACAGATCCTTGTTAGCCTCCACATGGATGCTAGGAACTGAACCTGGGTCCTCTGGAAGAGCATCCAGTGCTCTTCACTGATGAGCCATCTCTACAGTCCCTTAACTTTTTTTTAAAATAGCAAATAAACTACAAGTGTCTGATAGCATTAAAAAAAAGTCAACCTTTAGATTTGAGAATTAATTTTGTATGGCATGCTTTTAAGATCTTTTATCATCCATAGCTTGGGAGGTTTTGGAGCACTGTGGGAAACCTGCTGTTGTTGTTTAGCTAAATTGACAAGGTGTCAAACTGTCTTCTATGCAATTATGTTTCTACCCATAGACAAATGCTGCTCTCCAAAGCCTTACTCAAATAAGCCTCTTTCCAGTGAACAGTGATGAACACAAAGATTCTAGGATGATCAAGGTACCGAGAGAAGAGATAGTGGAGTGCTCAGCCCTAAGCAAGATACTTATACCATCCACTCCAAGGCTCAGGGAATGTCATAGAAGAAAGGGTGGAAAGAATGTAAGAGATGGAAGATGGGGAGAAGGGCTACCAAATGTTCTCTGTTGGGCACGACACAGCCAGTGCAATTGTGAACTCACAGCTGCTGTTGGTGCCTACACTGGACCTGAGCAAGACCGGACCTGTCCACAGCAGCATAAGCGATTTGTTAAGTGTTACATATTCTGATTACTTTTATACACTGGGGAGCTCCATTTGTTGTTTGCACCAACATCACCTCAAGTGATAAAGGTGTACCATGGAATAAGGGCTATAACATTACTAGGAGACAAAAAATTCTCATCTCCATTGGAATTTTATGAGACCACCATCACACATAGTCCATCACTGACCAAAATGTTGCTATGCGCTACATCACTTCATTTATTCCTGTCCTGCCTTGACTCCGAGGACTCTGGCACTGAAGAGAGGGGAGCCATATTTCTGTTCTTTGTCTGGCACTGTGAATGCTTTGTTACCATTCCTAAGATAAACACAACTTTATCCTGGGATCCCAATCATTTCATAATAGAAAAGGCTTGTTAGGCTAGTCTTATTTTATTTTCATCAAATACTTTAAAAAGTATCTTATTAGGTTAAATCATTGTACTTTTACATAGAGAAGTAAACAGGTATATTGGCATACACATTAAGATGAATTAAATGTAAATAAACATTTCTAAATGTGTCCTTTTCAAGAACCAGAACCAACAGATATCATTAGATGGCCACATCCTCTATTATTTTCATACAGTACATTACTCTTACATAGAAGAGATATGTTAGGAATTGATGTTACGGAAAGCACAGAACCATGGAAGTCAACACAGTTAAATGAGGGCTATGTAATCTGCCAACCTCTGGTTGCTTAGAGTTAGGTCATTATTTAACTAGTTGATTCCTATCATCTTGCCTGCTTCATCATGGTAGTCTATATTTGCCATTCAGTGAAAGGGTTTTGTTTTGCTTTCGCTGTTGCGTATTTAAAGAATGATGGGAAGGATAAATGGCGTCACACAACTGCAAAGGAGCAGCCCGTTGATTACCTTGAAAGCATCATCATCCGGAGTTTGGTGATAGTAAATCCACTTTTGTTTATCATTTCAATGATTTCTCCAGCTTTTGATACTGCATCTGGCTTGATCAGGGCTAATGTTCTGTAAAGAAATAGAGAATGGATTTGAAAATAAAAACAGTCCTACAGTTTTTTTTTTTTTTTTTTATGATTCCAAGCAGTAATTTTCTTAGCAACCATATCAGACCATTACCATCCAAATTAAAAATATAGGGAAGTGTTTTAAAGATATCTCTTAAAAACTTACATAAAGTAAGATCACTATTTTCCCAAAGAAGTCAAAATCAGCTAAATCTTAGTTTTAAAAACCAAGAGGCTGGATGTGGTGGCACAGCCTTTAATTCTAGCGCCCAGGAGGCAGAGGAGGTATATCTTTATTGTGAGTTTGAGACTAGCCTGTTCTACATAGAGTTCCAGGCCAGCCAACAATATATAGCAAAACTATCTATAAAAAATAAAATAAAAAAAATAAGAGGAAGTGGTGGAAAAAGAGAAGAAAATGGGGCAGGAAAGAACACTAAATTATTTATCTTTCACGTGTGTGTTTACGTGTGTGTGTGGGGGGGGAATGAGCATCCCATGGCCTAGGCATGGAGGACAGAGGGCAACTTGGAAGAGTCAGCTCTCTTCTTCCACGTGGGTCTCAGGCTCAGTCCTCTGACTACAACTCAGTCCTCTGGCTCAATAGCAAAGCCTTTAACTGCTGAGCTATCTCATCATCCCTAAAATGTATGGTTGTTTTTAAATACCCAAATTAGAAAATGCAGGTATTTAAAATATCTATACATGATAGGATATTTTTATATAGAGAACTAATCCCCAAGAAATTGCATTAAATAGACTAGAACTGTAGCATTCTCTAGCCACCAAACTTCTGCATGCCATGCTTTCAGGTCAGCACTGCAGCGGGTAGCCATTCCAGCTTTGATCTGGAAGTTCCAACCCCCACTGAGGTTCCGTAACTGTCACGCCTACAACCCTGAAGACCCCAGATCCGGATGCGCCAGCTCTCTTGGTTCCTGGACCCTGGATGCTGGAGGTAGACAGAGCAGAGTTTTCCAGAGAAAACCCCTGGACGGCGCTACACCTTTCCCAGACCCTGTTACCTATCCCTTCACTTGTAAGTTACCCCACAAAATAAACCTCCCTTTTAACTATGTGGAGTGGCCTTAATAATTTCACCGATACAGCACTGACTCCAAAGTAACTATAAATTCTTCTCCTGGGTCCCTAGTCACGGCAAGGTCAAAACACAAAGACGCAAATGCCCTCTGACCCGACAGCACATGTGAATATCCAATGGCACGGCAGCCTCTAAACATGAATCATGCTTTTTCTTCCAAAAGCTTCTACCAGAGCCCTGCACTCAGTTCACCAAGCTGCAGCAGCCAGTTCCTTGCTAGCACCAAAACAAGCACGTATTTAGTAGGTGACAGTTTTAAGATTAAACATTATGATAAATCAGCCTTCTCGATGGACAGGGAGAAAACAGATTGGCCAGCCTTCGCCAAAGCAGACAGGATGCAGATATCTGAAAAACAAC